>NW_006408521.1:40188717-40202201 GCF_000296735.1 Chrysochloris asiatica | reverse complement strand
TATGTTTGTTTTTTCTAACTCTATAAAATACATTCTATCAGGAAATGGAAGAAGAAAAGATTCTGTGCTCTTAGTGACAATCACTTGTGAAAGAAAGGCTTACTAGTGAGTCTTGGTGGCTAGTCCCCAAGTATGGAGATGTGCCTGGAAGATGTCATAGTTGCCCAGGATTGGTCTACTGGGCCCTACATTCTAGAGATGAGAAAACAATTTTCCTCAGGCCCATAGCAAATCAGCTGCAACACTGAAATAATTAGCCATAACTTTTAGTTTCTGCAAAGACCTTCCTTAAGTATCATGATGCTTTCTGGTTTATTGTCATTTATTTCAGTACTTCAAAGGAGACTGGCAGTTCACAGATCCAAAGAAAATTAATGACATAATCTCTACTCACAAAGAGCTTATGATTCTTCTAATTATCCTAAAATTATTTCATTGCAGTTTTTGAACTCATCACTAACCTGAGGAAAACCTTTTAGGCTGCATCTAACAGAGCTCCTTTCATGTCTACAAATAAATACACTTATTTCACAACTGTAAACTTCTAGCATCCACTGGGGCCAGTAGAGCATAGTAGGTGTGGAGGACAGAAGCTGACAGTGAAGGGAGGTCTTTCCTATTCTCTATAATAGTCCAGAACTAGGAGGCAGTAAACTGTGTATGTGTGCATGTCTGTGCGCACACACTGTGTGATTTTAGGCAGAAATGACAAATAACTGATACTGCATGGGGGGAGGAAAGGAATCTGGATTTTCCTACCAGAGTTGTAATTTTGCCTCTACTGTTTACTGTGTGATCTTGGACTGTCTTAGGCTGGGTTTTCTAGGGAAGCAAACTCAGTGAAACGTATATATGTATATATCCAAAGTAAAGTTTATATCAAGGAAATAGCTCACAATTGTAGAAGTTGGAAAGTCCCAAGTCTGGCTTAGATGAACTAAGATCAGCAGGCAGGCAGGCAGTTCCAGTAGGTAGGCATGTCTGGCAGGCAATCAGGCAAGCTCAGTAAGTAAACAGGTAGGGCAGGCAAGCAGGCAGGCCCAGTAGGTAGGCAGGTCTGGCAGACAAGCAGGCAGGTTACTGATGGCTCCCAGGATCAGCAGGTAATAGAGCAAACCACTGACTCAAATTCAAAGAACTGGGGGCCGGAGGACTAACCAGATGCATGAGCCAGACTCAGTGGAAAGCAAACACGCTTTGTCTGGTTATCCAATATATTGGAAGCTGGCCACATCCCTGAGGAAACAGCCTTTCAATTGATTGACCAATTGTCATAGCCAATCAACAAAGAGTTAATGACATCTGCTCATAACCAATCATCATAGAGTTTACTACACTGTATTAGATTTCACCACAGGGATAACCACATCTCAACTGCCAAGCCACTAGGAATCCTGGCCCAGTCAAGTTGACCCAAAACCTTTACTATTACATGGACAAAGTCACTGGACTCTTGGTGTAGCACTATAGGATAAGCACTAGACTGCTAACTGTGAGGTTGGCAGTTCAAACCCACCATCTATTCCTCAGAAACCTTATATAGGGTTGCTATGACTCAGAACTGACTTGACAGCATTTAACAACAGCAAAAAGTCTCACTTTCCTCATTACTGAAATAAGGATATCTTAAAAATATTGCTATTGAATGAAGATGTCCAAGCAGCACTGCAGGCATTGGCAAAAAATGAGACTCTAGGAATGAACATAATACAAATTGAAATCTTTCAACAAACTGATAAAACACTGGAGGTATTCACTCATTTATGTCAAGACATTTGGAAGACCTGTCCAACCAATTGGAAGAGATCCACATGTTTGCCCATTCCAAAAAAAGGTGACCCAACAGAATGTGGAAAGTGTCATTAGTATCACAAGAAACTGAAATTTTGCTGAAGACAATTCAAAATGCTTCCAACAGTATATTGATGGGGAGATGTCAGAAATTCAAGCCAGATTCAGAAGAGGATATATAACTAGGAATATCATTGCTGATTTCATACAGATCTTGGCTGAAAACAATGAATACTAGAAAGATGTTTACCTGTACTTTATCAACTACAACTATGCAAAATCATTCAACTGTGTGGATTTATAATAAACTATGGATAGCATTGCAAAAAATGTGTATTCCATAACTCTTCACTGTACCTATAAGGAATCTGTACAAAGACCAAGGAGCCATCATTAGAACAGAATAAAAGGGTATTGAATGGTCTAAAATCAGGAAAAGGGTGCGACAGGGTTGTGTACTTTCACCATGCTTATTCAATCTGTATGCTGAGCAAATAATCTGAGAAACTGGATTATATGAAAAAGAACATGGTACTAGATCTTGGAGCAAGAATCATGAGTAACCTGCAATTGGCAGATGACACAACATTGCTTGCTGAAAGGGAATAGGGCTTGATAAAGATCAAAGCCTTCATGGACTGCACCTCACTGTAACGAAGATAAAAATCCTCACAACTGAGCCAATTTGTAACATGGAGAAAAGAGTGAAGTTGTCAAATTTGCATTAAGCAAATTTGCTGCAAAAGACTTCTTTCAAGTGTTCAAGAGTAAAAGCATCAGTTTGAACACTAAAGTGTGCCAATCCAAGCCCTGGTTATTTTCAATCCTCATATGTATGTGAAAGCTGGACAATAAATTAAAAAAAACATAGAAGAATCAATGTATTTGAATCATGGTGGTGAAGAGTATTGTAAGTACCATTGACTACCAGAAGAACCAACAAATCTGTTTTGGAAGAAGTGCAGCCCCAGCATGCTCCTTAGAAGAGAGGATGGTGAAACTCATACTTTGGCCATATTATTAGGAGGGACCAGTCCCTAGAGGAGGATATCATGCATGGAAAAGTGGAGGGTTAGCAAAAAGAGGGAAACCTCAAACAAGATGGATTGACCCAATGGGAGTAGCAATGGGCTCAAACATAACAATCACAGGATCGGACATTGGTTTCTTCTGTTGTGCACATGAATGCTATGAGTTGGAACCCACTCAATGGCACCTAACAACAATAATCGTTGACACAGTGCCTTTATCTTGATACGAGCAAAGCAGAGAATGTAGAGTCCTGTATGTACCTAATGGATGGATAGGTTACTTTCTCTTTTAATGAACAATTATTACCGGGAGGAGGCGGGTGTGAAAAGGAGGTGCTACACTTCCCGTTTCCCCATATTCTTTAATTCTCTAGAATTAAGATGTTTTCAATTGTGAAACATAAGGGAAGAGACAGAAAGGAAATTTTATTAAGGATGAAAAATGGCTACAATTTCAAAAGCAACCTTGTTGACAGAATGTGAGTATGTTTTCAGAATAATTAATAGGAGAGTCAGGACTGAGAAAATTAATTTCTATTAATACAATTTCTTTCCAAATGGCAACTTGAAGATTAGCACAGTCAACCGTAAGACTAGTTAGGTCTCAGTTACTCTATCGGTTCAGGTAGGCTTCAGTTTATACCTGCTTGCTGCCTCAGTATCTTTCTAAGCTGGGTATGAGTATTTGTTGAAGCCCTACCATGTTCCCAGCCTGTACTAGCTGGTTTCACAGGTACACATTTAAGTCACTTAAGGCTCATATAAATTGGATATAATTAACTCTGATTTATTGATGAGGAAAGTGAGGCTCAGAGGACTTGACAAACGGCACATATCTGGAAATTGACAGTTACCACCCCAGCCTGGCTGCCTTGCCAAGCTTCCAAAGCTTGGGCTCTTTCCTCCCTATGAGAGCATCTTCTCAAAGTCCTGATGGTGCTGTGGGTTAAGCCTTTGGCTGATAAACACAAAGTCAGTGGTTCAAATCCACTAGCGCTCTTAGGGAGCGATCTGCTCCTATCAAGATTTACAGTCTAGGAAATTGGGTCACTACGAGTTGTAATTGACTCACTGGCAAGTGAGTTTGAGATTTTTTGGGTTTTGTTTATGGTTTTCCTTCCATAGAGTATGCATGTGAGGGTTGTTGTTGTTGTTGTGTGCCATCAAGTCAGTTTTGACTCATAGCAACACTCTATATAGGCTTTCCAAGGAACGTTTGGTGGGTTTGAACCAACAACCTTGTGGTTAGCAGTCCAGAGCTCATCCTACAGTGCCACATCAGGATTCTACATCTGAGAGTCAAGGTAGATATAGGACGTTAGGGACCAAGACCTCACTTTTTTGGTGATTATTCCTTTTTTCCTCAGTTTAAGGACAATCATTTACTAGCTGTTTGGCAAATAACAGAAGCTATGTGAAACTCAGTTTCCGTATCTTTAACCATTGTGTGGCAGCCTGGTTATGCAGTAGTTACACATTTTGCTGCTAACCAAAAGGTCAGCAGTTCAAATCCACCAGCCACTCTTCAGGAGAAAAATGTGGTCATCTGCTTGTTTAAAGACTGCCGGCTTGGAAACCCTGTGGGCTGTTCTATGCCCTATAGCGTCACTGTGGTGGGAATCATCTGGATAGCAGTGAGTTTGGTTTTGGGGTTTTAACTATTGTGTGATTTGGAAGATGTTACTTCCATCCTACAGAGATGCTGAGAGATTTATAACCTACATGCCACCGATCCTCACACAGAATACTGTCAAAGCCTACCTTCAATGAGTAGAGCAGGAGGAGGTGCGATCGAAAGTGCTTGTGTGTGCGTGCATGTGTGTGTGTGTATGTATGTGTGTGTGTGTGTGTGCATGCATGTGTGTGTGTGTGTGTGTGTGTGTATGCATGTTGGTGTAGGAGTGGAAAGCAGAAGCTTCGTATTATGGCCCTTCTTCTGAGTCAACCCAGCTTTTATCCATTCACCATGGGACTAGTTATCCTTTCGTGATTCTCAAACTTCTTTGTCTACATTTTCTAGAGTCTTCAGGTTGTAGAAGAACAAGAGGGCCAAACAATAGCCGAGAGAACACAGGATCCAAAATCAGATGAAGACTAGTAAACTTTAGAAAGCGTACGAGTTTTAGTGTATTTCTTTGAGAAACCACAAGGAGAATCCCTCAAATATTATGGAATGAGGACATCTCGTAGCTATGGTGAAATGAACTAAACATAAATGCTACAAACCCTGATTTAGAATCTCATCTCCTACATTACTAACAGAATGGCCTGAGGTTGCTTTAAAGGACACCTCTTGCTCAGAATCTCTCCATCAGCCTGGTCAAGTTCTTTTCAGAATTGCACTGTGATCTAAGGATCTTTCTACCCAGTGCTTCTTTTACTATCCTTTCATAGGGGTCAGACTTTCAAAATGTCTGAGGGCTCCCCTCAACTTCTCCTTTTGCCTTCATAGATGTTTCCCCCAATAAATCTCTTACTCATCTAATCTCATCTTTAGCCTCTGCTTCTCAGAGGACTCAAATGGATTAGCACACATTCCCAACCTGTTTAGCACATTGTCTAATTAACTCTCATAGTGCTTCATTTGAGTTATGGTGTTAGAGGAGATACTGAAAGTGCCATGGGCTGCCAAAAGAACAAACAGATCTGTGTTGGAAGAAGTGCAGCCAGAGTGCTCCTTGGAGGCCAAGATAGTCAGACTTCATCTCTCATACTTCAGACATAGTGTGAGGAGGGACCAGTCCCTGGAGAAGGATATCATGTTTGGCAAGGTGGAGGGTCAGAGAAAAAGAGGAAGATCCCCAGCAAGATGGATTGACAAAGTGGCAGCATCGTTGGGCTCAAGTGTGGCAACAATTGTGAGGTTAACCCAGGACAGGGCAGTGTTTCATTCTGTTGTGCATAGGGTCACTATGAGTCAACACCGACTCAATGGCACCTAACAACAACAACTTCAGTGCTTCATATTTCTCTCGTGTGCTGCATTTACCACAATTGTAAAAGTACCTAACAATGACACTGACAGGGGGGAAAGAGCTCTGTATAGCTAGACATGTTACAATTTCTCCTTGTGTAATGAGAGAACCTTTATAAGGAACATATGGTTTCTTACTTATCCCAGCAGGCACCAAAGGCCTCAATCTGGAAGGAGGAAAGAATAATATTGGATTTACTAATTTTGTATAAAAGGAGGGGGCCTGCAGTTTACAAAGTACTGGAGAAGATATTTTCTTCCTCTTGTGGCTCTGAGAACTAATATTCATAGTGCCAGCTCTCAGAGAAGGCTTTCTCTTGTCAGATCTGGGGAAAGACGCTTGTCTTCTTTCAACAACTGGTCTAAGCATTGTGTTGTTAAGTGTCATTGTGTTGTTAAGTGACACATAGCAACCCTGTATAGGGTTTTCAAGAAGCAGTTGATGGGTTTGAAGGGCCAACCCTGTGGCTAGCAATCCAGTGCTTATCCTATAGTATCATACCAGGACTGAAAACTGTTGTTGCTATGTGCGGTTGAGTCTGTTCCAACCCACAATGACCCTTTGTAGAGCTTCCTAGGAGCAACTGGTGAGCTTGGATCACTAACCTTGTGGTTCAAACCAACTTTGCAGTTTTGAGCCTTAACCCATAGCATCACACCAGGATTGATTCCAATGAGACGAATACTGTCAAGGTGTGCTAGGATTTTCAGCTGTCTTTGGAGGTATTTGCCAATTCTAGCTGTGTACTAGAGGCTGGAAATTTGGGTATGACCCAGAATACTTAGCAGAAGCAAGAGCACAAAGTGATGCAGACAGAGAATGGTGGGGCCTCAAACCATGAGAAGTTCTCCCTCAAAGACATTAGTAAAATTTTGAAGCTGTGGGGAACAGGAGGAGAAAGGTTTAATCCAAACTAAAATCAAGAAACCGCAACAGAATTTCTCACAGCCTCTCAGTACTTTGGAGACAAAGAAGCACAGGGAGGAGGGACCTTAGGAACTAAGGCAGGACCAGAAAATCCACAAGAGATTCTTAAGAATAATATTAACTATCTGCAGCTATTTCTGAAGTTCTGGTGTGGGGCTGTAAGACAAGCATTGGACTGCCAGGTCTGTTTGAACTGCAAGGTTGGCAGTTCAAACTCACCAGCCACTCCTCGGAAATCCTTACAGGGTTGCTATGGATCAGAACCAACTTGATGGTGTTTAACAACAACAACAACAGCTATTTCTTTTCTAGTGGGCACTTGCTGCTCTGCTAATCCAGCCTTGGTCTCTGGCAGAGGGCCATTGCTATTGTTGTTGTTGTTAAGTACCATCAAGCTGGTTCTGATCCATAGCAACCCTGTATAGGGTTTCCCAGGATCAGCTGGTGAGCTTGAACCACTGACTTCGCAGTTCAGACGACTTTGCAGTCTGACACATTAACCCACGGCGCCACACCAGGACTCCGACAATTGCTACAGGACAGAGAAACTAGCAGAAGTGGTTTATGGCAGTCATATGGAGTTAACGTGACAAAATTGAAGACTGAGGGGCCTCAAACACACAGCAAAAACCCTTCTCAATGTACACCAAATTTTGAAGTTGTAAAAAATGAAGAGTCTGAGAGATAAGCCCAACCCTCTGGAAAGTAGAGAAAAATGCAGTCAGTTTCTCAGTGTCGAGGGGAAAATAGACTCATTGGGCTTACAATTGAATGGCTTGATGGCCACGCTCTACTAACAAGAAGAAATTAGAGATAGACTGAGTCTTACCAACCTGTAACCCAGAATTGACACATGAAGTACCTGCTTGTTTATCTTTATATCTGCCTGAAGGTATGATGCTGTAGGACCAGCACTGGACTTTGAACCAAAAAGATGGCAGTTCAAAGCCACCAGCTACTCCTCAGAAACCCTATACAGAGTCACTATGAGTTGGAACCATTTCAACAGCACTTAACAACAACAATCTGTCTGAAAGAGGAAACAATGAACCTACTCTGTGAAGGATGACATCATCCAAAATGCTGCAGAGTGTAAACATAAAAATTTAGTAGGCACATAGAAAAAAAGACAGAGCCATGCTACCAGGAACCAAGGAGAAAGACAGGTGGGAAAAGCAGTTCTAGATATTAAAGTTAGCAGGAAAATATGTAAAAATAACTATGTTTAAGATACTCAAAAATATAAAGAAAAAATATCTAAAATGTTAAAGTTCATCAGAAAATTGTATTCTAGAAAAAATTGTATTCTAGAAAATTGTATTCTAGAGAGATAGACATAAAATTAAGAACTTAGTGAATTGGTCTAATAGAATATTGGACAGAAAAGACTGAATTAGTTAACTAGAAGACCAACAGAAAATATCCAAACTGAGAAACGGAAGAGAGAATTTAGTTAAATTAAAATTTTTTTAAAGCACAAATCATATAAGAAATATCAAACAGTTAAACATTAAAGGCACAGAGAAAATCTTAAAAATTGGGAGAAGAGATGCACTACCTTCAACGGAGCATTGATAAAGTTGACTGCTGACTATAGAATAAAAGCTAAGGAGGTCATCATTCAATGGAATCATCTTTAAAATACTGAAATAAAGGTAATTATTACCCTGACATGCCACAATACCTTCATTTTTGCCATTTTTGAAAATAAATAGTATGCATTCTTTTGTTTCTGGCTCCTTTTCTGAATATTATGTTTGTGAGAGTCATCCAAGTTGTTGCATGTTCTTGCTATTTTTTGCCGTTGAGTTGATGCTAACTCATGGGGACCATTTATGGTGGAGGTGGTGGTTTGCTACAGAGTTGGTTCCAACGCATAGCAACCCTGTAAAGATTTCCAAGGCTGTAAATCTTTACAGGAGCAGAAAACCTCATCTTTCTCTCATGGAACCACTGGTAGTTTCGAACTACTGACCTTAATGTTAGTAGCCTGACTTGTAACCACTACACTACCAGAGCTCCTTGAGGAACCTTTATAGCAATAGTTAATTCATTTTAATTGTTGTCTAGAACCCCATTGCTACAAAAGACCACAAATAACTGACGCATTTTACTAGTGATGAACTATTTAGTTGTTTGTAATTTGTGACTAATATGAAAACTACTGCAAAGAACAAACTTTGTTTCCACTTTTTACTGTGAATTGAGTGAAGGTTAAGGACTATACTCTTGCATATCTTTTGGTGCCACATTTTTATCGACTATCTCCTAACAGTGGAATGCTAGCTCATGGAGTATGCAGATATTCAGCTATAATGCATAGATGCTATCAAACAATTTTATAGTATTCCCAAGCCAGTAGTTTATGGAGGTTTCCGCTGACCCACGTACTTTCAATAGTTGGTATTTTTGTGTCGTTTGCCTTTTATCAATTTTGTTGTGTAAGGGTATTTTGTTTTAAGTTTAACTAGAATGTTCTTGGTTTATAATGAGGTTGATAAATTCTTTGTGAAATGTGCCTAATTAAGTCTTTTCCCTATTTTGCTATTGAATGGTCTGTCTTTTTCATATTGATTTTCAAGAGTATTGGACATATTGCAAATATCATCTACTTTGTGTGTTTTTCCCCCTTTTCTAATGAAAAATTTAATGAAGTTCTTCATTTCTATGTAGTCCAATTTATGAGTTTACCATTAGTGCATTTTGGGTTCTCTTCAAGAACTATAAACTAAACAAGGGTCCATAGAAGTTTTGGAAGAAACCAAGCAAAATACCTACTGCTAAAAACTCATAAAATCAAAATGTACCGCGATTTCCTATATGCAACCTGCTTCTAAATTCTGAAGGAGTGGGAAAAGTAGATGTTTGGCACACATCATTTACTAATTTGTTATTATGTGCCATCGAGTCAGTTGCAACCCATATTGGCCCTTCATATGATTTCTGAGGAGCAGCTGGTGAGCTTGAACCACCGACCTTGTGGTTCAAACTGACTTTACAGTCTAGCACATTAACCCATAGTGCCACACCAGGGCTCCAATTTACTAACAGCTTATATCATTTGTTCTTGATGTCTGTATTGTCTGGCCAGAGTATTGATGTCTGTATTGTCTGAGGGCCAGAACAAACTTGTCTTTTGCACTACTGAAGAATTGGCTTGGTTTCACATATAGTAAAGTTTAAAGTGAGCAAATTGTAAGTGTCTTTTGGAAAGAACAACCAGGAACTTAACTTTAAGAGAAGACCTTAGACATCAGTAATACAAGAAGAAGTCCAAAGTATCAAAGGTTCTTGAAGTTAAATGTGCTTGAGTTGTGAGGGCTCTGGAGTGGGAATCAAGCCTTCCTGAAACTTAACAACTAGCTTGTCACCCATTCTCCACCTACCATCCTCCTCTGTCCCAGGGTAAAAGGGAATGTAAACCATCTCCTATTAGAGACTCGTGAATTCATTGGGCTCCATGTGGTATTAAATGGATTACAAAAAAAAATTCCAGAAAGGGGCTAAAGTAGAGAGGTTTATGTGAATTAACTACAATATTCAAATCAAAGGTCTAAATGAGCTATGCAAATAAGCCTGTGCCTAGGGCAGAAATGCAATAAAAAAAAAAGTCTACTGAAGGAAATGTAGTAAACCCTACTATTCCGTCTATTATCCTGTTTGGTGGGAGCCATAGGAACACTGCGCTCAAACATAACAACAATTGTGAGGATGGCGCAGGACAGGGCAGTGTTTCATTCTGTTGTACATAAGGTCACTATGACTCAGACTCCCAACACTTAATAACAACAACAACAAACATAAACCCAAGTAACCATACATCCCAGGAGAGTCCTACTTTACACTTACTGTTTCAGTATCATTGCTAATAAAACCAAAAACTAAACCCACTGCCATCAAATTGATTCCAACTCATAGCGGCCCTAGAGGAGAGAATAAAAATGTCCCATAGCATTTCCAAGGCTGTGAGCAACTGCTTAACCACGGCACCACCAGGACTCCTTTTCTTTATAAAAGTTCCATGGTTTGGACAAGAAATACATATTGCTGTTAAGTGTCGTCAAGTTGCTTCCAACTCATTGCAACCCTGTATAGGGTTTTCAAGGAGTTGCTGTTGGGTTTGAACCACTGACTTTGTGGCTAGCAGTTCAGTGCTTACCCTAACAACCTCATACCATGACTCCACCTCACAAGGTGGTGGTGGTAGTTGTGTGCCACCAAATCAGTTCTAGCTCATAGTGACCATGTGTAAGGTTTCTGAGGCTGTAAATCTTTATGGGAGCAGAAAGCTTCATCTTTCTCTTGCATGGCAACTGGTAGGTTTGAACTTCTGACCTTGTGGTTTGCAGGTCAGCTCATAATCCACTACACTACCAGAGCGCCTCACCCCACAAGATTGTTGTTGTTGTTTAGTGCCGTTGAGTCAGTTACCACTCATAGGGACCCTGCATAGGGTTTTCGATGAACAGCTGGTGACTTTAAACTGCTGATCTTGTGGTGCGCAGTCCAGTGCTGATCCTACAGTGAGTGCCACGTCAGGAATAAGGTTCTTCAAATTGTTCATCTTACAAGGTAAGTCAAGCACTGGGGATTTTATCTCAGAGTCAGAGAACGTAGGAGATATCACAATTTAGAGTTCAGATCTAGCTCCATAAATGAGGAATTATTCAGACAAAGGACACAGAATACAAGATTAAGAATACAAGATGGGGAAGGCCGGCAGGAGAATGATGAAGACAGGGGAAGACACAGGGAGGTATGCAAGAGCTAAAGAGAATAGGGTTCAATAGTGGTGTATACACAACCTTGGAGTCCTGGTATGGCACTATAGAATAAGCGCCTGATTGCTAACCATGAGGTTGGCAGTTCGAGCTCACCAGCTGCTCCTTGGAAACCCTATACAGGGTTGCTGTGAATTGGATGACACTTAACTGACTTGATGATACTTAACAAGCAACAACATATATAACCTGGAAACAGAGCAGGTAAATGGACAGAGACATCGGTTGAACAGGTATGGAAGGAAAAGTGGGAGTACACCCACAAATATGTTGTTGTTGTTAAGTGTGTCGAGTCAGTTCTGACTCATAACGGCTTTGTGTAGGGTTTCCAAGGAGCGGCTGGTGAGTTATAACCGCGTACGTTGTAATTCAAACTAACCTTGCAGTACAGTGCTTATACTAAAACATGAGTTTTAAAGGAAATATTTTTACATGCATGTTTATCTTTCCTACAAATGTAACTATGACTGAGGTAAAGCATACAATAGTCACAATGATGAAAACTTCTTAGATCTTTTTAAGACAGTTGCTAGATCTGGGGGCTCAGAACCGTAGTCTCAGGGGACACCATGGTCGATTGGCATAATAAGTCTACAAAGACCATGTTCTACATCCTACTTTGGTGAGCAGCCTCTGGGATCTTGCAGCTCATGAGTGGCTGTCTAAGGTGCATCTATTGGTTTCTTCATGTGCAGAAGAAAGAAGAGTGATGAGAATTGAAGATGCTTGTAATTAATTTGTTCAGTAGACCAATGGGACATGTGAACATCAGTCTCCACAACTCTGAAATCAGAAGAACTAGGTGATGCCTGTCCACCTGTCCCAACTACTCTGAAAGGGGTCACATTTGAAGGTCCCAAGTAGCATAGGAAAAAATGTGGAACAAAACTCAAAATAATGCAAAAGACTGGGCTTACTGGTCTGAAAGAGACCCAAGACTATGGCCCTGGCTCACTCTTCACGTCTGGAAAGGTACTAACTCTCATGGCCCAATTGTCAGCCAAGCCATAGTTAGCTATGTTGTTGCTAAGTGCCCTCAAGTCAGTTCTGACCCATAGCGACCCTGTAAAGGGTTTCCGAGGAGCAGCTGGTGAGCTTGAACCACTGACCTTGCAGTTCAAATGACTTTAAAACCAGTTGAGCCTCTATGTGCCTGTTTCTGGAGCTTGCTGAATTTCAGGGAGAGAAGTAAACCACAAGGTCATTGACTTCAGCTCCAGTTCGCTGCCCAAATCTTCGTGATCTCATCTCATTCGGTAGCTTCTGCCTGAGTAATTCCAGAGGGAACTTACTGCCCTCACTTATGGACCAGATCTGACCTATGCATTCTAAGATTTCTGTGCTCCCTAATTTTGAGATAAAATCCTGAGTGCCTGATTTACTTGTAAGATGAATGATATTGAAGATCCTTACTTTGTAGGGTTAAAAAGGAGCCTGGTAGCATAGTGGATTACAAATTGGGCTACTAACTGCAAGGTCAGCAGTTCAAATCAGCCAGCCACTCTGGAGGAAAAAGATGAGGTTTTCACCCTATACAGCAGGGGTAGAAAACATCCTAACATGACCCATGAAATCATCTGTTCAGGCCCTGCCAAGGCATCTGCTGTTCCAGCCATTACCTTGTTGTTGTTGTTGCTGTTGTTATTGTTAAGTGCTTTCAAGTCAGGTCCGACTCATAGCAACCATGTATTGGGTTTCCAAGGAGCTGCTGATGAGTTTGAACTGCCGACCTTGGGGTTCAGATTGACCTTGCAGTCCAGTACTTATCCTAAGATGCCACACCAGGACTTCAAGTCATCGCATTGTTATTGTTGTTGTCGTGTGCTTTCAAGTCAGTTGTGTCTTATAGCAACCATGTATACGGTTTCTGAGAATTTGCTGGTGAGCTTGAACCGCAGACTTTGCAGTCTGGCACATTAACCCGCAGCACCACACCAGGTCATCACATTTGTTGTTGTTATTGTTGAGTGTCGTCGAGT
>NW_006408521.1:40186386-40188314 GCF_000296735.1 Chrysochloris asiatica | reverse complement strand
CTGTAAATCTTTATGGGGGCAGAAAGCCTCATCTTTCTTCCATGGGATAGCTGTTACTTTTGAACTGCTAACCTTGATGTTAGCAGGTGGACTCCTAATCATTTATTATCCAAGGACTTATTTATCATATTCTGACCTGAGCACAGCAAAATAACAGCAATAATAACATTATGATCACAATTAACATTTGCATAGCAATTAATTTTTGCATATTAATTACATAGCCAGGCACTGGTCTAAGTGCTTCACTATGCGTTTAATCCTCACATTCACTATAACAGACAATTACCATTGTTGTTGTTAAGTGTCTTCAAGTCAGTTCCGACTCAGCAACCCTGTATAGGGTTTCTGAGGAGTGGCTAGGGGGTTTGAACCTTCCACCTTGCAGTTAGCAGTCCGGTACTTACCCTCCAGCACCACACCACGATTTCTTGTTGGTAAGTGCCATCGAGCCAGTTCCAACCCATAGTGACCCTGTATAGGGTTTCCAAGGAGCAGCTGGGAAGCTTGAACCACCCACCTTGTGGTTCAAGCTAATTTTGCAGTCCAGCGCATTAACCCACAGCATCACACCAGGACTCCTTAGTTTCTTGTTTTTACAGGCAAGGAATCTTAGACAAATAATAATAATAATAATAAATAACTTCTCCAAAGGCAGTGATTAGACCTGGATAGAAGCTGAAATACAGTAAACCCAGGCAGTTTGCTCTTGCACCCATTATCAATATTCCATCTATTAGTTGGAACTGACTCAATGGCACTTAACAACAAAGTAGAAGGACAATTACAACATACACATCTTACTCAGTAGCATATGATAGTTGTTCTAGGCTCTAGAATGTTGCTTGCCAAAGTGTGGGGAATGGAGCCACCGGGGCCTTACGGGATAATTTTGGTGATACCCAAACAATTGATGTAGCACTGTAGGACCAGCACAAGACTGTGAACCACAAGGTGGGCAGTTCAAAGCCCACCAGCTGCTCCTCGGAAACCCTATACAGGATCGCTATGAGTCAGAAGGCACTTCATGGCACTTAACAACAAAACAACTGCAAGTAACATTAAATCAGTGCATTTTATTGTTGTTTTTTTCTGAGTTGTTTGTTTTTCCAATCCTGATTATGTCAGAAGGAAAGCTTGGCTGTTTAAGACACAGTGGCACTAACCATCATCTTGCTTTTGGAGACATTCAGAACTATTTCCTTCTGAAGTTATTGTTCTTAAAATAGACGTTGTCCAGACTAATACAGGTGGCATGAATTTAAAGATGGAGATGCAATAAAAACACTTAAAAGAGCCAGGCTTGCATCCACCTAAATGTTTTGCAATGATTGTAAACCACTAACCAGGACAATGGCTGTTGATACTTGCTATTCATACTACAGCATATTTAGAGCAAAGTCCTCCCCATGGGGCACTTGAAGTTCTCTAAGGCTCCCTTGTGTGGCGCTGTGGGTTAATGTGCCAGACTGCAAAGCTGTTTGAACTGCAAGGTTGGGAGTTCAAGCTCACCAGCTGCTCCTTGGAAACCCTATACAGGGTCACTATGGGTGGGAACCGACTCGACAGACTCAACAACAACACAACTCCCTTGTAAGTGATGGGGAACTTTCATTATTAGAGTAAGGATCCTCAAAGCTTCTCAAGCTTAGATGAATACTTCAGCCACTCAGGGATCTTGTTAAAATGCAGATTCAGAATCAGTAGGTCTGGTGTAGGGTCTGGGATTCTGCATTTCTTATAAGCGCCCAGGTCTGTGAGGTTACACCACAGACCTCCGTGTGAACAGCAAGGCATTAATACGAGGCATTCGCTGTAGTGGCAGAGGTCTTTCCTGCCTCCCTATGCAAGCCAAGTGCCCTACCAGAAACCTGTACTGAAGGCTGTCCAGCCAATTCAGACTCACACTGACCATAGAGGACAGAGAA
>NW_006408521.1:40184006-40185901 GCF_000296735.1 Chrysochloris asiatica | reverse complement strand
CCTCATCTTTCTCCCACAGAGTGGATGGTAGTTTCGAACCGCTGACCTTAAGGTTCACAGCCCGATTCGTAACCACTACGCTACCAGAGCTTATCCTACAGCTCTGCACAGTGACATAGGTGTAGCTGGCAGACAGCCTCCAGGCAGGCTGTAAAATGAGCAGGAGCAAGTGGGATTAGAAGTGCAGGTAGAAAAAGGTAGGTGGGGTGCCCGCCTCCTCCCCATCAATCCCCTCCAGCAATTAGCCAGAGGGAAGCTGGTCTGTGGCCCCATTAACATTTACAAATCTTTCCAATTGCCCTCCCCTTGCACTGGAGGCCCTAATAAAGAAGTAGTTATTGAGGCTAATGAAAAAGGCTGTAAACTGTGTAGTTCAATAGCTCATGTTTAGAAGGTGGTCACTCCTTTGAGAATGGGCGGTCTCCGTCTCCTTGTTGTTGTTGTTTGGTGCCATTAAGTCATTGGACTCCTAGTGACCCATTACAGGATTTCTGAGGAATGGCTGGTGGGTTTGAGCTGCAGATCTTCCAGTTAGTAGTCTAGTGCTTAACTTATGGCGCCATTCCAGGACTTCCTCTGCTTGTTGTTGTTAAGTGCCATCAAGTAGGTTCTGACTCATAGTGATCCTCTATAGGGTTTCCAGGAACAGTTGGTGAGTTTCAACAGCTAGCTTTGTGGTTCAAACCAACCGTGGAATCCAGTACTTTATCCCACAGCACTGCCCCAGGGCTGCTTAATGTCTACCAGTTTTGCTTAGCTATTTTGTTCCTTCTCACCTCTAGTTAAGGAGCTCTGGTAGCATAGTGGTTACGAATCGGGCTGCGAATCGCAAGGTCAGCAGTTCAAAACTATCTGCTGGTTCACGGGAGAAAGATGAGGCTTTCTGCACCTATAAAGATTTACAGCCTCAGAAACCCTGTACAGGGTCGCTATGAGTCGGAACCGACTCCACGGCACGTAACCACAACAACAACACCTCTAGTTATCTGGGTCCTGGCCTGCTGCAGATAGACTAGGAAAGGGGAAGTGAGCTCTTTCTCCAAGTGATCTCCTTGCATCCTCACTCTGCCCAGATTTATGGAGTCGTTGTTGTTGTGAAGTACCATTGAGTCCCTGGGTGGGGAAAAGGAACTCTGGTGGCACTATGGGTTAGGCATCGATGGGGCTGCTAACCTCAAGGTTGGTAGTTCAAACCTGCCAGCATCTCTGAGGGAGAAAGATAAAGCTGTCTGCTCCCATAAAGCTCTACAGTCTCAGAAACCCTATACAGGGTTGTTATGAGTCGGAGTGGATTCCAAAGCAGTGGGCTTTGGTTTTTTTAGGTGGATGGTACACATAGTTAACACACTCAGCTGCAAACTGAAAGATGGGAAGTTCCAACCCACTGAGAGACACTTCATAAGAAAAGTCTGCATTGAAAACCCTATAGAACACCATTCTACTCTGACACACATGGGGTCACCGTGGCTCAGAATTGATCAGACAGCAGCTGGTATACGCAGATTTATAGATGAAGATCCTGAGCCTCAAAACAAGTTAAGTCAGTGCTGACTGAGATTCCCCAGACTGTACAATAGACTAGTATGGTGGGTAGAGCGGAGACATCTGTGAACTACCTGAACCAAGATGCAAAGTGTCCTGTGTTGCATATAGCCCTCATGTGGAGAAAATAAGTTCACACATATTTCTAAACAAATGTACCTGTGATTCTCCCAAGACCACAGTTAGTTCCCTGGTTAGATTTTACAACTCTAAAGGAAGTGCCAGGAGCTGAGTGGTTACGAGTTAGGCTGTTAACTGTTGGACTGCTAACCTCAAGGTCAGTAGTTCGAAACTACCAGCTGTTCTGTGGGAGAAAGATGAGGCTTTCTGCTCCCGTAAAGATTTACCGCCTC
>NW_006408521.1:40165752-40179231 GCF_000296735.1 Chrysochloris asiatica | reverse complement strand
GATCCACCATCTTGTTTGTTCTCCCCATCTCTTTTTATCAGACCCATCTAGACAAGATCAAAACTATTCAGTGGGGACTCTATCTTCCCCTGCACACTCTTAAACTAAACTTAGGGCATGGTTTTTAATACCAAAATTTTCAAACCATTACTTGAAGAGATGCATAACTAGAAAATCACTTTAAAGTGTGGCCTGCTTTCAAGTGAATTTGTATTTACTCGTTATATCGGCACCTGTGTACATTTGAAAAACAGGAATAAATGTACCTGCCAGATACTGTTTCTTTCATTTATAGAGTGCTTGGTGTACATTGCAGACCCCTTGCAATAAATTGGGAGGAGAATTCAGCGATGGATCAAAGCTAGACAGTGTTTTGGAGAGCGGGATCCAGCAGCACACTTGTGTTCTCAGATCCCTGTCTCAGGCTCCAAGATGGGAGGTGGAGTAGAGTAAAAGGGCTACAGACAAGACCACTGGTGTCTGTTTTATTACAAACCAGACAATTTTTAATGTGAAATTAATAGAGCCAGGTGCTTAGTGTTCCTGGGCTATCAGAAGGTACCAGGTTAAATATGAGGAGGAGCTCCCCTAAGTTACCTCAAAGTCTCTTTTCTGTTCCTTCCAGATAAAGGCACAAACCAGCACTCTCAGCAAAAGTTGATGGAACAGTGGAGGGTGCGCCAGGACTGAAGGCAGACAGGCAGGAGACCAGGCAGAACTAGGCTGGCAAAGCTCTTCGGAATTCCAGGAGACACAGTCACACCAGAGCAGTGATGCCTGCAGCCCCACCCCACTGGCTGTTTGCTCTATACCACTTAGAGCACAAAGTGTCCTTGGTCCCTGTGGCGTGGACCTTAGTGGCCCAACTCAGGAAATGATTTCTAGCGTGGGGATAGAGGTACCGAAGGCATTAATTAATGACCGTCCTTACTGCCTTCAAGACCCAGTTCACATGATGTCTTCTTTATGGAGAATTCCTCTGTCCTCCCTTCCCCCTACTCTTCTGTCCTAGAGCTCCTAGGAAGAGTTCTTTGCTCACACTGTGGCAGCATCAGCTTTGCATTAGAATTATGAGCAATGGGCTGCCTTTCCCTATAGAAAGAGCTGAGATCTGGAGATAGTTGGAGCCAGTAGGACCTTACCAATGACCAAACCAATCATTTTACAGATGAGGAAAGTGAGGCCCTGAGAGAGTGCATCACTTGCCCTAGGACACAGAGCTGGTGTATGACGGGGCTGAATTTAAATCATAGGGTCCCTATCCCTCATCCAATGCTCATGCCACAATATCATATAGTTAGTACTCCTTGTATGGTGCTATGGGATAAGCTCAGTACTGCAACATTAGTTTGAAGCCTATACGGGGTCACTCGATGGCATTTAACAATAAGTAGCTGGCAGATGACTTCTTAATCACAAGCGGCAGCACATGCCACAGTGCAGAGCACCGGATGTGTTTGGAACCAGACTGACATAGGTATGCAACGCAGCTATGTAACCACAGGCCAATCACCTTACACTGAAGAGGCTTTGTTTGTAAAATGGAGATAAGAAAAGTACCTTCCTCATAAGGGTAGACAAAAGGGGATGATGTACACCAAGAACCACTATCATTTTTTAGCCTCTTCGAGGTACTGGTCCACCTTGTTGTTGTTAGGTGCCATAGAGTCGGTTCAGACTCATAGCAACCCTGCAACAGAACAAAACACTCCGTAGTCCTGCACCATCCTCACAGTCACTCCTATTTTGTCATTGTTGTTGTAGTTAAGTGCCGTAGAGTCGGTTCTTGCATAGGGTTTCCGAGGAGCAGCTGGTGAGTTGGAACTGCTCAGTACTCATCCTACAGCGCCACAGCTGGTCTCCAGTCCATCGACACTATCATTCCTCTTCAGTCGTTCATATACATTGTTCCACTTTCTCAGGAATACGGACTGATCAAAAATGCCCTGGTTTGGGTCAAGTACACTTCAGTCTCCAACATGGCATCTTTGCTTTTTAACACTTTAAAGATATCTTTTGCAGCAAGCAAATTTGCCCAAGGCAATATTGCCAGTTTATATTATCTCATTTAATTTTGAGGTTCTGAAAGTTTATTCAAAGTTCTGGGAAGTATTGCCATTTGAATCAGCTATTCTAGAATTTAGATCCATACGTGATTTGTTATCCACTGCACTTGACTCTCTCCTTCATCTCTGGGTGCACTGAATGCCACCACTGAGCCACTCACACACATAGGCATTTAGTAAGTATGTGCTGATTTAAATTGATCTAGGGCTTAACCCAATGCGCATGTTTTGGAAGAAAACAGCAAGAATCAGCTGGAGTCCTAATGTTGGCTTGAGACACACACAGGAGGCAACTGATGTCATTAAAAAAAAAAAACAAAATTTGTTTCCTGGCTTCAGAGAAACAGAGCTGAGGGTGGCAGAGAATAATGCAGACCATTGTCTTGGTGAGAAGACTATCTATGCTTTCACTTCTCTGAGATCAGCTGTAACTAAAGGATATGCATAGCTGTCTACCTTTCAGAGCTGACTGTAGGCACCCAGAGTGAAGTCAATACATGAAATTGTCCTGAATCCATAGATAAAGTTTCCTCATCATTGGCATTTCCATCATAATGATAGAGAACTCTCAGGGGAGAATTCAACTGGCACCCATTCCAGTTCTGCTCTGGAGAAAAGGGTGCATTTAAAAAGACAGGGCTCAGGAAGGAACCAGGACTAGGGAAAGATGTACCAGTCCTGCCCTCAAGGACAAGCTAAAATGAACTGCTACCTGTGTTAATGTCACTGAAAAGCCACCACCTGGCCAAACTCACCTCACAGAAAGATTTATTTAACACCATTCGAACTTTATTCCCCCAAAGTGACCCAGTTTTCCTGACAACATTTGTAGCCTAACAGCAGAGGAACAGAAGGAGTCCCATGAAACAAATGCAGAAAATCTGCCAAAGGACCTGTATTCACTGGGGAGAACCAACTAGGAGCCTGTTCAAAAGCTCTGCATTGGATTTGCACAGCTCAGAGGCGGCAGAGATCACTAAATGATTTACAACCGAAGACAGCATAATTGGTAGCTCTACTTTCTCAAGCTGACTGAGCAGGGCCCTCCAGAAAAGCCCATTACAGCTGGACAGCTGTTCCCAGGAGAAGGAGGAGGGAGGGAGGGAGACCCCAAGCCAGCATCAACCTCCCACTGCCCCCACATGGGTCCCTAGGGCTGCTCAGGCCACTGGCTCTAGGTACTCAGGCTGTAAAGATGGCAGTAGGTCCTACCCTTGGAGGTTTCCCCAGAGGGAGGAAGGAGCAATGTCCAGTCCTGAACTAACTGAATTAAGCCACTGACTTCCCTGCTAATTCCTTTTTCAAACTATGCTTAGGGATCAGAGCAGGTGGATCTGTACCCTCCTCACTTCTTGGTGTCCCAAATGGAACTCTCATCAGAATCAAGGAAGTAAGCTCTCATTAAAGTACCTTGTTTGGGAAGGCTGTAATCAGTTGCCAATTCAGTGCATCATCGAATGTAATCTAAGCATAAACACTCGGGCTGCAGGTGCCAATCCCCAGGTGAGTTCTGGGAACTAGTGAGCTCTGCCTGCTTTTCTTACACAAATTGTCATCCGTGGAGAATCACCTGGTATGGCCGAGACTGGCTCCTATGACTGACTGGTAATGAGCCTGAGATATGCTAACCGCAAGGTCGGTGGTTCAAACCCACCAGCCACCTGCTCTGCAGGAGAAACATGAGGCTTCCTGTTCCCACTAAGATTCACAGTCCTGGAAACCCTATATAGGACCAATCTGGGTGTGAACTGACTCAAAGGCACTTAGCAACAACAACAGCATATGCATTGAGTCCCTGCTATGTGCGGGGCACTGGGGAGTCCATAGGGAATACAGAGTAATCTGCTGGAGGCCCATCACAACAGGAACTGTGAGTTCAAGTTGTGTGACTTTGGGTAAATGAGTTGGCCTCTCTAAGGCTCAATTTGCTTACCAATAAAATGGAGGTAATAGCAACACTCTAACGATGTAGTTAGAGACTGAGTAGGAGGAAAGATGTAAACATCTAGTACTTTGCCCAGTACAGTCGGATTCTAATTTTCTCCCAGTACAGCTACACCTTTTTAGTTTAATTTTTATTGCCACATGATTTTATTACTATAAATATACAGTAAAAACAATAAAAAACTAGCCAATCACAGTATATCAAGGGATAGCACGTGGAAGTCCAAGATGGGCAAAATGGGCACCACTCTTCACAGTGCCAGCCCCAACCACAACAGCAAAAGGGAGACCGTGTGCACAGATGTGAGCGTGGGGGGCGGGGAGCTGAGCAGGAGCCAGGAGGGAGGGACCTGGGGGAGGTAAAGCAGAGCATGAACAGAAGAAGGACCCAGAACTGTGCTCCAAGCCAGGTAGCTCTTCTCTTCCCATGTAGAATCTCAGGAGGTATTTGATGGCCCTGGGAGTTGCTGTAAAGCCTGTGAAGTTGGCCATATGTGTGGGATTCTCCGCTTCATGATGGTAACACCTCTGACCCTTATATTTACATGCATGGCTATTTCCTGCTAGACCCTTAGTTCTGGAGGTCAACTCCTGCTTTTCATACACCAGGGTATTATTATTCCCCATAGAATTTTGCCCAATGTCCTGAGTCTAAGGAGGCTGAGAAAGCCTAGTTGCAGGAAGAAGTGGGCATAGCCAACCAGACCTTGGGCAGCGTCTTCCTTCCACATGTTCCAGTTATTTGTCGTGTTCCTGATACACAGAGGTGGCTCTTTCAGTGGACCCCAAAACTAGACTGAGGCACCTACCACATTTAGACACTTGTGTTTGCTAAAAATTCAGATCTCATCCTTGATTTCTTTGCCCCTCAATGATCATCAGTGAGTCCTTTCTCCCATCTTCACTCCTACATCAGTCCAAGTCACCATGCAGCTGTCTTCCAAGCAGGCTCTGTGGTCTTCCCTTTATTTCCATTACCCACATACTGGAAGGGGAGATTGATCAAACACATAAATCAAAGGAGAAGGTTAGGGTCCTACTCAAAGCCCTGCAACGTCTCCCTTCACACTTAGAATCAGGAGAAAACTCCTTCCATGCCCTTCAGGGCCTTTCTTTGAGCAGGTTCTGTCTCCCACTCCAACCTCCCACCCCAGCACCCTGCTATCATCCACCTACTTATGCATCTGTCTGTGGTTTCTGCCCTGCCCCCACCCCTACCAGATTCATGCCAGCCTATTGGGCCCATGTATTAGCTGTGCCAACTCTGCCCAAGAGTTCCCTTCCCCAGATCACAGCATGTATGGAAGCTTCTCGATTATCAAGTCCTCAGAGATGCCTTTCCTGACCTGATGGGGTCCAACCCCCACCCAGTCATCTTTACATGTGGGTGGGCCAAAGACTCAAATTTCCTCATTGAGGTTTAAACATAATTAGTCAGGGGTGTTATTGTTGCTAGGGGTGTTGAGTTGATTTCCACTGATAATGACCCCATGTGAAGAGTAGAACTGTCCCACGGGGTTTCTAGGCTGTCATTTTTATGGAGAGTCCTAGTGTGGCATTGTGGGATAATGTCCTGACCCACAAGATTAGTTTGAACCACAAGGTTGGCAGTGAAAATTCACCAGTCATTCCTTGGACACCCTATATACAGTCGCTAGGAGTCAGAATTGACTCAACGGCACTTAACAACAACAACAATATCGTTATGGGAACAGATGTCAAGTATTTCTCCAGAGAACCTGCTGGGTGGATTCAAACCACCAGCCTTTCCGTTAGTATGTAAGCTTTTAACCATTGTGCTATCAGGGCTCCTTAGTCTGGGGTGGTTGTGGTGGTGGCTATAAGGGCCTCGAGTCATTTCCGACTCACAGTGACCTTGTATAGGGTTTCCGAGGAGCAACTGGTGGGTTAGGACCATTGACCTCATGGTTAGCAGTCCAGTGCTTACCCTACAATGCCATACCAGGACTCCTTAGTCTGAGGTAATATTACTAGCTTTAAACCCAAGTGAATAATGTAATCCCCTTCCCTTTCTCAATCAACTGACTTTAGGGCTTGGAATATGGAACCCAAATTGGACCCAGGTGTGAAATTGGATTTATGTAAATTATTAGCCTAATTACTTCTGTGGTAGCATAAAGCCCTTTCCAGTTTGACTCCCGAGGAGTCAGCCTTGGTCGTCATGTCTTGGTTAATGAGGAGGGTGCCCTCCTATGGCATCCCATCTCAAGGTAAACTTCCACTCTATTACCCAGTGCGGTCTCTTCCCATGCTTCCATCCCAGATTGGATTTCTCCCCTGCCGGAACTACGCGGTATGATTTTAGTGGTCTCACACTCCCGGGACCTCAACACTTAGAGCTCAAACTCCCAAAGTGGTGGCTTCCTAGTGGGCTTAGGACACACACTCTATTTTTCTTTTGAACTGTGAACAATCAATTCTCTGTATTCCAATTCTGTTACAGTCCTGAGCTCCACAGACTACAAAAAATGGACTTGCTTTACGTTAATGACATTTCATTTATCATTATGGAGCCGAATGAGGGGAGACCATTAAGCTGAGCGTGATGTTTTCTTAGTGTGTTTCTCTGAGGTTTGTGACTCTGCACAGTACAATGAATAAAAATGACCCAAATTTCAATCCCTGAGACATTTTCAGGCTGCATCTGCTCAGCTGCCCAGGCCTGGTGATATGCTTGCTAAGTAGCATCAGACAGCAAATCCTCCCTTTGAAAGCACGCCTGTAGGTGTGGCTTTCTTTTTAATTAATTTAAAAGTTTTGCATTCTACAAGAACTCCAGTTTCCTATAAAATGTTAATCACTTGATTTTTTGTGATTGTTAGTTTAATAAAGCATAGGCTCTAGGGCTATGTCAGCCAAATGTCTATCCGGTGCCTGAAATTGGTGACATTTGCCACAGTGTTGAAAATGGCGTTTCTAAATGTGTTGAAATTGTTCATAGTCCCTTCTGATTTGGAGTGTCATATTTTCCATGTCCGATGCACAGCATTTAAACAGACAGTGATGACTCTCTCTTTGCTTTGGAATTGAGTTTTAAATTGAATGGGTGGCCATCAGGCAGCATTGCTGGATGAAAATGATGATTTGAAGGCACTGATGTGGGGTGGGTGGAGGGTTGCTTCCTGAATTTGGCATCAAGAATACTTAATTATGTACAAGTTAGTCAGCTGCTTTGGTCTCAGGCTCTTGTGACATCATTTTTGAAAAGAGAAAAGGAAGACGAGGGAATATAAAATATATGGTCTTGCCCAAGTGCAACTGGATGAGAGTCACAAGTCTTGTCCAAAAGCAACAGTGCCTATGAGCAGTGGTCCATGCTGCCTCTCTCGCTGGCAGCAGGCAGGGATTGTTGTTAGGTGCCATCGAGTCGGCACTGACTCATAGCGACCTTATGCACTGCAGAACGAAACACTGCCTGATGCTGGGCCAACCTCACTACTGTTGCCACACATCGATGCTGCCACTTGGCCAATCTATCTCATTGGGGGTCTTCCTTTCTTTCTCTGACCTTCCACCTTACCAAACATGATATCCTTCTCCAGCAACTGCTCCCTCCTGACAATATGTCTGAAGTATGAGACAGGAAGTCTGGGCATCCTGGCCTCCAAGAAGGTGCAATCCATACCGACGAAGGCTGTGCTCTTAGATCTTCATCAGTAAATGTTTTAAGTCCTCTTCACTTTCAGCAAGCAAGGTTGTATCATCTGCATACCACAAGTTGTTAATGAGTCTTCCTCCAATCCTGATGCCATGTTTTTCGTCACATAACCCAGCAGGCAGGGATACTGCAGCTCAAATGCAACCATATTTTGAGGATATGAATATTGCTTCACAGATTCCAGATATTAGTTTCAAAATGCATAAAGATATTTTTCCTTAAAGAGTCAATAAATCATCTAGGGGTGGGGGTGGGGAAGCAAAAACTATATGCAGAAAGATGTTAATTAACAATATTTTCAATACTAGCAAAAAGAAATTGGCAGCAAGCTCTAAGTGCACCATTCTGGAGATTGCTAAGTAAATTATGGTACTCAGGCTATGATGAAATATACTGCACTCACTGATAAGATCATTAGAAAGATTTCCTAGATGCAAGGGAAACATTTAAGCTAAAGTGTCAAGTTACATTATAGCTGCAACTGTTTATCAGTATAACTGTGTAGATGATAAAAGCTGGAAGAGGAAGTAAGAATGAAAATAATAGTTGTAGAGAGTTAGTTGGATTAAAGGTAATTAATTACTTTTTTTTTTTTTATTGTTCTGAAAAGCTAAACACTCTACTTTAAATAATGGCTTGGAGAAAACGAATAGCAAGAATGGGCAGTCATCTTAGATCTTTGAGTCTACAATGTCCTCCCTCCCAGTTCATCCTGCAGCTCATTAATAAGGTAATGCCCACACCGTAAAATCATTTCAACTCTCCAAATACTTAGAAGAACAAAGTTAAAAGAGCTTGGAAAGACTTCAAAAAGAGAAAAAAGAACAAAATGATCATATTTTAGGATGAGAAGGTATCAGAGATTGCCTGTGACAACTTCCCTGTCCTACACTAAAGGAGCCAACATCCAGAAGGGTTGAAGACATGGTCAGCTACTAAGGGCCAGGATTAGGTCAGGGCAGTCCTGGTGGAGGAAGGCAAAAGCTATGCCACCATACACCAAGGGCATAGTAGAGTCCCGGTCCCCTCAGTGGCTTCTGGAGAAGTCTCAGTGCAGGCCACAGGTGGTAGCCACAGTGCCTTTATGTGATATAGAGACTTCCCTCTATGGGTGATTTACAGCAAGGATCCCTCCGGGTTCAAGCCCACCCCTCAGCCAGCCCAAGGCACACACTGCACATAGCTGCATTCAGAAGGATTGGATTGGACAATGTTCCATTGTCCTTTCTGCAATTGTGTAGAGTTTCTTTCTGCTCGCTGCTCAAGACCAGTTGCCTATTTGTCTTTCTTCATTCTCTGCTGCTCTTGGCCCATAGCTGGAACCCTAGAATCGGTACAGCCTGTTCTGTCCTTCCCGAGCTTTATCTCATTTGCTTTGACAAAGTACTACCCTCACAGCTGTCACTCGCTGGACAGAAGGAACATGGACTCTTCGCTTGTATGGAGTTCTAACTTGAGTCTTGCTGGCCACACTGGTTCTCCCATGGCAGGTCCCAGAGGACAGAGTAATCTCAATTCAAGACAGTATGCTCTGCTCCATAGCACACTAGATACCGTCAAACCTGTGGATGCTGAAACCTGTTCAAATATCATCCACTAATAAAGAACAATGGTGTTCTGGTAAGGAGTTGTAGGCTAAGCATTGGACTGCTAACTAAAAGGTTGGCAGTTCAAACCCACCAGCTGCACCTTGGAAAGTTTATGAGTCAGAAGCAACAGCACTAAACAACAACAATAAAGAATAGTTGTTGTTGTTGTTGTGTGCCAGTGCTAAGACAGCGTCCTGTCAAAGGCGAACAAGCTTGTCAGAACTGGAAGAACAAGGCAGTCTTGGACTGCTCTAGCTCACATTTCACTGAACCTGAATTTGACTTTTCCTTCTCTGATATGTGTTCACCTTAGCAAGGTTCTGGCTTTTACAGGTTTACTGTGTCATTACTGGCACTTGGTTTTAAGTCAAGGCCTAGAAACTGTAAGGTTCAGAAGACCTGATGCAGGTTCCCATGGACTTTTCTGTCAAGCTCTGGATGAAAAATATCCTTTCTGACGATGTGTTTACATTGTGCGCCTCAAGGCTTTGGAGTATAACCAAAACTCCCTCAAATGGAATCTGTAGAAAGTGGAAGTTCAAGTTAACCAAAAGCCTTTTTAACTGGAGTTAGAACAATGAGAGACAACACTGGCACTTAACATGCCGTATTGCTCGGGCAGTATACTTAACCTCTAAACCTCAGCTTTCTTATCTGTAAAATGGGAATAATGATGGCAGCCACCTCATTGGGTTACCATAAGAATTAAATTGAAGAGTATATGTGAAATGCATATGACCTTTTCTGGCACATAGTATGCATCCTATGTTATTATGTAGCTTCAGTCTCTTGTCTTCTAAACAGGACTCTTAATAGCTATCTTCATCACCACCATTATAGTAGTGGTCATCAGGTGAATTCAAGAGTTGAATATGCTTTGTTAAATGTAGAACATTGTGATACTACAGAGTACGTTGCCATGGTATTGTGTACCCTACCACAGTGACATGGCATCATAGTCTTCAGTCATGGGGACACTTCACCTCACTTAGCTCATGTCAGTCACATGACACCTATGTGAGAAGGCCATTGTTCCCATATCAAAGATGAAAATATTGAGGTTAGTGGGTCAGAGCGTTTAAGTGACTTAGACTTACCTAAGATCATTGAACCAATTAGTGTTAGAACCTGGTTGGCCAATTAACACTATAACTCACAGTTTTAATCACTATTCTTGAATGCCTTTACGGAGCCCTGATGGCACCATAGGATAAGCACTGCTGTATAACTCCAAAGTCAGTGGTTCAAAACCACCAGCTGTTCTGCATGAAAACGATGAAGCTCTGTTCCCATAAAGATTTACAGCCTTGGAAGCCCTATACGGGGTCACTGTGAGTCGTAATAGACTCGATAGAAGTGGGTTTGCTTGAGTAATGTGTTTTGATCTTCTGTCAAAAAATCAATTCTGCCATATGTTACATAAAAAAATAAGTTAGATTAAATGTCTATTGAATTCAGACTATGTAACACAAATTTTATTTTTAAACATGAGGAAGTTTTTTGTGTGATTTAGTGATTTGTTCCTACTTTACCTTTTCTTCATATGACGGGGCTGGGAAGGAAAGGAGTTCAGATCATAGAAGGCCCTGTTTAAAAATTCTCTGTGGCTGATTATTATTGCAAATGAATTAACCAAGATGTCAAGGTCCAGGGAGGCAAAGCTATGTACCTGCAGAGAAGAAGACTTTGGATCAATTAGCTCTACTGGAGCAATCTTCTTACCCTGATGAGCGAAGACAACTTCTGACCCTGAACTCTTCTCTCCTAGGACTCATGGACTGAATTTAAATCACTCTAAATTGCATTCAGAGACATTCTGGATTTGGATCTAAAGATCCCATTAATGTAATTTTTATTTTAAGATTTGGAGCAGGGGAAATAGCATATGCTTGAATTACAGCAGAAAACAACAATAATTTCATCCACATATTATGGTTTGGTCCCAGACTCAGTGAACTCTGGAATGAGATGGAAAATACAATAAGTATGATTCTGAAAATTGAATAATCAGCATTCCACATGATTCCAGTTATAATGAATGGAGAGATATAAACAAAATAAGAGGATTGTTTGCTCTTAAACTTTTCTAAGTCTGGCATAAAAGTGGACTCATCTCTCCAAACAAATGTCAATGTGCACTGTGAAATAGGGAACAGAACTTCCAAATTGGAAGTATCACATTGTAGCAAATTTTGAAAAAACACAACCAGACACTTTTATATTTATAGAATTAATCTTCTGTCTTTCCTCCAATAACACATAAATTGAATCTGCAAAATTAGATTCAGTATATGGTTTTCAACTATGCAATTATTGTTATACATGTCTTCAATTTCTTCTGTTTCTTTTTAAAACTCAAATCCATTTCAAATCATTTGTTAATAAGCATTTTAGTTTTCAGAGAATGGTTTCTTTGTGTTGGTAATTAAGTATTATATTTACACACACACAGATAATGAAATACAACCTCATCCCAAAAGAACATTTTCACAAAGTGCAAAACCATGACCTGGAAGTGTCCACATTTCTTTTGGTGACATCAACACAAACTCCTTGAGCTATTTACAAGGAACTCGCACAGAAGTCTCATTTCTCTGAATGACCTGTCCCTTACAGATGAGGAAATCACAGCTGCCACCTCTAAGGTTTGGAGGAACAAAGGGGCAATGTTTGAGCTATTAAACTATTAAAATGAAGACGCTTGGAAAAAGGATTCTGCAGAAAGAAGCAGCGTCGGCCATTGTCTAAATGAAGATCCCAGGCTACCAGTTTATTACTTGAAACTTTGGCATTAAATCTTCCAATGGTGGCCGGAGTTTGCTTCTTCAACAGTAAATTCCTTCAGAGTAAGAGTGTTTTCTTCACTTTTGATGTAATTATAGAGATTGTTTTAGCCTTAGATGAGAGAAATAAACAATGAGTACCCCTGACCAAGTGACAAGCATTCTGCCAAGAGCTGCAGTAAAGACAAGTCTGAATAAAAGGGGCCCACCTCACAAGTGTCCAGTCTGGCTAGAAAAATAAAATAAGTTGGATGGATTTTTGATAAGCAGAAGAGAGGGTAAGAGATTCTAGTGTGGGCCATGAGATGGAGATAGGGTCAGAAGGGAACAAAGGCTTGGAGGGAGGAAATATAAGTCATGATTAGGAAAAAGGAAGTAAAATATATGCATAATAATAATATTTCTTTAGGACCAACTGGCACTGTAGGAAACGCACTGGATTGCTAATTGAAAGGTTGATGGTTCAAACCCACCAGTTGCTCATCGGAAACCCTATGCAGGGTCACTGAGTTAGAACCAGCTCCATAGCACTTAACAACAACAGCAACAACAGTGCTAGGCTGAACTTGCAATGTAGGATGAACAAATAATCCCCATTTGTGCATTAGAGCACTGAAAGTCCAGCATCCCAGTAAGTCCCTTTGTTGTTGTTGCTAAGTGTTTTCAAGTTGATTCGAACTTATAGTTACCCTGCATAGAATTTCTGAGGAGTGGCTGCTGGGTTTGAACTATCAACAATGAGGTTAGCAGTACAGTGCTTACCCTACAGCACCACACCAGGCTCCAATAAGCATGTTGTTGTTGTTGTTAAATGCAGTCAAGTTAGTTCCGACTCACGATTCAGCTGTATAGGGTTTCCAAGGAACAGCTTGTGGGTTTGATCTGCTGAACTTACAGTAGTTATACTACAGGCAAACTGGGTCACCTGGCCATTCCACATGAATTTCTTACATCAACTTCAGAAGAGAGATCCCACGATTGTTCCCTTTTACCAGTAAGGGGCGGAGAGTAAAAACAGCAGAGGAATTTACCCATGCAAACTGAGACAGGAAACAGAGTGTTTTTACCTATTGCTATTTCAGGACAATTTCAGGATATGAGCCAAAGGTTAATTTATGGAGCATTTGCATGGTACTGTTGCAGGTGTAGAGACTATAAAAAAGTAAGTTGGGACAAAATCATGGAGGGATCCAAATTCCATTATTTCCTCTATGGGCACTGGGAATCACTGAAGGTTTCTCAGTAGGTGGTGATGAATGCTTTCCTGATTAATCTGAAAATGATGGGCACCAAGGAAGCTAACTCAAACCAATGGTTTATACAGCCACTCGTTCTATCTCTAGAAATCTACCACCTCATTCCCTAAAGGCTACTTCTCCTAAAGTGTAAGAAAACCAAGGGAAACTTTTTTTTTTTTT
>NW_006408521.1:40127298-40164406 GCF_000296735.1 Chrysochloris asiatica | reverse complement strand
TGTTCCTCTAGGTGCTCCAAGCTGGTCTGCTTATCCTTTCAAGTGGGAATTTCCCACCTTGGAAGGTTCTGGATGGGGCTCAGGGTTACACCTAAGGTCCAAGGGAAACGTTTTAAAAATCATTCTCCTATCTCCATTCCACTTCAAGATGCTCTCTTCTACTTATTGGTCTTTTTTCCCATGTCTCTCTAGCAGACACTAGAAATACCTGAAGGTTGGTCAAAAGTATTGCTTACACAGACTTCTGTTATAGTCTACTATATTTTTTAAAATAACAAATAATAGGCAGAAAAGCCTCTAAGTCTGAGCTTCCCTCTGAGATGCAGCAGAATGGGCAAATGATACACGTATGTGGCATGATTTAGACTCTGAGTGTGGTCACGCATCCTTTATCATATTACCTATTTCCTGTGAGTCTGCTTATTCCCTGCCATCGCCTTCTTTTTGGAGCTGTTAGGTGTGGGGGAGGTACGGGATCTATATATCCTATCTGTTGTTATTTCTACAACCTGAGATCAGCTTAATACCCTGATCTAATGCAAGACAGCCAAACAGAGAAAAGTCCACTCAGAGGGAAGGTGGTAACTTGCACAAAGTGTCTCTCCTATCTCATTCAAGAGGATACATTATGCAAGAAACTGAAACAGTGAGTCCTTGCACTAGCAATGGCTATTTAGTTGCATTCTGTAATGTTTCCACCAAAACACCAGGTCCATACATTCCCAAACTCCTACTTGCTCAGAGTTGAAGTCATTTCCTTTGAAGAAACAATCCATCCCTTTCTGCAAGGTCTCAGCCACTTGGTCAAAACTCTCTGGAAGCTTATTTGATGTTAAATTCTATCAAGACATTCAACAGAAACTACATTAGTTATGTTGACACTATCCCCCCACACATGAAATATTTAATGAAAATCAGGAGCTAGGGAAGAGAATTCGCACACATAAAGCCAGTATGAGATGGATGCTCTCTAAATACAAATGGAAATTTTCTTTTCTAAAGGCCTTTGCAAATTCCCAATAGCTATACCTTGTTTTGTTTTAAGTGACAGAGAAACACCCATTTAGTAATTTCCTGTCTCAGTTGATCCCACCAGAATGAGATATCCAGAGATATTTTATTAGTCCCGAGACATTCTGAATATGGAAGCAGAAAGGTGGGACCAGTCTAAACAGTTTGGATCATCTGCTAAGGAGACAGATGTGTGAAGGGCCAAAAGAACACTAGCTCTACAGTGGGTGAGTGGCTACAATCATTTAAAATGAAGGTGTTTCTGCTAAACACAATAATAGAGGCAGCTGAAGGAGTTGCTTACAAAGGCAACTGTACAACATTATTCGTAGGACACATCTCACCCTTCCTCTCTAAGTCAGGTGCACCATTCCATACAGGTTAAAAAGGACATTCTAGTATAGTGGTCTAGATTAAATCATCTGTGGACTTTAAAAACAAAATGCCTTGTGTCTGATCTTTACAGACTACTTAAATCAACAGGAGGGTCGATTGTTGTTGATGGCATTGCTGTTAGTAGCCATCAAGTTGACTCTGATCCATAGCGACCTCACACGTATCAGCGTAGAACTATGCGCCACAGGGTTTTAAATGGGAAACTTCTTGTTAGGTGCCATCAACTAGGTTCTGGCTCAGAGCGACTGTTTGCACAATAGAAGGACACACTGCCTGGTTCTGCACCATCCTCACAATTGTTGTTAAACTGGAGCCCATTGCTGCTGCCGCTGTGCCAATCCATCTTATTGCGGGTCTGCCTCTTTTTCACTGACCCTCCACTTTACCAAGCATGATGTCCTTCTCCTGAGACTGGTCCCTTCAGATAATATGTTCAAAGTATGAGACAAAGGCTCACCATCCTGGTTTCTAAGGAGCATTCTGACTGTACTTCTTCCAACACAAATTTGTTTATTCTTCTGGAAGTCCATGGTATGTTTAATATTCTCCTCCAACATCATAACTCAAATGCATCAATTCTTCTACAGGCTTCCTTATTCACTGTCCAACTTTCACATGCATGTAAGGCAATTGAAAATACCCTGGCTTGGGTCAGGCACACCTTAGTTCTCATACTGACATCTTTGCTCTTGAACACTTTAAAGTGGTCTCATGCAGCAGATTTGCCTGATGCAATACATAGATTGATTTCTTGACTGCTGCTTTCATGAGTGTTGATAGTGAATCCAAGTAAAATGAAGTCTTTGACAACTTCAATTTTTTCTCCATTTATTTATATGTTTTTAAAGTACTACAGTATGGATCTCTCCCATCAGGCCATGGAAACCAGAAACATAGATCATCTTTAAAAAGTAATTTTAACCAGTTATTGATGAATGGAAATGCAAAAGGATACCAAAGGACTATAGAGATAGAAAGTGCAGGAAACAGTTACTACCTCTAAGACTTGGGGAAACAAAAGGACAAAGTTAGGACTATTAAACTATTGAAATGTGTTGTTTTTGCTGTTAAGTGCCACCAAGTGGGTTCAGATTCATAGCGACCCTGTATAGGGTTTCCAAGGAGCGACTGGTGAGTTTGAATTGTCATCTTGCTGTTCAAACCGACTTGTGTTCCAACACTTATTCTACAGTACCACATCAGGACTCAATGTAGAAACTTCGAAGAGGCCCCCCGCAGAGCCAAAACTCAAATTTCCCAGCTGCTACAGGTGTTTAAGCTTAGAGAAAGAACTCCATGAAACTGAAAAGAACCAGGACTTCTGAGGAGGAGGCACAAGCCAGCTAGTGCTCATATCTCAGGTGGGAAACAATGAAAAATATGATTCTGGAATAGTAGCAAAACTGCAAGCTAGAAACAGCTGCTACTGGAACCAACTGCAACTGCCAGAGTGAAGAACCAACACTGCGATGACACTGATAGGAACACAAAGCAAACACAGACCCAAAACATCCTTCTCTATCATCTATCATTAGTTTCTTCCAGTGCCGATTGTTGACAGAGCTGGTAAAGGAGTCATACTAAGTAAAGAATTTCAGGGCAGCATTTCAGAACAGAACATAGCATGGTGTGTTTGAAGTAAGAAATAAGAACTTAATGACCACTCTTCCACAGGTAGAGTGCCAGAGCTGAGAACCATTAACTGTGGAAATTTATTCTTTACGACTATCTTCAGGCACTCGGTTTTGCTTTTGTTTTGTCAAGCACCCCATAAAAGTCTGCTCCTTTGGTCTCCATGGTTGCATTTGGACTCTTAACTTTGGGCAGCCACCAGGATGACTTATAGTTGGCCCATCACTCGCCCAGCTTTGAAGGACTCTGGCTCTTTTTGATCCTACAGGACCTAAACCTTGGAAGTTAGATAAGAGGGATTGGATCTTGATTTCCATGGAGTTTGTTTTAGTCCTTAATTCCAGGGACCAGCTTTCTCTAGAAGCAACCTGCTCTGGTGGTCCATTACCACTTTGTACCGATGGCCAGTTTCAGCAGTAGTTTGCTGCCATTGTCTTTGTTGAAAACCCAAATAATAGAAATCGGTTGTACTGTGAGGTGTGACTGAATGAAAATATCAACGTCCATGTCTTTGCTTTTGCTCTCTGAGGAGCCTTATTCGATTCCTTCCATTAGTTGTGGAATATACCAGTTACAAAGCACTCAACCAGTTAGAACAGAAGAGAGAAAAAACGAGTCCTTCCCACCCTATGGGCCTTGCAGATACAATGGACACCATAAATCCTCATTCAAATCATTAGAAAGTGTCAGCAGATTTCAGTCATTCATTTAACAAATATATATGAAGCACTTACCTGGGACAGTGTTCTAGGTACCAGAGGGACAGCAGAGAATGAAGCAAAGTTCTTGCCCTTGTGGAAGCCACACCCTACTGGAAGAGACAGACAATGAGTAAATAAAAATAAACAAACCTACAATGAATCAGATGGCCTATCTTTTACTTTCCTATATAACAAATTACCTTGAAACATTCTCTTAAAAGAATAAAGATTTATCATCTCAGAGTGTCAGATAGTTAGATATCTAGGGAAAGTGGACTTGGGAGGTTCTCAGTGAAGCTCTTCTTAAATTTACATTCAAGCTACCAGCAAATGTGTGGTCCCATCTGAAAGTCTGACTGGCGTTGGGAAGGTCTGCTTCACAGCTCACTAGTGTGGTGGTATTACCCTGAGCCTTCATTTCAGATCACCTGTCTTCTTAAGGAGGACTGACCACAACTTGGCAGTTGGCTTCCCCCGAGTTAGTGTCCAAGAAAAAGAATGATCAAGAAAAAACCTGCAGTGTCTTTATAACCTAATCTTGGAAGTGACATGTCATCTTTTTGCTTTATTCTATTGGCCATAGCTCTGATACAAGGTGGGTGTGGATTACACTGGCATAAATCCCAGGACACAGAATTGCTGGGGCCATTACAGAGGCTAGCTACCATAGATTGTAATAAGTGTTACAGAGAACACAAAGCTGGGTGAGAAGGATTAAGAGGGCAAGGGTTGGGGTGACCATTGTTGTGGATCAGATGGTCAGAGTGGACTTCCTTGACAAAGCAGTATCTCCAGTAATCCAGTATCACTGAGACTGATAGAGAGTGAGGCAGTAGCTTTGGAGTTGCCCAGAAGTCACCATTAACAGGAAGCCTGTCCTCAGCTTCTGCCATATCCACCAGCTTCACTGAGAACCCTGACTGGACACTCCCAGAGGACCACACTTACCCGCTGAGAGCTCTCATCACACTGTTGTGTCTTCTTTCCCTCCCTTCCATTAGGACATGAGTTCTTCAGTGTCACAGACAAAGCTCCAGTCTCCTTTGCATCCCCAGTAAAAGCTCAGTAAAAGTTTGATGAGTGAATGAATGCATTTTCTTTTTATGTGGTTATTTTTGAAATTTAGTTTAAACTCATTTTTAACATGATTTCTTAAAATGCGGGCATCAATGATCTTTTTGTCTAAATTGAAAACAAAAGTGAATTAGAAGTGCTTCTATAACTACTTTAAACCAGAGCTTCAAACTGGTTCATTCTGGTGTACATATGAATCACCTGGGGGTCTTGCTGAAATGTAGATTCTGATTCAGTATATCTGGAGTGGAAATTCAAACTCTAAGCAGGGAGTCAAACTGGAGTGAACTGGTTCAAATAAATCTACTCTTCTGTGATGTCAATTCCTTGCCTGCAGATGCCTTTAGTTTAGGAAGCACCATAAGGGTCAAAAATATGTGGCAACTCATCGAATGGGAACATTTTGTGAGAAAAATATTTTTGTCCCCATGCAGCAACATTTCTATTACATTGCTTCTAAATATGTATAAAGAAAAAACAAAAACCCTCAGAGTAGCAATAAAACACAGAATACCCTGAGGAGACTAGAGAGCATGCAAAGCAGAAATATTAATGTACTAATGAAAAACAGACATGGCTGATACTACTTCTCCATACTCTCCTTTCTTTTGGCAACTTTTTCTTTTGAAATATGATAAATCAGATTCTCTGATCCACCCATAGTCCAAGAACTAGCGCCAACCACTTACACAATAGGATAGTTGGTCACTAATAACAATATGTCTCCCATGTGTTTGGGAATTAAACTATCAATGAGAGCATCAATCATCTCTCTCCTTATGACTCTAAAGGTCTGGCCTAGTATCCGGGGTAGATTGCTCTTAACCTTCAGCCCTGAGAACTCAATGAGCCAAATAAAGCAAGGCAAATGATGACATGCATCCAAATCACCCAGGAATCTTGATCAATGCAGGTTCTAGTTCAGAAGGTCCAGGTGGAGTCTGGGATTTTGCATATCTAATAAGCTCCCTGGTGATCTGTTAGAGCTATTCATTAGACCAGGCCCCTACTCAGAGTAACCCCACGTGTATCAGAACAGGGTTTTCAATGATGAAGTTTTTTGAACGGAGATTACCAAACCTTTTCTCCATTTGTCATAATGTTTTCCAACTCATAGCAACCATTCATAGGGTTTCCAAGAAGTGCCTGGTGGGTTTGAACTACTGAACTACTGTCCAGGGCTTAAACTACGGTGTCACAACACACAACTCCAGGTTTTCCAAAGCAAGGCATTAAATAAGATGTGACAAATCCAAAGTTCAAGTGTCTGTCTATATCTGTAGCTGATTTGTGATTTTTTTTTTCCTTTCTTCTTCTTTTTTTTTCACTTTGAATGAACCAAATGAGGAATCCTCTAATAATCAAGAAAGACATTTATCCTGTTACTTTGCAAAGTTGATGAGCCATTTCTTCTTCTACACGGCAGTTTAGGTTTCAGGTATCTGGCTCTCCAAAAGCTCAGTTTGAGAAACAATGTGTTCAGCCAAACGATTTCATTTGAACAAACCCTGATGCCAAGGAATCTGCAAATTCCAAATACTAAATCAAACTACTTTTTACAATCACATAAAATGCTCTGTGTTTCATGTATTTCCAAGTTAGAAGTGAGCAAAGAAAATTAAAAATAAAATTAAAAGTTTATATTGATTGACCCATATATAATTCTTCTTGCACTCCAACCGCAAGGGAGGTACAGAGGGACTTCACCCAAGAATTAATTTAAATATTTATTTTTTAATGATATGATATTGACTTATTTCTCAAAGTAGGTACAGTGTGTGCAGGGCTATTCACCGAGTTGTTGGCCTATATATATTCCAATCATCTTATCAAGATACACAAGGAGCTCTGGTAGAGTAGTGGTTATGTATTGGGCTGCAAACCTCAAGGTCAGCAGTTTGAAACTACCAGCTGTTCCATGGGAGAAAGATGAGGCTTTCTGCTCCCATAAAGATTTACAGCATGAAAAACGCTATACAGGGTCGCTATGAGTCAGAACCAACTCCACGGTACAAAACCAAGCAATCAGGGCACACAAATCTGAATGTAACATCATACCGATGGATGTCGTAGGCTTTCATTTGTTAACACCAACAACAAAAGCAGGTAGAGAAATCAAAGTGGGTCTCCACAGCAGCCAAGGCTGCCTCAACCGTCTCCCATCAGCCAGCAAGCTGGGGCTATGAGTCATTTTAGTCCCCAAACTGACTTGTCTCACAGATCTCAAAGCACCTGTCTTCACAGCTAGCAACTCATTGGGTGAAGTTGGGTATTTTTAAATGTCTGTGTTTAGTGAGGTGGGCTTGGCATTGTCTCTAATTTGTGGGTCTCATGCTTCCTTAAATGTGTTGACAAAATGTCTGACTTCTGAAAGTCCTAAAAGGAGATTAACAAAGGGAACCCAGTAGATGCCTTTCTTTGGTCAAGTGAGAGAATTTTTATACGTGTTATCCTCCTTCACCTGTCTTAGCTGGTTTTACACATTTCCTAAATTCTCTCTGCATAATAGAACCTAGAATGCCAGTAAGATCAGCAGCTGACATAGAGAAATAGGTGGATGAATACCCAGACACTCCCAAGGACAAAAATGACCAATAAGGTGACAAAGAACACATACATGTGAATAGTTCACATTTTACAGATTGTTTATGTATATTAGCTGGCATGATCTTCACCATCGCTCTAAAAGGTTGAGATGGAATAAACCCATTTTACTGACGAGGATGCTGAGGGCCAGAGATTGTGATTTGTCAAGTCATTCCATGAATGCCAGAGCCATAATTTGTACTTGAGTCTTTAAACTCCAAATCCCATACTTCTCCCACTATACCACTTTTCATCAAGTAAAAATGCTGTTTTTGTTGTTAAGTGCCATAAAGTTGATTCTGACCCATAGCGACCATGTATGGGTTTCCAGAGAGCAGCTGATGAGCTTGATCCACTGACTCTTCAGTTCATATGAGTTTGCAGTCTGATGCATTAGCCCACAGCTCCACACCAACAAAAATGGAAGAGTTTTAAATGGTGGTGGTTGTGTGCCATGGAGTTGGTTCCAACTGATAGCGAGACTGAACAGGGTTTCCGAGGCTGTAAATCTTTACAGGAGCAGAAAGCCTCATCTTTCTCCTGCGGACTGACTGACTGCTCAATTCAAACTGCTGACCTTGCAATTCGCTGCCCAGCTCCTAATCCATGACACTCCCAGGGCTTCTTAACTACAGAATAGAATTTAATATATTTCCACTAAACCATAATTCTGACTCTTAAGACTTTTGTCTTGGCCCAGGCCGCCAGAATTTAAAATCAGGAAAAATACAAAGAGAATCTAACATGGAAACAGTACATGCTTCAAAGGTGATTTTCTGGGGACACCATGGGAAACAAAGGAAAGGCTGCATGTGATAGGCTTCCAGCCCCCATTCTTCTCAAGCCACTTCTCCTCTTGTCTGTTTGATACATTAGCGTTTCCCACTCTGATAGGGAAACGAGATGGATTGGCCAAGCGGCAGCATCGATGGACTCAAGCGTCACAACAGTAGTGAGGTTGGCCAAGGCTCGGGCAGTGTTTCATTCTGCTGTGCATAAGGTCACTATGAGTCGGTACCGACTTGATGGCACCTAACAACAACATAGTAAAAAGAGCAACAAAGGTCAAGAGACCCAGGCCCAGGTTTTAACTCTGGCTTAGTCTTTTTCTGGTTGGTTCTGGACACTTCATCTTCTATGTCCATGACTTAGTTTCCTCATTTTGAAAAATGAACCAGCAGAGCTACAAGACTTGATACTTACAATCATGCTTTGAGAGTAAACTCACCCTCCACAAATGCCAGACACTGTCATGAGCATGTTCTTACTGCAGGAGATTGGGACCATAAGTAGGTTTCCAGGGTAATGGATAGGATAAGTAAGATTGTGGGGTCAGGGGGAGTCAAGATTTGTATGTTAGAACCTGCAGGGAAACCTCCATAACATTTCCAAGGAGTACTCTGCCCTGGGAAAGAGCTTATAGTCCTGCAGAGAAATTGGACCCTTTTCCTCTTCCTTATGAGGAAAGTTGGCATCACTCGAACAAGTGGACTCTTTGGGGATGGGAAGTGTGTCTGCTGCCGTGTTAATCTTCAGCTCTTTCCCAGAAGAGACTGTGAGAAGACAATCTTAGAATCTACCTCGTGGGAATAGAGCAGAGAGTGTTTCCTGAACAGATAGCCTGAGAGCAAGCTGCCAAGTTGTACGACATCAAAGCAGGCCTAAGTGAAACCATAACCCAATAATAACTGGAATCATGTCATTTGACTGTGGGACTTTTGTTTTTCTTTTAGTCAATGTCATTCCAACCTGAAGAGAAAGCATGAGAGAATAAAACGAGACCCAGGACTCAGACACTAAGTTCTGTTCTGTCACTTATAGAAGGCCCTGAGTGGTGTCAACAGTTAACAGGCAGTGTTTGAGTCTACCAAGAGGGACTTCAGAAAAAAAGTCTGGCAGTGTACTTCCAAAAACATCAGCCATTGAAAACCTCTATGGAGTACAGCTAAACTGCTACGAGAGAATCATGCATCATCAGATTGTAAAATAATCCATTTGTATTGATGTTTCTCTCATTCATCATAACAAACTCTGGAAAACATTGGGAAGAATGGAAATTCTAGATATTTCATTGTGCTCATGTGGAATCTGTACATCGAACAAGAAGCCGTCATTCCAACAGAACAAGGAGCTACTACGGGGTGTAAAATCAGGAAAGGGGTGTGCCAGGGTTGCATCCTTTCACCATATTTATTCCATCAGTATGCTGAGCAGTAATCTGGGAAACTGGACTAGATGAAGAAGAATGAGACATCAGGATTGGAAGAAGGAAGGCTCATTGACTATTTATAATTTTCAGGTGACACAACCTTGCTTACCAAAAGCAGAAGAGGATTTGAAGCACTTGCTGATGAAGCTCAAAGAATAAAGTTTTGCTTTTTCTGTGGTGCCACAGAGGGCTTCAACTACTTCACCATGAAGCTGAACATCTTTCCAGTCTCTCACTGCCAGAAACTCATTGAACTAGACTTTGAACACAAACTTCATACCTTTCATGAGAAATAAATGGCTACAGAAAGTGGGTGACAAGTGGAAGGGTTATGTTGCCTGCATCAGTGGTTGGAACAACAAAGAAGGTTTCCCCATGAATCAAAGCTTCTTAACCCTGCCCATGTCTGCCTTCTTCTGAGTAAGAATTATTTCTGTTACCGAGCAAGAAGAATTGGAGAAATAGCATGAAGATCTACTCGGGGTTGCACTATTGGTGCCAATATGAGTGTTCTGAACTGGATTGTTGATATAAAATAAAAAGAAGTGAAAGATGTCCCAGGACTGACAGATACAACTGTGCCTCGTTTCTGGGAATCCTCAAGCTTTTTCATCTCTCTAAAAAGATGATGTCCACCAGTATGTAGTGAGAAAGAAGGCAAGAAACTCAGGATCAAAGTGCTCCAGATTCAATGTCTTGTTACACTACGTGGCCTGCATATTGCTTTGAAGAAACAGTGCATTAAGAAAAATAAGGAGGCTGAAGACTAGACCAACATTTTGGCCAGAAGAATGAAGAGGTCAAAGGAAAATGTCAGGACAGATTGCCAAGAGAAGGAGGCTGTCCTCTCTGAGAGCTTCTACTTCTAAGTCTGACCTAGCCACAAATACAATAGATTTCTAAGAATGACAAATGAATAAGTGCATATACTTTTTTTTATCTTGAAATGAGTGAAGGTTTACAGACAAGATAGCAGTTTTACATGCAACAAATAATAAACTGTGTCATTTCAATAATTGCAATCCACTCCATGTAACAGCAGTTATCCCACTTCCGTTCTACCCTCCTTCCCATCCCATCTCAACTTTGTCCTTAGGTCTATGTTGCCCTTTTGGTTTTGAATGATTGACCATTCATTGGTGAGCAGATCTTCCTAGTGTTGTTGCACCCCTCTTATATACCTACCTACGACTTGGCTAAAAACTGGGCCACAAGGTGGGTTCCTTTCCAGACCTGAAGTGTGATCAAGGACCATAGTCCCAGGTACCTTCCATCTCCTTCTGTCTGACAAGTGCACCTGGATTTTTTTTTAATAGTTTTGAGTTTTATTCCACACTTCCTCCCATGCTACCCAGGAGCTTACAATGTGATTCCTTTCAGAGCAGCCAGTAGTAGTATCCAAGAAGCATGTAGTTCTTCTAGTCTCAGAGTTGTGGAGACTGATGTTCAAGTGTTTCATTAGTCCATTGAATTAATTCATTCAAAGGATCTTAAATTTTTATCACTCTTCTTTCTTCCACATATGGAGAGACTAATAGGTGCACCTTAGGTGGGCACTTATGAGCTTTTAAGATCTCAGGCACTGCTCACCAAAGCAGGATGTAGAATATTGTCTTTGTGGACTACATTATGCCAACCGTCCATGATGTTCCCTGATACTATGGGCCTGAGACCCCAGACCCAGTAATTCATTGTCTTAAGATATTTGATACTATCTAAGAAATTTTCATTCTTTTGCCCACTATATGCTCCACCACATTTGTAGTTGTGTTTGCAGTGAAGGTAAATATCATCTTTTTCAAATCCTTATAGATCTGTGGGTATACTCTCACTCTTGCTCCCATATCCATTCAGCCTGTGTCTCTACCATTTATCTAGCCACAGAACACTGTTGTTCCAAGGTTGTACATATAATTCTACTTACCTGTATCCCCTTTAGTCCTTCTATACTTCCCTATGTCTTCACCTGTTTTCATCATTCTTCTGCCCGCCTCCCTCTTCTTGTATATTGTCTTCCCCATCACCCCAGTTAACATGTCCAGTGAACTATTCTCCCTTCCCTCCCACCACTGGTAACCATCAAAGAATGTTTCTTTTAGCATGAACACTTTTTTCATGAAAGCTCACATATCGTCTTTATTCTTATTCTACACATTTCGAGAACTAGCTTCCATTTGGTTTCAGGTCAGGGGTCTTACACCATGAACTTTTTCTAGCCAGAGTTTCCTTTCCCAGTTTTCCCTGCAAGGAAGGAATTCCAATATTCTCGTGATCTCAGGTCCACTTCATCTCCCTTAGCTTTTCTTTTTAATAACTTATGTTTGATCACCAAAGTAATTTGTGTTCACTGGAAAATCTCCCTTAATTTTAAAAGTTCCTTAGCCATGTCTGGTTTAAAGCAAAATTAGAAAACAATTGTTCTTTCAGCAACCAAAACTTTTGGCAGCTTGCCTCTAAACAGAATTTGGAATTATGTAACTCTCAGTTTAGCCAAGACAAAAAGAAAAAGCTCTTCTAAAAGGGCCAACATCTCTTCTAAAACTTGTCATTTCAAAAGAGCAAAATTTGAACAAATGATGAGTGGTTTCTACCACAATGTTGGCATTACCAGCGTGCACGTTTGAACATGTAATATAATGTTGGGGTTGTCTTAGTGTCTTGTCATCTTTAGTGCATTGTAGATTAAAAAAAAAAAAAAAAGGGAGTCTGTCTCTCACCCCTAGAAATGTTGTTACTGAGTAATTACCATTGTTGTTATTGGTGTGTGACGCCAAGTCGGTTCTGACTCATACAGACCCTATATAGGGTTTCTGAGAACAGCTTGTATAAACTGTCAACCTTGTGGTTACAAGCCCAGTGTTTATCCTAAAACACCACACCAGTGCTCATAATTGCCATTAAAGGGGAATTAAAAAGATGACAATGAAATCCAGGTTAAGAAACTGTGAACTTTAATACCAAAATCACCTGGGAAATACAGATTCCTGGGACTCTCTTCCAAACCTACTGAACTGCTGTCTCTGGGTATGAAACTTCTACATCTTAACAAGGTACCGTAGTTAGTCTGGTGTGGATACCAACAGGTTAAGAAATTAGAATCGTGCACCATGGAACTAGAATGAGCCTTATGAATCATTCCAACACAGACTCTTCCTTTATTATAAAGGAATCTAGGGCCTAGAGTGGATCATGACTTGCCTGGGATCACACTGCTGAGTTGTAGTGCAATCTCCAACCTCCTGGTCAGCAGATCTCTACTCTTTCCAGCTTTTGAAAGTCAGGCTTTTTTAATAACAGGAGTTGGTATGACCATAGCTCAGGCTAGAAACAAACTGCTAATCATCAGATGGTCATCTCTCAAGATTCTTCCTTGGCTTCAGAGAGTTTGGAGGACTTGGAGGGAGCTAAAGAATACAATTAAAAGAGTGTCCCTAGATTTATTACCTGAAAACTTAGTTATTCCATGAAGAAAAAACTTCTATAATCAAGCAAGTCACTGTCTACTCTCCCCTTGTCTCGTATAGTCACACTGATTGTGTTAACCTGCTCAAGGCACTAGAAGACTGCTAATTTATTCCAGCAGTCCCCAGACTTATTTGACTTAAATGCCTCTGTGTATGTGTGTGTGTGTGTGTGTGTGTGATAATTGTCATTCTAAGGAATTAATATTTTAGGGAAATCACATTAGAATATATTTGTCCACAAATTTCTTTGCTCAAATCAATGTCTCAAGCAATGGTAGAAAAAGCACTAAACTTGGCATTGGCAGAAGTGCATTTTAGACTCTAACAGTTGTCATCTTTAAGGACTTGGCAAGTCTCTGTCCTGGTTTACAGATAAAGCAATTAAAGGCAAGATATGCATGCCTTTCTGACTCATCCTTCTGGATGTCTGTTGTAGGTAAGTACCATCGAGTTGGTTCTGACTCATAGTAACCCTGTACAGAGTTTCCAAGGAACAATTGGTGGGTGAGAACCTCCACGCTGGGGTTAGCCACCCAGTGTTTATCCTACAGCACCACACCAGGACTGGGTTGTCTGGACACCACAATTAGACAATGTAGTAGACGCTGCTTACAAAATAGAAAGCACTGTAAAAAGCATCACCATCATCCTCAAATGTTTAGGAGATCCTCTCCATCACAGAAGTCTCATTCTGCTGGGTCTTGACAAAATGATACCATAAATTGGTTTTGATCCAAATCTGACATCTAAGAGTGAACCAGTTAGATCATGGATCATTGCATTCACTTGCCACTCATGAAGAACTCTCAAAGCTTCTACTGTAGCGGTATTGACTTGTGGGGTGGAACCTTTCTCACTGAATTTTATAGGTCAGTTCTTGGAGTAATTGAATTTTGTCTCAAGACACTGACCCTGCTAATACTGTTTTTAGTCAGATGGTGAAGGACAGGAAAGCTATCTCAGTTCTCTTTGCTATGTGTTCCCAATCTTTCTCTCCCCAAACAAAATTCTATCAGTAGAAGCCCTTCTCTTCCTTTTTGGGAGAATTTCCATTGTAGAGAAAGGTAATGAGGACTTGAAATGGAGGACCAGGCACTGCATGATTACCATAAGGAAACAGCCATTGTTGAGTGTCATTGGTTTCGATAGTGGGACTAGGCCCCACACCTAATTTGTTTCTGTGCCCCCCATCACATTGTTTGGCACAGTTCCTGCCACCTCCTATGAAGGAGAGGTGAACTGCTTCTGAACATTTTTAGTCTACTAAAGACATTATGAAAGGAGCTCTGGTAGCATAGTGGTTACAAATCAGGCTGTGAACCTTAAGGTCAGTGGTTCGAAACTACCAGCCGCTCTGCGGGAGAAAGATAAGGCTTTCTATTCCTGTAAAGATTTACACCCTCGGAAACCCTGTTACAGGGTCGCTATGGGTCAGAGACGACTCGATGGCACTTAACAACAACAACAAAGACATTATGAATGGAACACTATGAAATAGCACCAGAATACTGTTACATATAGTACTGGAATGTGAGATCCTCAGGTTGGAAGGTACTCAAAACATAACTAGAGAAGAGCTGTCTCCTCAAAGTACAGCTAATGGGCCACAACTTAAAATGAAGAGAAACAACTTCAAATATCAGAACATGGAATGTACAAAGTATGAATCTAGGAAAATTGTTGTTGTTGTTAGGTGCCGTAGAGTTGTTCCCGACCCATAGTGACTCTGTATACAACAGAATGAAACACCACACAGTCTTGTACCATCCTCACAATTGCTGCTATACTTGAGCCAATTATTGTTGCCACTATGATGATCTATCTTTTTCCATGTCTTCCTCTTTTTAGCTTACCCTCCACTTTACCAAGCATGATGTACTTCTCCAGGGACAGGTCCCTCCCGATAATATGTCTGAAGTATGTGAGAGGAAGTCTGACCATCTTGGCTACTAAGGAGCACTCTTGTTGTACTCCTTCCAACACAGATTTGCTTGTTCTTTTGGTAGTCCATGGTACTTCTAATATTCTCCTTCAACACCAAAACTCAAATGCATCAATTCTCCTACAGTCTTCCTTATTCACTGTCCAACTTTCACATGCATATGAGGATACTGAAAATACCACGCTCAGGTCAGGCATGCCTTAGTCCTCAAGCTGACATCTTTGTTCTTCAACACTATCAAGAGGTCTTGTGGAGCAGATTTGCCTAATTCAATATATCATTTGATTTCTTCACTGCTGCTTCCATGAATGTTGACAGTGGATCCATGGAACCTTTAATACTCTTCTAGAATATTGAAAGTGCCATGGGCTGCCAAAAGAACCAACAGATCTGTGTTGGAAGAAGTGCAGCTGGTGTGCTCCTTGGAGGCCAGGATGGCCAAACTTAGTCTCTCATACTTCAGACATAATTGTCAGGAGGGACCAGTCACTGGAGAAGGATATCGTGTTTGGTAAGGTGGAGGATCAGTAAAAAAGAGGAAGACCTCCAGTGAGATGGATTGGCAAAGTGACAGTATCAATGGGCTCAAGCGTGGCAACAGTAGTGTGATTGGCCCAGGATTGGGCAGTGTTTCGTTCTGCTGTGCATAAGGTCACTATGAGTCGGTACCGACTCGATGGCACCTAACTACAACAACAAGAATATCATAACTCAAACACATCACAGCAATACACAAGCCACCACAGTGCAACAAACTGACAGACAGGTAGTGGAGGAAAATTTCAAGTTGTCAAACATGAAATGGAACACATAAAGATTGATATCCTATGCATTAGTGAGCTGAAATGAACTGGTATTGGCGATTTTGAACCAGACAAACATATGGTTTACTATACCATAATGACAAATTGAAGAGCAATGGTGCCATATTCATTATCAAAAAGAACATTTCAAGATCTATCTTGAAGTATAATACCGTCTGTGATAGGATACTATCTATACGTCTACTTAGAGGACTACTTAATACCACTATTTTTCAAATTTGGACTTCAAACCACAAGGTCAATTGTTCAAACCCACCAGCTGCTCCTCAGAAACCCAATACAGGGTTGTTACAAGTTGGAACTGGCTCAACAGCACTTAACCACAACAGCATTCAAATTTAGACATCAACCACTAAGCCAATGATGATGAAATTGAAGAATTCTATCAACGCCTTCACTCTGAAACTGACCAAACATGCAATCAGGATGTATTGATAATTTACTGGTGATGGCAATGTGAAAGCTGGAACCAAAGTGGAAGGATCAGTAGTTGGAAAATATGATAGAAACAATGCTTGAAATCACATAAAAGCATTTTGCAAGAATAATGACTTATTCATTGTAAATACCATTTTAAACAACATAAAAGGTGACTATATGCATGAGTCTTGCCAGATGGAATACACAGAAATCAAATTGACTTCATATGTAGAAAGAGACAGTGGAAAAGCTCCATCTCATCAGCCAAAATAAGTCCAGGGGCAGACTGTGGAACGGACCATCAATTACTCTTACATAAATTCAGGCTGAAGCTGAAGAAAATTAAAACAAGTCCACAAGAACCAAAATGTGACCTTGAACATATTGTACTTGAAGCTAGAGATCATCTCAAGGGCAGATTTGATATATTAAACATTAATGACCAAAGACCAGAAATGTTGTTGGATGACATCGAGAACATCATACAGAGAGAAAATTAAAGGTCATTTTAAAAAAAAAGGAAGTAAGGAGGGAAAGGTTTAAATTGGTTTTCGGAGAGGCTTTTCAACTTTGTTTTTTGGCTTGGATTTGTTAAGGCAATTGGAGGAATTGGGGGGAAAAGGGGCGGTTCGAAAATTTCAAAGGGCAGTTTGAGAAGACAAAAGTTAAGTATTATAATGAAATGTACAAAAACCTGGAGTTAGAAAATGAAAAGGGGAGAACATGCTCAGCATTCCTAAAAGAACAAGAAAAACTTCAAACCTCAGCTATCAATATTGAAGGATTTTATGGGAAAAAATATTGAATGATACTGAAAATATCAAAGGAAGATGGAAGTAACATAGAGTCACTGTACTGAAAAGAAATGATGTTCAACCATTTCAAGAAGTTGCATATGATCAAGAGCCAATGGAACTGAAGAAAGAAGTCCAAGGTGCACTGCAGGCATTAGAAGAACAAGGCTCTGGGAATTGATGGAATACAAATTGAAATCTTTCAACAAACTGATTCAACACTGGAGGCACTCACTCATCTATGTCAAGAAATTTGGAAGACAGCTACCTGGACAACTGATTGGAAAATATCCATATTTGTGCCCATTCCAAAGAGAGGTGACCCAATGGAATGTGGGAATCATTGGGCAATATCATTAATATCACATGATGCAAGTAAAATTTTACTAAAAATAATTCAAAACTGGCTGCAACTGCCAGAGGTCAAGCCAGATTCAAATTAGGACATTGAATGAGGAATGTCATTGTTGATGTCAGTTGGATCTGGGCTGAAAGCAGAGAATACCAGAGAGATGTTTACCTGTGCTTTATTGACTATGCAAAGGCTTTTGACTGTGTGGATCATGACAAGCTATGGATAACGTTGTGACAAATGGGTATTCCAGAGCACTTAACTGTGCATAGACCAAGAGGCAGTTCCAAAAGAACAAGGGGACATTGAATGGCTTAAAATCAGGAAAGGTATACACCAAGATTGTTTTCTTTCACCATATTTATTCAATCTGTATGCTGAACAAATAATGAGAAGCAAGATTATATGAAGAAAAATGTGACATCAGGATTGGGGAAAGACTCATTAACAACAGTCTGCAATATTCAGATAATATAACCTTGCTTGCTAAAAGTGAAGAAGATTTAAAATACTTAGTGATGAAGATCAAAGACCACAGCCTTCAGTATGGGTTGCACCTCAATGTAAAGAAAACAAAAATCCTCACCACAGGCCTAATAAATAACATCATGATAAATGGAGAAAAGATTTAACTTGTCGAAGACTTCAATTTGCTTGGATCCACAATCAACATTCATGGAAGCAGCAGTCAAGAAATCAAATAAATGTGTTATACTAGGCAAATCTGTTGCACAAGACCTCTTTAAAGTAGTGTTCAAGAGCAAAGATGTCAGTTTGAGGACTAAGGTACGCCCAAGCCATGGTATTTTCAATAGCCTCATATGCATGTTAAAGTTGGACAATGAATAAGAAATTTTATAGAAGAATTGATGCATTTGAGTTATGGTGTTGGAGAAGAATAGTAAAAGTCCCATGGACTGCTAGAAACAAATCTGTTTGGAAGAAGTACAATCAGAATGCTCTTTAGAATGGCGAGATTTTGTCTAACGTACTTGGTATTTATAGGGACCTCTCCCTGGAGAAAGACATCATGCTTGGTAGAGTGGAGGGTCAGCAAAGAAGAGGAAGACCCCTAGCAATATGGATTGGCACAGCGGCAGCAGCAATGGCCTCAAGCATAACAGTTACTGTGAGGATGGTGCCAGGCAGTCTTTAGTTCTGTTTGTGCATAAAGTCGGTCGCTTTGAGTCGGAACCAACTCAATGGCACCTAACAACAACATCAACAGCCTAGAACTCAAAACTGTTTCTGAATGAATAAATGGATGATCCTTCCCTACAACATTCTCAGCCTGTTTTCTCAGGTGTAAAGGGCCCTCTTTGAGTCAAACTTCTCCTCCATAAAGAGACTGGAGGCTCCTGAGACTATGGCCCTCTATCACTGTTCATGTCTGAAAAGGAAATCACCCTCATGGCCCAGTTTTCTGCAAAGCAGTAGGTAGGTTTGTAAAAGGGGGCAACAACAGTATCGAAGTATACTCACTATGCATTGATTAATTATGCAAAATCAAAAGAGCAACATTTCCTAAGGACAAAGTTGAGACAGGATAGGAATGTGGGTGGAATGCAAATATGAACCACAGGTAGGAAGCAGGATAGCTGTTGTTGTACAGAGGGAATTGTAAATATGGAGATGAAACAAAGTACATGATTTGTTAAATGTAAATTTGATGATCTTGTCTGTAAACTTTCACTCAATTCACAATTCAAAAAAAAAGGACAGTCAGAAATCAGATAGTGGATGCCCAGAGATGAGCAGAGCAAGACTCTTGCAGTACTGAAGGGAAATTTTACTAAACTAGTTTATATCCCCAAGTAAGACCATGACAGGGTAGGGATTGGTTTCATTTCTCCCAATAGGTTGTAAACTCCAAGAAATCATAGACTCTTTTCAATATCATTATCACAATCATCCATAGCTCCATCCTCTTTGTCATCATCCTGTCAGTTCCAGACATTCCAAATAGTTCCAGCACAAACTAGGTGCTTTATAATACACAGTAGACATTGAGCAAGCATTGTCAATGCTAAAATTTACAGCATTTTTACTCCCTCTCAGGCACTATGCCAAGAACTTCATATTCATTATTTCAAGATAAGAGGAAACTGGATAGGTAAAAACTTTGTCTACGTTGATGAAGCCAAGCTTTATATCGAAGCTACCTGAGTCCTGAGACCACCTCTTATCCAGCACACTCCCTCTTATCTTTTTCCCATCTTTAATGCATCTTTGTGTCCCTCCTAGCTCCATGTCTGACAAGTGGTGAATGAATGAGAAGACATGATTCCAAGCCAAATTAATGTTCCTGGACTGTTGACTGAACCTGATAGCTCTGAGCTTAAACTAAGCTCTAAGCTTAAAATCCTGAACTAGCACTTTAGGATTCTAAGGCCAAACAAGGGATAATAAAAGAATAGAGACAGGTTTGGCTGGGTGAGCATTCCAGCCTTAAACTCTACCCAGTCAGGCAGCTAACAAGATTTTTATTGACAGGAAAATAAAGACTTCAGACAGAAATATGATTCACTCTGCCCTGTCTGTAAGTGAAAAATGAGTTGAGCCAGAGAGAGACCGGATCCCTTCTCCTTTCCAAGATGATCTCTACCCTTTCTCTCTAGTGATACTAACACAACCACACTAACAGTGGGAGCACTGGTTCAACCACTGCCTGGACAAGGGAACAAGATGCAGATTAATGGGGACAAGAGGAAAGAAGCTACACAAATTCCCAAGTGATGGAGAAATTCAAATGTCACTCTAAGGGATATTCTATGTTAGCCATGAAGCGTGCTGAGAAATTGCCACATGTAATGCAGACAGGACTATTCACTGAGCGACATTTAGTGCTACATAATTTAAAAAGGCTCACCTTCTTTTCCCTTTTATTTTTACTTTTTAATTTGACTTGAGTGAAGGTTTACAGACAAGATCTTAGATTTTAGATTTCATGGATCACACACTTTGTTTCATCTCAATGATTATAATACCCTTCATGCACCAACACTTCCTCCCCATGGTGGTGGTTGGTGTTAAATGTTGTTGAGTCAGTTCCAACTCAAGTGAGTTGGAACTATAACCATAACCCTGTATGCGGTTAACCAGGAGTGGCTGGTGAGTTTGAACAGCCAACATTGAGGTTCCAATTGGCCTTGAGGTCCTGTGCTTATCCTACAGAGCCATACCAGGACTCCCTTGGGTTACCCATGTACAAATATCCTCTTTCAAACTCACACATTTGTGGGATATGTGTGTGTGTGTGTGTGCATTGTTGTTGTTGTTGTTATTCTTGTTAAGTACCATCAAGTCGGTACCGACTCATAGTGACCCATGCACAACAGAACAAACACCACCTTGTCCTGCACTATCCTCACAATCACGGCTATGCCTGAACCCATTGCTGCTGCCACTCTGTCAAGACATGCCCTTGGAGGTCGTCCTATTTTTCTCTGACACTCCACTTAACCAAACATGATACCCTCCTCCAGGGACTGGTGCCTCCTGATAATATGTCCGGAGTTTGAGAGACAATGTCTGGCCATCTTGGCTTCCAAGGAGCATCTAGTTGTACTTCTCTAACACAGATCTGTTTGGTCTTTTGGCAGCCCAAGGTACTGTTAATATTCTCCTCCAACACCATAACTAAAATGCACCAATTTTTTTATGGTCTTCTTTATTCACTGTCCAACTCTCACATGCATAAGAGGTTACTGAAAATACCATGGCTTGGGCCAGACACACCTTAGTCCTCAAACTGACATCTTTGCTTTCTATCACTTTAAAGATTTCTGAAAGGTCTTGTGCAACAGATTTGTTTAATGCAGTATATTGTTTAATTTCTTGGCTGCTGCTTCCATGAGTGTTGATGATTGATCTGAGCAAAATGAAGTCTGTGACAACTTAAAGCTTTTCTCCATTTATATGAATGCTATTTACTGGTACAGTGGTAAGAATTTTTATTTTCTTTATGTTGAGGTGCAACCCATACTGAAGGCTGTGGTCTCTGATCTTCATTCATAAGTATTTTAATTGCTTTTCACTTTCTGCAAGCAAGGTTGTATCATCTGCATATTGCAGGTTATTAATGAGTCCCTCTCCAATCCTGATGCCACATTTTTCTTAAGACGATCTAGCTACTTAGATTATGTGCTCAGCATATAGACTGAATAAGCTTGGTGAAAGAATACAACCCTGGTATACATCTTTCCTAATTTTAAACCATTCAGTTTTCTCTTGTTCTGTTCAAACAACTTCCTCTTGGTCTGTACACAGGTTCCTCATGAGCACAATTAAGTGTTCCAGAATACTCATTCCCCACAATGTTATCTGTAGCTAGTCATGATTCACACAAGAAAAGAATTTGTGTAACCAATAAAGCACAGGTAAGCATCTTTCTGGTATTCTCTGCTTTCAGTCAAGATCAATCTGACATCAGCAATGATATCACTCATTCCACATCTTCTGAATCCAGCTCAAACATGTGGAAGTTTTCTGTTAATGCATGGTTGTAGCCATTTTTCTATTATCTTTAGCAAAATTTTACCTGCATGGTATGTTATTAACATCATCTGATGATTTCCATATTCCGTTAGGTTACCTTTCTTTGGAATGGGCACAAATATGGATCTCTTCCAGTCAGTTGGCCAGGTAGTTGTCTTCCAAATTTCTTGGCATAGATGAATGAGTGCCTCCAGTGCTGCATAAGTTTGTTGAAAGCCAAAATATGGTCTTGAACATAGGTCACCTGAATTTAGAGATCATCTGAAAAGCAGATTTGATGCATTTGACACTGAAAACCAAAGACCAGAAGAGCTATGGGATGACATCAAGAACAACATACAGGAAGAAAACAAAAGTTCACTAAGAAGGAAAAGACTAAAATGGATGGCAGAAGAGACTCTGAAACTTGCTCTCCAGCATAGACATACTAAAACAAATTGAAGAAATGAGGAGGTAAAAGCTGAATAAAATATTACAAAAGGCAGCTTGATAGGACAAAGTCAAACATTATAATGAACTGTGCCAACACCTGGAGTTAGAAATATGAAAGGGAAGAACATGTTCAGCATTTCTCAAGCTGAGGGAACTGAAGAAAAAATTCAAGCCTTGACTTGAAATATTGAAGGATTCTATGGGCACAACATTGAATGATGCAGAAATCATCAAAATGAGATGGAAGGAATACACAGAGTCACTGTATCAGAAAAAGATGGTTGATGTTCAACCATTTGAAGACGTAGCATATGATCAAGAAATAATGATATTGAAGGAGAAGTCCAAGGTGCATTGAAGGCATTGCCAAGAACAAGGCACCAGGAATGGATGAAATACAAATTGAAATCTTTCAATAAACTGATGCAGCACTGGAGGCACTCACTCATCTAAGACAAGAAATTTGGAAGACAACCACCTGGCCTACTGACTGGAAGAGATCCATATCTGTGCCAATTCCAAAGAGAGGTGACCCAACAGAATGTGGAAACATCAGACAATATCATGAACATCCCAGGCAAGCAAAATTTTATGAAAGATAATTTAAAAACAGCTGCAACCATACATTGACAGAGAATTTCCAGAGGTTCCACTCGATTTAGAAGGGGACGTGGAAGGAGGGATATAATTTCTGACATCAGATGGATCTTGGCTAAAAGCAGAGACTGCTAGAAAGATGTTTATACATGCTTTGTTGATTACACAAAGAATTTTGATTGGGTGGATGATAAGCTATGGACAGCATTGCAAAGAATGAGTATTCTAGAACACTTAATAATGCTCATGAGAAACCTGTACATAGACATAGGCAGTCATTTGAACAGAACAAGGGAACACTGAATAACCGTTTAAAATTAGGAAAGGTGTGCACTAGGGTTGTATTCTTTCAACATACTTAATCTGTATGCAGAGCACATAATCCAAGAAACTGGATTATGTGAAGAAAAGCGTGGTATCAGGATTGGAGGAAGACTCATTAAAAACCTGCAATATGCAAGTGGTACAACCTTGCTTGTTGAAAGCAAATAGAACTTAAAATACTTACAGATGAAGATCAAAGATCACAGCCTTCAGTATGGGTTGCACCTCAACATAAAGAAAACAAAAGTCCTCACCATTGGTCCAGTAAATAACAGTCATATAAATGGAGAAAAGATTGAAGTTGTCAAAGACTTCATTTTGCTCAGATCAGGTATCAACACTCATGGAAACAGCAGTCAAGAAATCAAATGATGCATTTGGTATTAGGCAAATCTGCTGCACAAGACCTCTTTAAAGTACTGAAGAGCAAAGATATCAGTTAGAGTACTAAGGTGTGCCTAACCCAAGCCATGGTATTTTCAGTAACCTCATATGCATGCAAAAGGTGGACAGTGAATAAGGAAGATCATAGAATTGATGCATTTGAATTATGATGTTGAAGGAGAATATTGAAAGTGCCACGGACTGACAAAAGAACAAATAGATCTGTGTTGGCAGATATATAGCCAGACTGCTCCCTGGAATCCTTGATGGCCAGACTTCATCTCTCATACTTTGGACGTATTGTCAGGAGGAATCAGTCCCTGGAGAAGGATATCATGTTTGGTAAAATGGAGGGTCAGAGAAAAAGTGAAAGACCCCCCAATGAGATGGATTAGCACAGTAACAGCCATGATGGGCTCAAGTGTAGCAACGATTGTGAGGTGGCTGCAGGTCCCAGCAGTGTTTCCTTCTGTGACTATAAGTCGGTATTGACACACTAGCAGCCAACAACAGCATGCTTATTAAGTTCCAGTTTGGCAGTGGGATTAAGTTCCATAGCTGGAATGTTCTACAAGAATACACCCACACATATCAAAACAACTTAGGAGCTGGGGCACAACGAATCATTTGGGGGTTTCCACTGTTTTCAGGGGAAATCTCATCAACATCCCGAGGAATATAGGATTTCAAGGCTCCAAAAAAGGAGCAGTTGCTTCTGGCTGGTGACATTAAGGAAGAATTTCCTGAGAAATTTGTATTTTAGTTGTATCTTGGAGGCTGAGTATGATGTTGACAGTGATGAGAGAAGGAAGGCGAGTTCTGGCAGAAGGGACAATGTTTACTTCCTACAAAGGCAGTAAGTAGGAAAATAGGTGAAAGTTTCCTCCTCTAGGCATCCTTTAGAATCCTCATTTTGGTGGTCGATCCTTACTTGGTGAGAATGATTACAATCTAGGTATTGGCCACAAGGCCAGAAGTGGTGGTGGTGGTAGAGATGGTGGTATGCTGTGGGGTCGGTTCCAACCCATAGTGACCCTGTATAGGGTTTCCAAGGCTGTAAATCTTTTTCAGGAGCAGAAATTCTCATCTCTCTCCCATGGAACAACTGGTAGTTTCGAACTGATGACCTTGAGATTAGCAGCCTGACTCATAACCAGGGTCAAAGACAGCAGTGAGGGAGAAGAACCCTCTTTCTTCTCCCCTATATCCACACTTGTCTTAGAATAGTTTATGCAATTTCTTCTATATATGTCCACACTTTCCTCTCTCCTTACCCACAATCCTGCTGTTTCCTCTTCCAGAAATGGCTTTCCAACTCTACCAGCATCTATGCTAATCCTACAGTTTTCCATGGTGTAACTAAGGTCTAGATCCAAAGTAACCATCCCTCGTTCACCACAGAGTGAGGCCTGACTTGTAGCGAAGTTCCACGGGTCTCTCATTTGGCCCTTCTTCCTTTCTAAGTTTATATTCAAGCTATTTGGAGTCATACTTGAATGTTCTTTGAGACAGAACTTGTATCTTATTCTTCCTCAGAGACCTAGTTCAACCCAGTCATAGAGGAGCTCCATCAATGGCAAACCGAGGCCTGAATCTGAATGAAGAACCCCTGGGACCCACTTCCCATTCTGCTTCTGAACTATAGGATTCACCGGAGGCATGCAAAGCCAGGGACACTTGGGAAATACTTCTTTTCTGTAGCCTGAAACCACGACAGCTGAACTTCAAGTTCCTAGGAGTTTTATAGCTGCATTTACTTTTATTTTGTCTGAATTTTACAGCTCGATCTTATGAGACAAATTGTTTCCTGCCAGTATATCGGTAACTCCTCTAGGGTCCAATGTGCTCTATCTATTGGTGGTGGAAAGACAATGATGACAGGGAAAGTCTTATTCCTTTGCCCATCAGGCTGCCTGTGCTGAGATCCAAATGTCAGTGTGTGTGTGGACCTGTGTGCACACGAATATGTGTGTGTAGTCATGTATGTACCATAGAGTGCATTGTGACCATGGATCCATGCAAGGGCACTGAAGGAAATGTGGGCATATATCATGGCCTGACCAGCTAAAGTCTGCATTTTGGAAAAATTTTGCATTTGTCTCATTCAGCAGCCGAGATGGTGAGAGACACAGAAGGAGAGTGAGCCCTATTCCCCAGTGGTAATCAGGTTACTGAAAACCACCAGGGTGCATCGTGTTTATCTTCCTCATTTAGCCAAACCCCACACAGCCCTCTGCAGCAAATCACATTTCAGCAGCACAGATTATTCTGTCTGTTGCATAAACTTCTTACTGCCTCTCTCTCAGGAGCAGCCTCTCTAGGTAAATATAAATCTCATTCTAATAGCAGCATTTGGAGAAGTAATGTTATTTGCCCTGATTTAGAGAAAACACAACATGGGCTCTGGCAAAACAGATTTTTTTCCCTGAAAAATTAATCAAAGACACATAATTTAGAGGCAACAGGAACTCTCCTTTGGCAGAGTGGGGCCATGAGGGGTGTGTGTGTGTGTGTGTGTGTGTGTGTATGTGGATGTATGTATGTGCATGTGTGTGCAAGTGCACGGACAGGACAGAGGTGACTTCTGGTTGAATGGTTCCAACTTCTTCTAACCATTCTTTGGGGAGGAGTGAGCGCCCTCTTTTTCATTCTTGTCTTGATAATGGTTTCTGGAGACCAGTTAAGGAGATTCATACAGAGTTGAAAGAGATCAAATGGCTATTTTTCACTGCACAACTGAGAATCTAAGATCTTTACCTCAATAAATAAGAAAACAATACAGTAAAGGTTTCCCTCACCATCTAAAAATAAAGTGTTCTAAGAAACCCTTTGTAAATTGAAATGGCATAAAGGGAAGAAGTAATTACCATTAGTTTACATGGAAATACTTTTTGATCCTTTCCAGACCCCAAAGTAGCCTACCAAATCACACATAAAGCCTGAAAAAGCACTAGCATAGGAACTCTGTGGATTGGAACCAACTCAATGCCATTTAACAAAAACAACAACAATAGTTCCAAGACACAATTCAAAGTTGTGACATCTTGATACTGAGTGTACTGTCCAGGGTAGGAGCTAGTGACACCACCGTCATTGCCTGGAATGTGTGCTGTCTCTTCAATGGCCTGCTACCAAACTAATTTTGAAGGCTAGTTTTGCTTTTCAAAGCCTTTTTTCTTAAAAGTGAAATCCTCTTCACATTCCTGTCGGTTAGCAAAAACCGGTAAGGATGTAGAGTGCTCATGTTTGAGGAACAAGTTCCTTAGGAAAGACTCTCATAACCTTGTTGTTGTTGTTGTTAAGTGCTGTCGAGTTGGTTCCGCAGGGTTTCCAAGGAGACACTGGTGAGCTTGAACCGCCAAAAAAATACCACGGCTTGGGTTAGGTAAACCTTAGTCCTCAAGCTGATATCTTTGCTCTTCAACACTTTAAAAAGGTCTTGTGCAACAGATTTGCCTAATACAATACGTTTTCTGATTTCTTGACTGCTGCTTCCATGAGTGTTGATAGTTGATCCAAGAAGAATGAAGTCCTTGACAACTTCAATCTTTTCTCCATAGATAAGAATGCTGTTTATTGGTCCTGTGGTGAGGATTATTATTTTCTTTATATTGAGATGCAATCCATACTGAAGGCTGTCCTCTTTGATCTTCATCAGCAAATATTTTAAGTCCTCTTCACTTTCAGCAAGCAAGGTTGTATAATCTACATATCACAGTTAATGAGTCTTCCTCCAATCCTGATGCCATGTTTTTCTTCATATAACCCAGCTTCTTGGATTATTTGCTCAGCATACAGATGGAATGATTATGGTGAAAGAATACACCCCTGTCACATACTTTTCTTAATTTTAAACCATTCAGTGTCCCCATGTTCTGTTGGAACAACTGCCTCTTGGTCCAGGTACAAATTCCTCATGAGCACAATGAAGTGTTCCGGAATACTCATACTTCACAATGTTGTCCTTAGCTTGTCATGATCCACACGATCGCAAGCCTTTGTATAGCCAATAAAACACAGGTAAACATCTTTCTGGTATTCTCTGCTTTCAGCCAAGATCCATCGGACATCAGCAATGATATCCCTTGTTCCATGTCCTCTTCTGAATCTGGCTTGAACCTCTGGAAGTTCTCTGTCACTGTATGTTTGCAGCCGTCTCTGTATTACCTTTAGTAAAGCTTTACTTGCATGGGTTATCAAACATATTGTCCAATCATTTCAGCATTCCATTGGGTCACCTCTCTTTGGAATGGGCACAAATATGAATCTTTTCCAATCAGTTGGCCACATAGTTGTCTTTTTTTTTATGATTTTGTAGCAATATTTTTTTTTTTAACTTACATTTGTATTGGAGCAAGAGCGCCCCTCACATTTCAGCCTGAGATGAGTCACATGACTCCCACAAACCAGTTTCCAACCAGGTGAATGGAATTGGCATCATTGACTGTCACGTGTTTTAAAATAACGTAGTCCACTTCCCCACCACTCCTTTGTCAGTTTGTCATACTGTGGTGACTTGCATGTTGCTGTGATGCTGGAAGATATGTCACCAGTGTTTTGAATACCAGCAGGGTCACCCATGGTGGATAGGTTTCAGATGAGCTTCCTGACTAAGACAGACTAGGAAGAAGGAGAGACAGACTACTTCTGGATGTTTGTTGTTGTTGTCAGGTGCCATCGAGTTGGAACCGACTCATAGCGACCCCATGCACAGCAGAACGAAACAATGTCCGATCCTGGGCCAACCTCACTGCCACTGCCACACTTGACGCCATCAATGATGCCACCTGGCCAATCCATCTCGTTAGGGGTCTTCCTCTTTTTCTCTGACCCTCCACCTTACCCAACATGACATCCTTCTCTAGCGACTGTTCCCTCCGGACAATATGTCCAAAGTATGAGAGATGAAGCTTAGCCATCTTGGCCTCCAGGGAGCACTCTGGCTGCACTTCTTCCAAAACAGATCTGTTGGTTCTTTTGGCACTCCATGGCACTTTCAGTATTCTCCTCCAACACCACAACTCAAAGGCATCAATTCTTTTACGATCTTCCTTATTCACTGTCCAGCTTTCGCATCCATATGAGGTTATTGAAAATACCATGGCTTGGGTCAGGCACACCTTAGTCCTCAAGCTGACATCTCTGCTCTTCAATACTTCAAAAAGTTCCTGTGCAGCAGATTTGCCCAATGCAATACGTCGTCTGATCTCTTGACTTCTGCTTCCACGAGTGTTGATAGCTGATCCAAGAAGAATGAAGTCCTTGACAACTTCAATCTTTTCTCCATTGATAAGAATGTTGTTTATTGGTCCAGTGGTGAGGATTTTTGTTTTCTTGACATTGAGATGTAATCCATATCGAAGGCTGTGCTCTTTGATCTTCATCAGTAAATGTTTCAAGTACTCTTCACTTTCAGCAAGCAAGGTTGTATCATCTGCATATCGCAGGTTGTTAATGAGTCTTCCTCCAATCCTGACACCACCTTTTTCTTCATAGAACCTGCTTCTCGTATTATTTGCATTTAGCCACTGAAAACCTTATGCATAGCAGTAGAACACTGTCAGAAAACAGCAGAATATTGAATACTGAAACATGATGAATAGGACCAGAATATTGAGAAGAAGAAAAAAAAGAAGATGGGAATAACACAGAGTTTCTGTACCTAAAAGAATTTGTTTATGTTCAGCCATTCCAAGAGATATTATATAATTAAGAATCAGTGAGCTTGATAGAAGTCCAAGGTACACTGAAGGCTTTGGCAAAAACCAGGTTCCAAGAATTGGTTAACTACAAACTGAAATGCTTCAATGCCTCAAGAAACTGGTTCATCTCTAGAGGCACTCACTTTTCTATGCCAGGAAATTTAAAAGACTGATGCCTAACCAACCAATTAGAAGAGATCCATATTTGTATCCGTTCCAAAGAGAGGTGACCAAATGGAATGCAGATATCATCAAATTATATCATTAATATAACATGCAACTAAAATTTTGCTGATAATTTGAATTTGAAGATAATTTAAAAATGGTTTCTATAGTACATTGGCAGGGAGCTGACAGAAATTCAAGCCAGATTCAGAAGAGGCTATCGTCTGAGGGGTATCATTACTGATGTCATACGGATCTTGGCTAAAAGTGGAAACTACCAGAACGATATTTACCTGTGCTTTATTGACTATGCACAGGCATTTAACTGTGTGGCTCATAACAAACTCTCGATAACATTTCAAAGAATGGAGATTCTAGAACATGTAAATGTGCTAATGAGAAACCTATACCTAGACCAAGAGGCAGTTGTAACAATAGAACAAAGGGACTTTGGATTGCTCAAAATCAGGAAAGTTGTGCTCCAGGGTCACATCCTTTCACCATATTTATTAAATCTGTATGTTGAGCAAATAATCCGAGAAAATACGAGGAAAAATGTGGCATTAGGATTGGAGGAAGACTCATTAACAACATGTGACATGCAGATGACACAACCTTGCTTACTGAAAGCTCAGAGAACTTGAAATACTTACTGTTAAAGATCAATGACTACAGACTTCAGTATGGATTATACCTCAATGTAAAGAATATAAAAATCCCCACAACTAAACAATAAATAACATCATGATAACTGGAGAATAGATTGAAGTTCTTGAAGACTTCAATTTGTTTATATCCACAATCAATATTCATGAAAGCAGTAGTCAAGAAATCAAAGGTCTCTTTAAAATGTTAAAGAGCAAAGATTTCCTTTTGAGGACTAAGGTGTTCCTGACCCAAGCCATGGTATTTTCAATAACCTCATATGCATGTGAAAGTTGTACAATGGATAAGGAAGACTGTGAAAGAATCGATGCATTTGAATTCTAGTGTTGGTAAATAATATTGAAAGCACCGTGGACCGCCAGAAGGACAAACAAGTCTCTTGAAAGTACAGTCAGAATTCTCCTTAGAAGGTAACATGGTGAGACTTGCCTCTCTTTCTTTGGACATGCTGTCAGGAGGGATTAATCCCTAGAGAAGTACATCATGCTTGATGAAAAAGAGGGTTAGCAAAAAATAGGAAGGTCCCTAACAAGAAAGATTGACGCAGTGGCAGCAACAATGTGCTGAAACAATCATTGTGAACAGCAGTGTTTCGCTCTTTGTGCTTAGGGTTACTATGAGCCGGAATTAATTTGAGGGCATCTAACAATAACAGCAACAGGTTATTGCCCTATTCAAAAAGGATTAAATAAGTGTCTATAAGTTAAGAAAAATTATCCTTGAGTGGAGTGAACAAAAAATATGGCGGCTCACACCCAGATGTGCCTTTCTGACTCCATGGCAAGGGCTTCTGGATTTTTTTGTTTGTCCTTTTCTTGTTTTGCTTATTTTTGTTTTGGGATAGGAAGAAGCAGGCATTGGTGGTTCCATGGCAGAATTCTCTGCTTTCATCCAGGTTTAATTCCTGACCAGTGTAACTCATTGGAAACCACCCATCCATGTTATAATAAATCAAACAGGTCTCAGTTGAACTAAGAATGGATTGATAATATACTTCTAAAATTTGTTGCTGTTGTAGGTAGGTGCCATTGAGCACCTAACAACAACAACAACTCACAGCGACATTATGCACCACAGAACGAAACACTGCTTGGTCCTGTGCCACCCTCACAATTGTTGCTATGCTTGAGCACATTGCTACTGCCACTGTGCCAACCCAACTCCCTGGAGGCCTTCCTCTTTTTCTCTGACCCTCCACTTTATCAAACATGATGTCCTTACCTAGAGACGAGTCATTCTCTTCTGATAATATGTCTAAAGTATGAGAGACCAAGTCTGGCCATCCTGGCTTCCAAGAAGCATTCTAATTATACATCTTCCAATAGAGATTGGTTTGTTCTATGGCAGTCTGGGGCACTTGTAATATTTTCCTCCAACATCAATTATTTTACAGTCTTCCTTATTCATGGTCCAACTTTCACATGCAGATGAGGTTATTAAAAATATCATTACTTGGGTCAGGCACACTTTAGTCCTCAAACTGACATCTTTGCTCTTCAACACTTCAAAGACATCTCCTGTAGCATATTTGCCTAATGCAATACGTCATTTAATTTCTTAACTGACACTTCCATGGGTGTTGGTGGTTGATCTGAGCAAAATGAAGTCTTTGACAACTTCAATCTTTTCTCCATTTATCTTGATGTTATTTACTGGTCCAGCGGTGAGGATTTTTGTTTTCATTACATTGAGGTGCAATAAATACCGAAGGCTGTGCTCTTTGATTTGATCAGTAAGTATTTTAAGTCCTCTTCACATTCTGCAAGCAAGGTTGTACATTTGCATATTGCAGGTTGTTAATGAGTCTTCCTTCAATCCCGATGTCATGTTTTTCTTCATAAAATCCAGTTTCTTGGATTATGTGATCAGAATACAGATTAAATAAATATGGCAAAAGAACACAACCCTTTTGTACACCTTCCCTAATTTTAAATCATTCAGTGTTCCCTTGTTCTGTTTAAACAACTGCCTCTTGGTCTATGCACAGGTTCCTCATAAGCACAATTAAGTGTTCCAGGATATTCATTCTCCGCAATGTTGTCCATACCTTATCATGATCCACACAATTCAAAGCATTTGAATAGTCAATAAAGCATAGGTAAACATCTTTCTGGTATTCTCTGATTACGGCCAAGAATTCTCTGATTCTCCATCATCTGATGTCAGCAATTATATTCCTCATTCTACCTCCTTATCTGAATCCAGCTTGACCTTCTGGAAGCTCTCGGTCAATGTACATTTGCAGCCATTTTTAAATTATCTTTAGCAAAATTTTATTGTGTGTGATATTAATGATATTGTCCAATGATTTCTGCATTCTGTTGGGTCATCTCTCTTTGGAATGGGCACAAATATACATCTCTTCGAATCATTTGGCCAGGTAGCTGTCTCCCAAATTTTTTTGGAATAGATGAGTGAAAGCCTCCAATGCTTCATGAGTTTGGTCAAAGATTTCTATTTGTAATCCATCAATTCCCAGAGCCTCGCTCTTTGTCAATGTCTTCAGTACACCTTGTATTTCTTCCTTCAGTATTATCGGCTCTTGATCATATGCTATTTCTTGAAATGGTTGAACATTGACCACTTTTTTGGTACAGTGAATAAACATTCAGAATTGCCCCAAGGGGTTTTGAGGCTTTCACATATTTATCTCTCAAAGCAGCTAGAGGAATCAAACCATCAAACTTCTACTTAGCAATTGAGTTCTTAATGCATTACTGCACAAAATCTCTTTAAAGTGTTCAAGAGCAAAGATGTCAGTCTGAGGACAAGGTGGGTCTGACCCAATCCAGGATGTTTTTAATAGCTTCATATGCATGTAAAAGTTGGACAGTGAATACGGAAGGCCATAGAAGAATTGATGCCTTTGAGTTATGGTGTTGGAGAATAATATTAAAACTACCATGGACTGCTAGAAAAACAAACAAATCTGGGTTGAAAGAAGTACAGCCAGAATGTTTCTTAGAAGCCAGGATGGGGAGATTTCCTTTCTCATACTTTGGATATATAATCTGGAGGACTAGTCCCTGGAGAAGGACTTTATGCTAGGTAAAGTGGAGAGTCAGCGAAGAAGAGGAAGTCCCTCAACAGGATGGATTGGCATAGTGGCAGCAGCAATAGGCTCATGCTTAACAATGATTGTGAGGATGGAACATTGCCGGGCAATCTTTAGTTCTTTTGTGCATAAGGTCACTATGCGTTGGAACTGACTCGACAGTACCTTACAACAACAACAATTCAGAAGTAGTTTGCCTCTCCTGTCTACTCTATCTTAGTCTGGAATCTCAGCCGAAACCGCGGGTATTTAAAATATTGTTCACATAGCTTCCAGAATTACAGCAACAAGCAAGCCGCCACAGTATGTCAAACTGACAGACGAGTGGGGCTTCCGACTCACAGCAATCCTATGTCTTTTGAGAATCACTGGTGGACTTCAGTTGTTGACCTTGAGGTTAGCAGTCCCTGGCGTATCCTACAAGGCTACTACAGGAAAAGACAGTTCCATTTGGTCCCAAATCTGTTTGTTTTCTTTAAAACCCTGTTCATAATTGAAAATTACTTTGCTGCTTTATCTAGAATAAAAGCTCTAGAAGGGCAGCATCCATGCTTCTTTTGTTCTTCATTCTAGCATCTAGCACAGAACATGTACATGATTGGTATGCACTGAACAGTTTTGAAACAGATGAATGAATTCCTTATGGGGTGCAAGATTCTTCCTTTCCTTCTATAGCCATTCTTTCTATTTTGCCTTTGATGTAACTGATGTACCTGCTCAAGGTCACACCTAGAAAGCACGTGGCACAGTTAAACATTAAATCTGCATTTGTTTGACTCCAACTCCTTCTCTGTCTCCAAGGTTTACCTCTGCCTATATGGTAAGATGGGAGCTCTGGTAGCGTAGTGGTTACAAATCGGGCTGTGAACCGCAAGGTCAGCAGTTCGAAACTACCAGCTGTTCCGCGGGAGAAAGATGAGGCGTTCTGCTCCCGTAAAGATTTACAGCCTCGGAAACCCTGTACAGAGTCGCTATGAGGAACCGACTCCACGGCACAACAACAACAACAACATATGATAAGACAGACCTTAGATTGAATGATTCATCTTCCTGGGGCAGCTGGAAAACCCACAGTCACTAGCAGCAGCCAACATCTCAGTCACCTCCTCTGCAGTTCTCCTGGCCCAGGACCTCTCAGTTCCCCTATGGAGAGCCTCTCCCACTATTATATACACATTTCCCCCCAGAGCTCAGTTCACACCCCTCTCCCTCTAAAGTCATCGCTGCCTCCATTCTTCAATCCCTCCCTGTAATTTAATTCCTCCACTTAATTCCCCAGGGGAAGAATGCAAATTCCACAAGGTTAGGCTCACCCTATTCCTTGAGAGGCAACATAGAATAAGGGTTAAAACCTCAGATTCTAAAGCTGACTTATTGTTGTTGTTAAGTGATGTTGAGTAGGTTCTGACTCATAGCAACCTTGTATAGGGTTTCTGGGAATTTAAACTGCCAGTCTTGTGGTTGGAAGTCCAGTGCTTACCCTATAGTGCCAGATATGTATGCATAAATCCCAGGTCTTCAACTTGCTAATTGTGTGATCTTGGGTGAGTTTCTTCATTTCCTTGGGCCTCAGTTGCTTCATTTGAAAAATGGGCATAATAATTGTATTTACACCATTGTTGTTAAGTACTGCCAGGGCGGGTCTGACTCATAGCAACCCTCTATAGGGTTTGCAAGGAGCAGCTGGTGGGTTTGAACCTCCAACTTTGTGATTCAAGCAATCTTGCAGATCACTGCATTATCCTGCAGCACCATTCCAGGACTCCAACTTACACCATGTTGGGAGTGGTTATGTATCATGGAGTTGGTTCCAAATCTGCTGTTGTTGTTAAATGCTGTTGACACGGTTCCAACTTATAGCAACCTTATATAGTGTTTCCAAGGAGCAGCTGGTGGGTTTTGAACTGCTGACTTTGTGGTTCCCAATGCAGTGCTGATCCTACAGAGCCACACCAGGAGTCCTCAAAGCAACCCTGTATAAGGTTTCTGAAGCTGTATATCTTTATGCAAGCAGAAAACCTCATCTTTCTTCCAAGGAGCCGCTGGCAGAGTCAAACTGCTGACCTTTCAGTTAGCAGCCCAATGTGTAATCCACTAAGCTACTGGAGCTCCTTAACATACACCGTAGGGCTGTGAAAACTGAGTTAATGCATGCAAAGGAATTAATGCAAAGTTCATAGTAAGAGTGATGCTGGTGACAACTTCCCCCTTTTGTTTTTCTTCTTTGCTTCTACTAAGTTGAAGCTAGGCACACAGATGTTGAAGGCATTCCTGCTCACATGAACTGACAAATTCTTTGATGGCTTCCTTTGTATGTAATATTCTTACTCTGTTGTTGTTAAATGCCATTAAGTTGGTTCCGACTCATAGGGACCTTGTATAGGCTTTCCAAGGAGCACTTGATAGTCCAGTGCTTATCCTACAGCATCCCACAGACTCCATTCTTCCTGTGTTGTTATTAAGTGCCATCTAGTCTATTCAGACTCATAGCAATCCTGAATAAGGTTTCCAAGGAACAGATGATGGGTTTCAACCACCAGCCTTTTGGTTGGCAGTCTAGTGCTTCTCCTACAGTGCCATACCAGGACTTCATTCTTCCTCTATTAGACTGCAAATTTCAAGTGTTTTCTCCTTCCTCTGTACCCTATCAGGGTTTACCCTTCATACTTACAACCCAGCAGGTACTTAATAAATCCTTATAGAAATGAACAAACCGAAAGACCCTGGACTATGGGGAAAATTTGCATCTGAATTTCTTTTCTGTCTTTCCTCTCTCCTCTAATTGTATGCCTCTTCATCCTTCCTGATACTCAGGTATGCCCCTTGGAGCCTAACCTGATAGCCTTTCAAGTTATTTTCTTAATGGCTGTAAATTGTCTGTGATCCTTGTTTATCCCGCGGCTACTGACAGTTGTCAGGCAGGTGACTGCGATGAAGATTTTAATCCCTCCCAAAATGTGGTGTTGGTGTACAGAGTGTCAGCACTCCACCAGCTCACATAGCCATTTAGGGTGACATTGCAGCCCAAGGAAAGGACCCCAAGGAACCTTAATCGGTCTCAAGCTGCTTTCAGGAAGCAGACCATTTTTGTCTTTTGTTGTAAAATTAGCACAATTCTCTGAAAGAAGGTGATCACTAATGGGACAGTACAGAGGGAACATTCCAAAAAATAGCTCAAGGCCAGTTGTGGGGGAAGCTTGGATTTGATCCAACCTGTAACATGCTCATCTTTGTAAGGACTGATTTCTTATCCGGAATGATTTTTAAAAGAGTGTAGAAAGAGGTGCCTCCAGCAAGGTCTCATAGTTGCCCTTTGATCCAGCACCACATGACCACAGAGAGACAAAGACACATGAGTCAGAGAGAGAGCTAGGGGTGCTAACTTCAAGCAGGAGCCCATGTCCCTGTGCAGGTGAGCCTGGGATAGAAATTAAAAGCAAGAGAACATTTCGCTGAGACAATCATAGTTGGCACCTGAGTGTGCACACATACGGTAAGAACTCATTAACTTGGAACAGGGATGGCAAATGGGTTTCATTTTGCATGACATTTCTGATCGATTATATAGGGCTGCTGAGAACACTGTGTTCAGAAGAGTCTCCCGCCAAATCTCAGCTCAACAAGAATGCCGTGATCATTTAGCAATGTTGACCATAACAGAGGTGAAAAACAAACCAGCAATGCCAGTCAAGTCCCCTCTAGCTTATGACAATCCAATATGTGTCAGAGTAAACTGTGTCTCACAGGGCATTCAATGGCTGAGTTTGTTTGTTTGTTTGTTTGTTTTATTGTGAATTATATGATAGTTTACATGGGAGAACTTTAGTTTTACATTCATTCCATCGTGTATCATCTCATTGCCATGGTTCCAATCCCCTCCA
>NW_006408521.1:40121941-40125115 GCF_000296735.1 Chrysochloris asiatica | reverse complement strand
GAGTAGAGGGATTGCTGGATCATAGGGTATTTCTATTTTCAACCTTCTGAGGAAATGCCATATTGTTTTCCAGAGAGTTTGGACCATTTTGCAATCCCACCAGCAATGCAAGAGTGTCCCAGTCTCTCTACATCCCTGCCAGCATTTATTGTCTTCTCCATTTTCATCTTTGCTGTTATTGTTGGTGTGAGATGATATCTCATTGTTGTTTTGATTTGCATCTCTCTAATGGCTAGAGATTGTGAGCATTTCTTCATGTTTGTTGGCTGCCCTGATCTCTTCCTTAGTGACGTGTATATTCATATCCTGTATCAACTTTTTAATTGGGTTATTTGTCTTTTTCTTGTAGAGGTGTTGCAGTTTCCTATATATTCTGGAAATGAGTCCCTTGTCTGATATGTCATTGCAGAAGATTTTCTCCCATTCTGTGGGTTCTCAATGGCTGAGTTTTTGAAAGTTGATCACCAGACCTTTCTTTTGAGGCACTTCTGAGTGGACTTGAACCTCCAACATCTCGGGTAATGCTGAGTGCCTTAACCATTTGCACAACCCAGAACTCCATTGTAGAGATTGTTGTTGTGTGCTGTGGAGTCGATTCTGACTCATAGCAACTTCATATGACAGAATTGTTGTTAAGTGTCATTGACTCGGTTCCTACCCATAGCAACTCTGAATAGGGTTTCCAAGGAGCAACTGGTGAGTTTGAACTGTCAATCTTGTGGTTCAAATTGACCAATGCATTATCCTGCAACATCATACCAGGACTCCAAATGATAGAGTAGAGAGATGAATAATAGGAACAAAGGTAGATTTCTGTCCGTATTGTTGAACAATCTATAAAGCCATGTTGCATTATTATTTTCACTTATTGTTTTCCATTCAGTCACATAGGTCATCTGTTGCTGTTGTTATTGTTATGTGTCATGGAGTTTGTTCCAACTCATAGTGACCCTATACAGGGTTTCTGAGGCTATAAATCTTTATGGGAGCAGAAAGCCTCATCTTTCTCCCGTGGAACAGCTGGTAGTTTCGAACTGCTGACTGTGAGATTAGCGGCCCGATTCATAACGACTACACTACCATAAGTCATCTGTATGAGTGTCTAAAGGCACTCTAAGTTTCTAATCCGTGAACTCTTCCATTCTGTCTTCCTTTTTATGATAGCTTCTTGATAGTTTGTTTAGACTCCTGATGTGGCACTGTGGGTTAATACAAAATTGGTTTGAATCGCAAGGTTGGCAGTTCAAGCTCACCAGCTGCTCCTGGGAAATCCTATACAGGGTCACTATGGGTCTGAACCAACTCAACTTGAGACACTTAACAACAACAATAACAACATTGACAGTTTGTGGGAGGGAAGTGGTTTATATAGTGAAGCTGTTCTTTGGTAAGAGGAGAAAAACATGAATTCTGGAGACAAACCCTTACCAGAATAAGACTGCATTAAAGCAAGCTCTCTGCTGCCCACATTCTATTTCCATGAAGAAGGTAAGGCAGGCTCTAAAAAAAGAGGGCTTGCTCATTTGCACTATTTCTCGGAAAAATTTACCAGTGAGTAACTTACCTGTTTCCTGGTGCTTGATCTCTGTGTCATGGGTTCATTCCCTCCCAGGGAACCTGAGGAAAAAGCAGCAGGAAACACAGTAGCAATAAAAGCAGCAGAGGCCTCCCTGCTGATGCAGTAAGGGTGTAGGCACTGACAAGCATTTGGCACAGTCACCCCTTCAGACTGTTCACAATGACAGCTCATGAGTGGAAGGAGAGAAGGGAAGTCAATTCAGCAAGAGACAACTCTTTGCACATGTGGTGGGGCCATGCAGTCTGATGAAAATGTGCAGTTGACTCAGGAGAGGAAGTTCCTACATCTGCCTGGGCCTGGAGTCGAGACAAGCAGGAGCCTGGGCATAATGCCAGTCCAAGGACTCCTAAAGACATTTCACTGTCCTCAAAGCCTGGCCCTGAAGGCTTCAGTGAAAATCTCAGGATGTAAGAAAAGTCTTCTGTAAAGAAGATGCCAGCAGTTCCCCATCCCAGCTGAGAGGTCTCCTTTCTAGCTGTTGAAAGTAGAAGACACCTCAACATCAGCAGAAAGCCATTTAGACTGGATGTCAGCTCAGAAAAGGCACTGTTCTCTTCTTCCCTCCCTACTCTGGTGTCAACAGTTGCATAAGCATCCCTGGTTTCTAAGAAACTTCTTGTTGAAAAGCTGAATATCAATATTTCTGAGCAATGGGCTCAAACATAACAACAATTGTAAGATGGTGCAGGGTCTTATTCTGTTGGGCATGAAGTCATTATGAATTGGAACCAATTCAGTGGCACCTAACAACAACAGCCTCATTGGAAATGGAATTGAACTCAATTAATTTACATAAATACATTGGTTTACTTTGGTATTGTAATTAACTCTCTGTTTATAAAGTGGACTTTGTCCTTGCAGACAGTCACAGAACATGCCATGTGAAATTGCTTTCATCTTGTTGGCAGCGTGGCTTCCAGGGCATCCATAGATAGATTGTAAGCATTTTGAGGGAAGTGGCAAGGACCTACTCTGTTAGATCAGCATGTGTTCATTTAGCAACTATTTATTGAGCATCTACAGTGGTCATACACCAGCTCTGGAACAACACCTAATTCTAAACAAAACAAATAGGTCTCTATCCTCATGGATGGATCTTAAAGTTTAGAGAAAGACAGATGATAAGTAAGTCAGTAAAATCAATACACAAGATCCTTTCTTAGAAACAAGTGCTATAAAGAAATAAGAGAGGTAAGGAAATGGACAGAAATTAGAGAAAACCATTTAGATTAGAAGATCTTCCCGTGAGCTGAGCCTTAAATGACACAAGGTGCCGGTCATCATTCCTAACAGGGGAAAGGGAGCATGGAGAGGTACTATCATGGGTCAACTTGGCAGCTTGCAGAGACAGAAGGAAAGCCAGAATTACTGGAACCTGGTAAGTGAGAGGGATAAAGATACAGGAAGAGACTGGTAGAGTAGAGAGGGCCCAGATCATGGTATCATGTTTGAAGGTTTTTTCTACGTTCAATAAAAAGCCCCCGGAAGGTGTTAAGTAAGACAATGATATGATCTGATTTATGTTTTAAAAGATCACTCTAACTTCTATTATGGTATTCTAGAGGGTGTGAATGGATACATCTTCTATGTATATT
>NW_006408521.1:40083554-40121169 GCF_000296735.1 Chrysochloris asiatica | reverse complement strand
TCATTATAAATCTGGGTGTGAATGGATACATCTTCTATGTATATTCTCATTATAAATGTGGTGCAGGGAGCAAGTGAGGGATGGTTGGGCAATAGTGACCAGGTAAGAAATCATCACACTGTATGTATTAACTGAGTACAGCCTTAACTTCTTTAACAAACAGATCTCACAATACAGTAGCTCAAAAATGTAGCTTTTTTCTCTCTTGTATAAATCCAGAGGTAAGTGGTCCAAAGCAGGCAGGGTGGCCTTGCCCTACAAGATTATCAGGGACACAGGCTATACCCAACCTACAGCTTCCATCTGTAGATCTCAGGAAAATGTTCTAGTTTTGCCACTTTACAGCCATGAAAGAGAAGCAGAGGGAGAACTTCAGGCAGTGGTATGCTGGTCAATGTTTAACAACTGATTCCTGGGACAGGGGAGAAGGGAAGAGAATCCTGATATGTATGTTTGTCAATTTCCATGGTGTAACTACTTTTACAATTTTAAGCTATCAACTTTATCTCACTGAATTCAGACTGGAAAAGAGATGTGCATAGAGGGTTCTCAGACAGTAGTCTATGATGGCTCCAGCATACCACTGGCTCCAGGGCAGCAAAAATAATCCCTGATTCTTGCAGAAGTTTCTACTTTGAGCTAACCCCACACTAGATCCTGATGAGGTGCAGCATAGCCCAAACACTACACGCTATAGAGCTTTGAAGATGCCACACACCGATGAGTATTACAAAAGGGTCCAAAACTTTCCTGAAACTCACAGACAAGGAAATGGAAAAAGGATTGGAAAAGATAACCAACATCCTCTGTCAATCATCTCTTCTCGTCTCTGTTTAATGGTATAATTACTTCAGAAGAAAATTCCAATTCCTTGGCATGGCAGCCAAGTCCTTCCTGAGCCTGTCCATTCCTGGCCTCATCCCAGGCACTGCCCACACTCTCCTTCAGTCTAGCCACACTGATCTCCTGGAGATGCTCTCCTGTCTCCTAGTCTCTGTCAGGAACAGCATCCTCCTCTTCTTCAATCCTACTCCATAGCAACTGCACTAAACCATATCTGTTCAAGCTAAATCTGATCACCTCTTTTTGCCATTTTCATCCACACTACTTCTACATGGAGTCCTGGTGTGGTGCTGTGGGCTAATGCGTCAGACTGCAAAGTCGTTTGAACTGTAAGGTTGGTGGTTCAAGCTCACCAGCTGCTCCTTGGAAACCCTATACAGGGTCGCTATGGGTTGGAATTGACTCGATGGCACTTAACAACAACAACAACAACAACTTCTACATAGGACTTCTGGTGTGGCACTGTGGGTTAATGCACTGGACTGCAAAGTCAGTTCTAACTGCAAGGTTAGTGGTTCAAGTTCACTAGCCACTCCTCAGAAACAGGGTCACCATGGGTTGGAACCAACTCAACAGCACTTAACAACAACAACAACAACTTCTACATAAGAGTCCTAATGTGATACTGTAGGATAAACACAGGACTACAAGGTTGGTTTGAACTGCATGGTCAACAGTGCAAACTCAGTAACTGCTCCTCGGAAATCCTATGCAGGATCACTATGAGTCAGAAAGAACTTGATGGCACTTAACAACAACAACAACCTCTACACAACAACATGTATGCTTCTATTAGTAGACACTTCACTCATTACGAAATCACGATCTTCTCATTCTGAGCTCCTCAAAGTCAAGAGCGCCTGCGCTCCAGCACTATGTGTATCACCTAACACTTTCAATTGCTAAACATATGCTGAATTAACAATTATGTCCCCCACCTCCCATAACCCATGATCAGAATCCTTCTCTGGGATCCTGAGGTCCCTATAAGGTTACAGAATCATTCTTGAAGGGGCCCCAACATTAAGCTTTGTATATACCAGGATAAGAAAAAAATTTAAAAGAGATCATAGAAAAGTGACGTCATGAATCAGATTGCAGAAGGCCTAATTCATCATCACACCACCCCCCCAAAAAAGTACCTCTGGTCTGCAGGGCAAGCCCAGTTCTTGCTGTGGAGGAAATATTCCCATCTTGCCTCAGCCAATATGGCACCTCTTCCAACAGCTCACTGAAGTGAGATTCAATGGCATGGCTCTGCCAGAAACGGTACCTTCATTGACTAGAGACATTTCCAGTGAGGGGAAATCTCAGTCAGAGGTCCTCCCGTCTTACCCCATTACTCACAATTTCCCCTTTTTATAATCTCCTTGGAAATACTGTCCATGTTGATGCTGACCTTAACAAGGGCAGCACCAAGATGGAGGATGCCCTTCCCTTGTCTCTGTCACAAAGACAAATAAATGTAAATAATAATCAACATTCTGTCCCAAATATTCAAGGTCCTTTCCACTTTACTGCAGTAGGCTTAATAGTAGCAGAGTCTTGGTTTGGTGCTGTTTGTATGGTGCACTGGACTGCTAGCCACAAAGTTATACGGGGTTGCTATGAGTAGGAACTGACTCAATGACATTTGAAACAACAGACATGCCCACATCCAAATCCCCAGAACCTGTAAATATGAGGGGACTTTAAACAATTAGGAGAAAAATTCCAATAATATTTGCATTCAATTTTCCCATGAACTTTTTGAATCCCTCTCATATGTTCTTTATGTAGAAAAAGAGACTCTGTAGATGTGATCCAAAAAAGATCTTGTAATGGGAAGTTCTCCTGGGTGACCTGGTGAGTCCAGTGGATTCACAAGGCCAAAGGCAATGTGATAAGGGAAGAGAAGGAATACAAAGAGAGGCTAGAAGATGCTACACTATTGGCTTTGAAATGGAAAATGGGGCCAGGAGTCAAGGAATGTGGGTGGCCTTAGAAGCTAGAAATAAAACTAGAAAACAGATCACCCCCTAGAGCTTCTGGAAGGAATACAAACTTGCCAAGCTTTTTTTGGACCACTGACGTCCAGGACTGTAAATGAATAACTGTGTTATTTTAAACCATTAAATTTGTGGTAATTTCTTACAACAGCAATAGGAAACTAACGTATGTACCGTCTTCCTGGGAACATGCTTACTCCATGTCATTAAACTTACCTGGTGTCCTTCTTTGAATACCTACTACTAAACAGTGGTGCCTGAACTAAACTGTGAGCCCTAGCAGAATATATACCACCATATTGCCTCTGGATTCTTAACATCGGCCCTCATTGCTGGCTGGCACATAAGGGTAGTCAATAAGTATTTGTTAAATGAATGAATGAATAAACTTTATTTTCCAAATTGATTCCAAGCTTAAAAGGAGTGGTGGGTTTGTTTTTTTCTCTTTAAGTGTTTAGTTTTTTAGTTATACTGTTTGCTTCCAACTACCCTCAATCTCATAGGAAACATGCTACAAGAACACATGGGTTTATTTTCTTGGTTTTGACCCAGCTTCCTGGTCAAAGTTCTTTATGGGGCTCAGTTCCCAAGACTTCCTGCTGATAAGTGGACATCTCAGTTTCTTTTCATGCAGGCATCAAGCTAAACTAGAATCAGATGAGAAGTTCTATAGAGCCCTGAACTATACAACTCTGGGTTTGGGTCAAACAGTTTTCATCTGGGATAGCATGTGGAACTAATAAAGAAAACCGAGGAGCTGGTCTCTAGACAGGCCTGTTGGGTTCACAGTGAGAAAAAACCTGCTCCCTAGTCACAGATTGTACCTCTAAGCCAGTCAACCATCTTACAGACAGACACAAAGTCCTGGATCACAGGGGACTAGGCAACAAATTACAAGGATGGAAAAACAATCCAAAGGATGTCTTCTTCTGAGGGTGGTTAAGAAAGTGTAAGAATATCACAAATGAGTTGTAAAGATACTTAGAGACCAATAGTTCAACTTCTCTTTAGAGGACCAGTTAATTCTCTCAGACTCAGTTTTCTTAAGCCATGCCGGAAGTAAGAACCAAATCTTGACAACTTAAATACAATAAGAATGCTTTTCACTATGGATGCTTTAAGATGCAAAGAGATGATGAAATGATCACATCAACTTTTTTAGATTTTAATGTTGAAGAGTTTAGTTTTTGATTCTTTTAAAAATAATTGAACATATTCAATCAAGAATAAGCACACACATGCACTACTGGAGACAGTGCTGCATTGCTGAGGTGACAATGTTGTTGTTGTTGTTAAGTGTCACAGAGTCAGCTCTGACCCATAGCAACTCATTTTAGGGGTTCTGAGGACTGACTGGTGAGCTTGAACTACAGACCTTGCAGTTCACACCAACTTTGCATTCCAGTGCATTAACCCACAGCGCCACACCAGGTGACAAGAGCCATGGTAAAACCCAGCCCTTTCCACCCTCATTTCTCTCTGATTGTTTTCCACGAAGCTGGGAAATGTCAAGTGTCAAATACTTTTTCGGTCACTTCAGCTCCATACGATGGAACTTTTCTTTCTCGAAGATAAAACTAAGCATGAGACTTCAGAGAAATCTCCATTTTAATGTTCCAAGTTGATTCTTCTTTCCATGAGAGCAGAGAAGGAGGAAGGAAATACCAATTAAACTGAACCCTCGGGCACAGACATCTCACTCTAGACATCTCATTCCAGACATATGCCCGTGGAAACTGCTCAGGACCACTTCCTCTGTGCTAGACTTTATCTTGAATGATTACCCACCTCTGTGAATAACCCCCAGTCTAAAGACAAAACTTCATTTCATTATTCCCAATGAGACCCCATTGCCAGTAACTGACATTTGACATTTCAGTAAGGGTCTGTTTAGATCATTCCCCACCATCAGGAGCAGATAAACTTACATCAGCTGAAATGTAAGGAAATGACCCGAGGAGATGCATCTCAAAGAATGACTGCCAGAATCCATTGGGCAGGAAGAAAGATGGGTAGGTTGTGGCTGTGTATTCCTGCCATCTTCTGAAGATACCGGCTGCATACAATGAATGGTGTTATCTCAGCATTCTATTTCCATCTTAAAGTATAATCCAGGAAATGCCTGAGGCAGTTCATACAAAAAGAAATTCGCATGAAAAAAATCACATGAAAAAGTCTGAACTCACTAGTAATCAATTTAACCACTCGTAGAATTGAAAAGGGAAAAAGACTGTATGTGTGTATTTTTGTTTGTCCCTTGTATATGTACCCATAATTCTCAGGTTTGGGATGTAATAAACAGTGTCATGGAGTCCTGGAGAGATTGTCAACTAGTTCAACTAATGTAGAAAGAAAGCCAGTCATTTATACCAAAAGCCTTATGAAAAGAATGCTTTCAACTATTTATACCACTTCTAAGAAAGACAATTAAATAAAAAGTAACAAATCTGTTGCCATTGAGTCGATTTGGACTCATGGTTATACAATGAACCACAGTGTAAAACTTCTCCATGTGTTTTTTTTGTAATCTTTATGGAAGAAAACACTTCAAAGAGCTTCTAAGAATTGCAACAACATATACATGATGGGATAATTTGTTGTTGTTGTTAAGTGCCATCAGGTGAGTGGGTTCCGACCCATAGTGACCCTGTATAGGGTTTCCAAGGAGCAGCAGGTGAACTTGAACCACCAACCTTGCAGTTCAAACGGCTTTGCAGTCTGGCACATTAACCCACAGCGCCACACCAGGACCTTAAAAATGGTGCATAAACAACATCTTGAAAATATTGCAAACCACAAATATTGCCATGCTGAATTTTTTTTTTTAATTTGTGAATTATATGATAGTTTACATGAGAGAACTTTAGTTTTACATTCATTCCATCATATATCGTTTCATTGCCATGGTTCCGATCCCCTCCATGCACCATCAACTGATCAAAAGGTATACCCTACAAACCCGCCCCCTGCACTTCCTTCCCCTGCCCCCCCCCCCCCCCCGTCCCAGTCTTCAGCACACAGTCCCTCTCCATCTCTGGATCCAAAGTCCCCAGCTGCTTCATCACTCCATGTCATTTTCTCTGCCCCTATCTCAGGCATCACTGCTTCTCTGGATAGGATCCCATTCTTGGCTCTTCTCCGTTGATGGTCCTAGAGACCTCCGCTCCTAGACTGGAGAATTAATCCCTCCCTTCCTTGCTACAAAATATCTACCTTTACATTTCCAACCCTCACAATCAGTCCTGATACAATTATTCACTATAGTATCACAAGTAACCCATCTGCATTTCATTTCATCAACTCTACCTAGACAGATTGGATAGTACTCACTGGAGATTCTGCCTTCCTCCATGCCCCCTAGCTCCAGGTTCCCTCTTGAAAGCTTGTAAGCCAGTCACTTCTTGCCTTTGTAGTCCCCCCCATCCCCATTTGGGTATCCAGTGTCCAAGTTGCCCATCTCTGTCTACTCTGTGTGTGGAGGGGCTGGGAATGTTTCTTGCTGTAAGGATTTGTTTCCTCATTTGAGTCACTGCATCCGTAGGTGTAGGTCAAGGTCATCAAATTGTATCAGATCACTCTTTTTTCTCTTCTTTCTTCTCCTGGTTAAGCTCTGATCATCCAGTCATCCGGGCCAGGTCATGTGGGTACCATCTGCAAGTGTGGGCGCTCCTGTGCACCTGCCCTCTCTTCCCATCAGCCAGTAGCTCCGCTCTCCACTCAAGTCCTCCGTGGCCATGCCACTGACTCTGGGCCCAAGAGTCCCCAGGTCTCCTCACACTGCTGGCCAACCAAGTCCCCATCTGGGTCCACAGAAGCCCACTGAGCATTGTAGGGCTTAGCTTGCCGCTTCATTGCTCATGCTGAATTTTTTAAAGGATAAAATTGTCTTATTATTTAATAACAAATAATTTATTGGAGATAATTGATACAGAAATAGTAATATGTTAAATTATGTTAATATTAGTTACTACTATTTTACATTGTCCAGTTTTCATCATAAGCATATACCACTTTTATAATCAGAAAATACAATTGAAAAGTAAACTGTGTTTCTAAACATAAGTAAAAATGAAAGTGCAAGGAAAATTTAACTCATTTATGCCTCTAGTTTTGGAAACGTGAACTACAGGGAACCTCATATTATGTATTGTTGTTGTTGTTATGCGGTGCCATTGAGTCAGTTTTGACTCAAAAGTGTTCCTACCTACAACAGAACAAAGCATGACCCAGTCCTACACCATCCTCGCAATCATTGGTGTGTTTGAGTTCATGCTGCAGCCACTGTATCAAGCTGAAGGTTATCCTTTAAGCCAGACTTCAGCAAGATAGAAGCAATTTCACATGACACAATCTGTGAGTGTCTACAGGGACAAAATACACTTTAGAAACAGAGTTAATTACCAAGCATGAGGTCCTTCATCAGGGACCAGTCCTTGATAACCTGTCCAAAGTATGTGAGATGGAGTCTCAGCACCCTGGCTTCTAAGTAGCATTACAGCTGTACTTCTTCCAAGCACATTTGTTTGTTCTTCTGAATGTCTGTGGTAAATTCAATATTCTTTGCTAACACCATAATTCAAAGGCAGACATTTTTTGTTCAGCCTTCTTTATTCCTGTCTAGCTTTCACATAATGCATGAAGTGTTCAAAGGATCATGGCTTGGGTAAGATGCACCTTGATCCTCAAAGTAACATCTTTGCTTTTTAACACTTTTAAAACATCTTTAGCAGCAGAATTGCCCAAAGAAATATGTCGTTTGATTTCTTGATTGCTTCTTCCATGGGCATTCACTGTGGATCCAAGTAAAATGAAATCCTGGGCAACTTCAATCTTTTCATACCATGATGTTGCTTATTGGTCCCGTTGTGAAGACTTCTGTTTTCTTTATTTTAAGATGTAATTCACATGGAAGGTTGGAGTCCTTGATTTTCCTCAGTAAATGCTTTAAGCCCTCCTTAAATACCAGCAAGCCAGGTTATATAATCTGCTTGTCAGGGGTTGTTAATGAGTATTCCTCCAATCCTGAAATTGCATTCTTCTTCACATAGTTCAGTAGTTCAGATTATTTTCTCAGCACACAGATTGAATAAGTATGATGAGAGGATGCAGCCCTGACAACTCTTGCTCTTTTCAAATGAATGCCTCTCGATCTATGTTCTGTTTACTCACAAGTAAAATTAGTGTTCTGAAATCCCTATTCTCTGCAATGTTACACATAGTTTGTTATGATCCACACACTCATATGCCTTTGCATAGTCAATAAGACACAAGTAAACATTTTTCTGATATTCTCTGCTTTCAGTCATCATCCATCTGACATCAGCTATGATAGCCCTTTGTCAGGGACAAGTTAGGACCCCTGGGCATTGGGCTTGTCTTACTCTGGCTTCCCCTGAAAGTGGGGAAGACAACTCTAGTCCAACAAGAATAGTAACACTGAGAAGAATAGCCTGGAAATAAAGATAAAGACATCAGGACCTGAAACCTTAATAGAAGCAGCTGGCCGCAGGCAGACAACCCATGAAGATAACACCCAGAGCTGACAACTGCAGAAGGCACTCCATTTCCAAGAAGCCTGCTACCCTTTACTAAAAAACCTTGAATATTCAACATACCACTCCTCCTAATTAATATGTAGAAAGAGGAAGACTCCCAACAAGATGGCAGCATCGATGGACTCAAGCATGGCAACAGTGGTGAGGTTGGCCCAGGATCGGGCGGTGTTTTGTTCTGCTGTGCATAAGGTCGCTATGGGTCGGTATCGACTCAATGGCACCTAACAACAACAACAGTCCACCCTTCAAGGAAGGGACCCCATACCTTTCTAGGCCAGTGCACCCCAACTCCAAAAGGTCTCCACTCGCCCAGACAGAAAAGCTTCTCTCTCTGAAGCATGCTTTTGCTTTGCAATAAAGAGATTCTAAGTAAATGTTTATTGTCCATGTGTAACTGAGAAGCGGAGACTCAGTGGGACTGATTCTTTAGACCCCCAGAGAGTGAAAGGGACCAGGGAAAAATGTGACACCTTCATCTACGTAGTCTTCTGAATTTGGCTTGAATGTCTGGCAGCTCCCTGTAGATGGGCTACTGCAACTGTTTCCAGATTATCTTCAGTAAATTTTTTTATTTCTGTGTGATTTCAATGGTATTGTTCAGTAATTTCCACATAATTGGACAAAAGCATGGATTTCTTTCATAGGTTGCAGTCTTCCAAATTTCCAGACATAGACAAATGGGCACTTCCAAGATTGTTTCTATTTGTTGAAACATCTCAATTTACTGGGGTGAGTCAAAAATGATCTGCACTCTGGTTATATTAAAATACCCATGTACATCCACGATCGATGAGAACATTGAATATACATGTGAAATGATTCTGTTGAACAGACAAGTGACAGTGGCTTATGTGGGAAATCATTTGCAAATCAGCCATGGCTCAGCCCAGGGAATACACTACAACAGACTTGGGTTTCGAACAGTTTGTGCAACATGCGTGTCGAAACAATTCATAGAAGAGCAGAAACAGAAGCGCTTGGACATCTGCAAACAAAATTTGGACCAATACTCAAAGGAAGTATTGAGTGAATGGAAGAAATGATGAAAAGAACAGAATAAAAAAGGAAGGCAAAAGTGTCTTTAAAAAAATGTCGCTGGTGACAAAACATGAAGTCATCACTATAATCCTGAGAGTAAACAGCAAGAGTGTGGAATGGAAATTCCTCAATCGCCGACCAAGAAAAAGTTCAAAAGTCAACCACCAGCTGGAAAATTGATGCTTATATAGTTTTCTGGGAATCTGAAGGGCCAATATTGGAACACTATCAGGGAAAAGGTTCAGTGAGATGCTCACTAAAGAGCTGAAGCCTAAATTTTGGATTAAAAGCAGAGGACAGCTACCCAAGGGCGTTGTGACCTTGCCTGACAATGCATGTCTGCACACCCCAGCCCACACTGTTGACACTCTGAACAAACTTCCTTTTGATGTGCTAAAGCATCCTCCCTATAGTCCTGATCTTGCTCAATTAGATTTTTACCTGTTTGGTCTCCTGAAAGCAGCCCTTTGAGGATGAAGAGTCACTTCTGAGTATTTGTGGTTCGCCATTCAGCCTTAAAAAAAAATTTAAATAAATGAATACTAAAGCTTCTTGACAGATGGATGAAGTGTATTGAAAAGCAAGGAGAGTATATGGAAAAATGAAGTCTTTGTCTTTTCTAAAAGTTGATTAAAATAAATGCTGCAGCCAGAGTGCAGATGATTTTTGACTCACCCTCTTATATTCTGTCAGTTCCTGGAGCCTTGTTTTTTTGCTAATGTCTTCAATGCAGCCTGGACTTCTTCCTTCAATACCATCAACGCCACCATTCTTAATCACGTTACCTCCTGAAATGTTTGAATGATGAGCAATTTGTTGTACAGTGACCGTGATATTCCTTCCATCTTCTTTTGATGCTTCCTGTGCTGTTTAATAATTTTCCAAGAGAATCCTTCAATATTGAAACTCAAGGCTCTAATTTTTTCTTTAATTCTTTCAGCTTAAGAAATGCTAAATGTATTCTTTTCTTTGGGTTTTCTAACTCCAGGTCTTTGCACCTTTCATTATAATAATTTACTTTGTCTTTTCAAGCTTTCCTTGTAAATCTTTTTATTCAGTTCTTTTCATCATTTCTTACATACACTCAAGCTACACTGTGTTCAAGAGCAAGTTCAAAACTCTCTTCTGACATCCATCTTGGTCTTTTCTTTCATTCCTGTGGTCTTTTTAATGGCCTTTTGTTTTTTTCCATGTAAGATACCCTTGATTTCATCCCACAACTTGTCTTGTCATCAGTCATTAGTGTTCAATGCATGAAATCTATTCTTGAAATGGTCTCTAAATTCAGATAGGATATATTGAAGGTTGTACTTTGGTTCTAAGGAGATTTGGTGGCATAGTGGGCTGCTAACCATAATATCAGGAGTTCGAATTCACTAGCCACTCCACAGAAGAAAGATGAGGCTTTCTGTTCCCAGAAAGATTTACAGCCTCAAAAACCCTGAGTAGGAACTGTCTTGACTGCACACAACTAACTACCACCACTTTGGCTTTTGTGGACTAGTTTCATTTTTTTTTAGCTTCCACTTGAATTTGCATAGGGGCAGTTGATAATCTGCTTTGCAGTCAGTCTCTGGCCTCCTTCTGAGGAATGCTATTAAATAGCTCCATTGTTTTACTGTTGTGCAGATGGCACCTAACAACAACAACAATTGTTTGTTTGTTTTTTACCACAGATATAGTCAATTTGATTCCAGTGTATTCTATCTGGTGCGATCCATATGTATAATCACTGTTTGTGTTGTTGAGAAAAGATACTGGCAATGAATAAGTCATTGGCTTTGCAAAATTCTATCATGTAATCTTCAGCTGCATTTCTATCACTAAAATCATAGTTTCCAATTTCTGAAACTTCTTCATTTCCAATGTTTGTATTACAATCACTAGTAATTATCAATGCATATTGGTTGCCTGTTTGATTGGGTTCAGACTGCAGAAGTTGATAAAAAAAAAAACTTCAATTTCTTGAGTTTTGGCATTAGTTGTTAAATGTTATCGAGTTGGTTCTGACTCATAGTGACCCTGTGTAGGGTTTCTGAGGAGCAGGTGGTAGGTTTGAACTTCCAACCTTGTGGTTCCCAGGCTTATTCCAATAGCGCCAACCAGGAGTCCTTGGCATTAGTAGTTGGTACATAATTTGAGTATTAGTCATGTTAATTGGTCTTCTTTGTAGCTGTATAGATATTATCCTATTACGTACACGCTGTACTTCAAGATAGACTTTTAAATGTTCTTTCTGACAGTGAATGAGACACTTGTCATTCTTGGCATTGCATAGGATTATCTGATTCAACTTACTAATGCTTAGGAGAGCCATCTTCAAGCATTGCATTTCATTTTGACCACTTTCAATTTTCCTAGATTCCTACTTCAGACAGTCCGTGTTTGATTACGGGATATTTGCAGCTTTTTATTCTCATTGGTTTCCTGTTTACTTTTATTTGAGTTGTGTCCCATTAACAAATGGAGGTCCCAAAAGTTTTACTCCATCCATGTCATTAAAGTCAACTTGACTTTGAGGGGGCAACTCTTCTCCAGACATACTTTTTGAGCACCTCCCAAACTGAGGGGTTTATCAAAAATATGGCCAGCACTGTATCAGCGAATCATGTATGAATCCATATGCAAAGCAAGCAATTTTTCCAATGCAGATATTAATGAATATGGGGCGTCTGGCAGCTGAAACTAGTACTTTGATTTATGCCAATGCATGCAGAGCTGTTAGAAAGAGGATTTGTGATAATCCTGTTGACACAACCCAGAGAACCTTACCTATTCCAGAGCTCAACGTGAGCACAAAAATATCACAGAAAGACAAACAGCGTGGGGTACTTTAGTAATTAAGGCAATGTTAACAAATGGATTGAGGGATGGGCTCATTTATCTCTGTTTGCAGAGCTTAAGTAGCAGATTTCTTTGGAAGATAAGAGATTATAAAACTCTGTAAACTACAATTTGCACTGAGAACACTGGGGTGCAGGAAATGTCCCCTTTGACTTTTTACAGAGTTAAGGGCAAGAAAACACTACAATAACGTGTTTTGATATGCACGCAGCATGAGACATATTATGGTCCTGATCATTGAAATATTGTTGAGGAGATCTGATGTCACAGGAATTTTGCTCTCATCAATCCCAACACAATTTTGCCCTTAATCAACCGAGGAAAATTCTTTCAGAAGACACTTGATTTTCGAACAAGGGCATCATTCCCATTGTAGCTGCTCTGACTTGAGTTTTTAAAATATGGCTTGCCTTATATAGGGCAACAGAAGAGAATACAGTTTAGGAATTACTAAAGTAACAATTTTCATAAAGATATTTTGTTTTAAAGATTCAAAAACAAGTAATGAACAAGAGTGATGACATTGCATAGAACCATCTGGAGACTATGGTTTAAACCACACTCAAACCTCAGCTGTTTAAATGGAAGCACTTGTTTAGGAAATGAGAGTCGTTTGACCTGTCTTCCATTAAAACTCATACTACATGCTACTCAAAGGAATAGTCCTTGGTTCAGTGTAGGTGGCAGTCAGAGTATTAACACTAGAATGGTCTAATTTCAGACTCATCCTTGGTTGTCTGCCTCTTCTGTTGCTCATTTGATGGGCCCATCGTGGCCCTACCTGCTACATCAGCCTGCTGTTCTACTTAGAAATGCCCTCCTTGGAGTTAACACTTTGACTGGTTCCCCATGCCAGGGAACATGCACATTTGAACAAGAACCTCCAGGTGACACAAAAAAGCAACTGACTCATCAGATTAGTTGACTTTCTGAGCTGTAGTCTTTGGTCAATATTTTGAATAGCATCCCTGGCTACATGCCATTAAAAAAGCAAGTCTCTAGTTTGTTGGGGAAAGCAACATTTAGTAACTTGAATTCTTGTCTCTGCTTTATTGCTCATTTGCTAGATGGACTAAAGTAAGTCACTCATTTCTCTGAACTTTGGATTTCTTATTTAGAGACTCCCTTGGGCTCGTTCAAAAGGTGGTTTTGTTCTGGTTTTAAACCTGGCTTCAGGAATTATGTAAACCCCATGATATTGTGTAAAAAAAAAAAGTGGGTGTCTATGCATTTCTTTTTACCTTGCAGAGAATTCACAGCTTTTATCAAACTCTCAAAGGGATCTATAATCCAAAAATCAATTAAAAGCCACTGCTTTAAGCAGCTCCAGAACTTGTACACAGTAGGGGTTTAGTGGCAGCTTACTGATTGGCAAACAATCATCTTGAAGCTGTGTTTGCACAGCAACCACACTGTTCCACCCGTGGCCCTGTGGGTTAATGCGCCAGACTGCAAAGCCATTTGAAATGCAAGGTCGGCGGTTCAAGCTCACCAACTGCTCTTTAGAAACCCTACACAGGGTCGCTGTGGGTCAGAATCGACTCGAAGGCACTTGACAACAACAATATCATATAGATCACTATGAAGAGCAAAATTTTCTAAAGATGTTTTCTAGCAAAACAAAAGTTATTTCTTCATGTTATTGCTGTTGTATTTTCACCAATAGTATTGTTGCTACTTGGGTGGTTTGGGGGACTGAGAAAGGGCCAAATCAAATGCAGAGAGATAGACTTTAATAGTGCTTGTCGAAGGTTGGAGAGAAGGGTAAAGAGGGAAGCAGAAATATTTGCCTAGCTAACATGAAGTTTACATTTATGGGAATGAGAATTATGGCAATGGATATTGGTGATGATTGTGTAACAGGATTGGTACAATTGGTTTCATTGAATTGTACAGGTGACCAATGCTGAGCTGGCATATAGAGTAGTAACTATATTTTTTACAACATTTTAAAAGAGAGAGATAGAGAAGGTCCCAAAGCACTCCTGGGTCTACTCTTGGGACCAATTTTAACTCCCAGGGCTATAATTGTACCATACTTTTCATTTGAAACTATGGACTAGGTAATATCCAAAGAACGAGGGGCTGCCCCAAAGAAAGCAAGCTTAGGAAACCAGAGAAGTTTCTGGAAGAGCTGCTGCTGTCAGCAGGGCTGAAGAACCAGGCTAAGGGGCACCTTAGCTGGCTCTGGCCCATTTCGTAGCTGTCTCCATAAAAATTTCCTTCTTACCTCTTCATCGCGTCTCAATATCAGCTTTTTAAAACATTGCAGTATGCTTGCCAGTTTCTTCTATTGGGGTGGTGGTAAGAATTATGCATTGAATGAATTTAAAAGAATGATAACAAATCTTGCCAGAGAGGAAACTTGTATTAAATATACATAATCATGATGTATATTTAAATAATGACAGTCTCTACTTCAGGCTTGGCTGTCAGGTGTGAACATTATTATTCCTCAGGAATAATCCATAGGAAAGCATACAAAAGCAGAATAAGAATATTATTCCCCAACCTCTGTTGGGTGTTATGGAAATCAGCATTAAGTGAGCCAATGGCACATCTTTAAATAAGAGTTTTTGTTTCTCCATAGGCTTCCCTGGAGAACTGCATTAATTCAGAAAACTTAGTTAGGGGAGGGCAATTGTTTCCTTCAAAGCATAACTAGGCCAAAGACCGTGTTTAAAGTCCTCATGGACCATTATTCAGCCATAATAACTTCCCAGGGGAGTTTCCCAGAAGCTCAAATGGTCTCATCACATGACAAGTGCATGGAAACTCGGCATGCCATTGAACGCGGACTGTACAAGATGGCCTTAGGATGATTAATGAGTTAGTGACAACCATGAAAACAAAACTATCACCACAGGTACAGGGCACTCAGTAAAACATAACACTGGAAACAACCTAAGTGTCCAGGGTCTGACTATAAAAATAGTGATTATATTGTCAATGAAACCTATGCTCATGAAGACTATTTAAGAACAAAAGAAAGCTCATGATCTATAGGTTGTTGTTGTTAAGTGCCGTCAAGTTGATTCTGACTCACAGTGACCCTGTATAGAGTTTCCAAGGAGCAACTGTTGAGTTTGAATCGGCAACCTTGCAGTTAGCAGTCCGTTACTTACCCTCTAGTACCACACTAGCATTCATAGATACACGGAAAAACACACAGGCTGAATGGGTGTGGGACTATACACACAAATGTATAAAGGATACTTGTACATGTGCATTTAGTCCTGGTGTAGCGCTGTGGGTTAATGCATCAGACTGCAAAATCATTTGAACTGCAAGGGCGGTAGTTCAAGCTCACCAGCTGCTCCTTGGAAACCCTCTACAGTGTCGCTATGGGTCGGAATTGACTCAAGGGTACTTAACAACAGCAATAACAATTTACCTTTTCTGCAAACGTATCCATCAAGGTGATGGTGCATGCAGGGGCAACAATACGAAAACTTCTTAGACATTACTAAACATGTCAAGAGAATAAGTTTCTGGGTCTGCGAGCTCATGGAAGACCATAGTCAATTTCCATAATATAATCCACAAATACAATGTTCTACATCCTACTTTGGTTAGCAGTGAATGGGATCTTACAAGCTCATGAGCAGTGAATGGGATCTTACAAGATCTAAGGTGCAACTATTGATCTTTCCATGTTTGGAGGAAAGAAGAGGGATGAAATTTGAAAAATTCTTGGAAACAATTAGTTCAATGGACTACTGGCCCACATGAACACCAGGCTCCATGACCTGAGACCAGAACTGATGGTGCCTGTTGTTGTTGTTATGTGCCGCAGAGTCAGTTCCGACTCATAGTGACCCTGTACAGGGTTTCTGAGGCTGTAAGTCTTTATGGGAGCAGAAAGCCTCATCTTTCTCCCATGGAACAGCTGGTAGTTTCGAACTACTGACCTTGTGGTTCGAAGCCTGATTTGTAACCACTCCGCTACCAGAGCGCCCTGTTGTTGTTGTTATTGTACAGTGCTGTAGAATCGGTTCTGACCCATAGCGACCCTGTCTGTATAGGGTTTCCGAGGAGCAGCTGGTGAGCTTGAACTGCCGACCTTGCAGTTCAAACAGCTTTGTAGTCTGGCGCATTAACCCACAGCGCCACACCAGGACTCCTAGCTACCATTAAAAACAGTTCTGCTTGGGACCACATTAGAAGGTCCTAGATAGTATGGGAGAAAATGTGGAACAAAACTCAAAATCATAAAAAACACCAGATGGAACCCTGAGACTGTAGCACTTAGTCACCCTTCAGGTCTTAAACTGAACTCACTCCCATGGCTCATTTTCAACCAAGCAGTAGATGTGTATTTAGGGAGAATAATACAAAGGAAGTATACACACCATAGAGTGGTGTTTACCTAAGGACAAAATTCCCAAGTGTTGGGAAAGAAGGAGGAATTGAAGCAAGTACCACAGGGAAGAAGTGGGATAAATGATGTTACACTGAGGAGAGTTCAGTCACTGAGCTGAAGCTCCGTGTGTGATTTGTTGAATGCAAAACTGATGATTGCTCTCTGAACCTTCACTCAAACCACAATAAAAGGCTGTGTGTTTTTTTATACTAAAGAAAAGAATAAAACTTATGATATGTTAAATGAATAGAATAGGACTCAAAATTGCAGAAAAATAAAAGATGATTCCATGTATGCTTTAAAAATAATAATTTATCTATCAGAAAGAACCAATAGTCATACATGTTGTGTCTATCCTGCTTCTATCCCCACATGTCTGTCAGTTTGTTGTACTGTGGTGGCTTGTGTGTTGTTTTGATCCTGGAATCTATGGTAACTGTGTTTCAAATACCCATGGTGGACAAGTTTCAGCAAAACTTTCATACAGAACAAACTAGAAAGAAGAAATAGGTAGCCCACTTCTGAGGGATTAGGCCCTGAAACCCTTATGAATAGCAGTGAAACATTGTCTAATATATTGCCAGAGGAGGAGCTCTTCAGGTTGGAAGGCACTCAAAATACGACTGATACGTCCTCAGATTAGAGTCTATTTTAACAGAATGCATAAATGAAACCTTCCAGGGGCTTTATTTGCTGATGGGACATGACTAAACATGAGAAGAAATACCTGTAAGTATCCATTGAACATACAGGGAGCAAAACTATGAAAACTTCTTGGATGTACTAAACACGTTGAGAGAATGGGTCACTGGGTCTGGGATTCAGGAGCAGAGTCTCAGGAAACACCATGGTCAATTGCCATAATGTAATCCACAAATGCAATCTGGATGTTGAATTTATAATGTATGAATCTAGGAAAAATCGGGAGTCATCAAAAATGAAACAGAATGCTGAGCGGAAATGGGCAGCTACTGGTCATTTTAAGTCAAACAATCATATGGTTTACTATGCCAAGAGTGGCAAATTGAAGAGGATTGGTGTTGCATTCATTATAAACAAAAAAAATGCAAGATCTATCTTAAAATACAGTGCTTTCTGTGATAGGATAATATCTATGCACCTACAAGGAAAACCAGTTAATACAACTATTATTCAAATTTATGTACCAACCACCTAAGCAGTGATGAAGAATTAATGAATTCTACCTACTTCTTCCCAGCAGGCATCTGTCAGTTTGTTGTACTGTGGTGGCTTGTGAGTTGCTGTGATTCTGGAAGCTATGCCACCAATATTTTAAATACCAGCAGGGTCACCCGTGGTGGACAAGTTTCAGATGAGCTTCCAGACAAAGACAGAGTGATGAACTACTTCCGAATACTTAGTTACTGAAAACCTTATGAATAGCAGAGGAACACTGACAGATACAGTGCCGGAAAATGAGCCCCTCAGGTTGGAAGGCACTCAAAAAGCCACTGGGGAAGAGCTGCCTTCTCAAAGCAGAGTTGATCGTGATGATGAGAATGGAGTAAAGCCCGTGGGAGTAAAACCCATGTGACCTTAATTTGCTGATGGGGCACAACTCAAAATGAAGAGAAACAGTTGTAAACATCCATTAATAATCAGAACAAGGTATGTACAAAGTAGGAATCTAGGAAAATTGGAAATTGTCAAAAATGAAATGGAATGCATAAACATTGTTATCTTAGGCATTAGTGAGCTGAAATGGATTGGTATTGACCATTTTGAATCTGACAACCACATGGTTTACTATGCCGAGAATGACAAATTGAAGAGGAATGTTGCGTTCATTGTCAAAAAGAACATATCCAGATCAGAGATGAGATACAACGCTGTCTGTGATAGGATAATATCCATGTACCCACAGGGAAGCCCAGTTAATATCAATATTATTCAAATTTATGCACCAACCACTAAAGCCAGTGAGGATGAAATAGAAGAATTCTACCAACTTCTTTAATCTGAAATTGATCAAACATGCAATCAAGATGCATTGATCATTACTGGTGATTGGAATGCAAAGTTTGGGAGCAAAGAGGAAGGATCAGTAGTTGGAAAATATGGCCTTGGTGATACAAATGATGCTGCAGATCGCATGACAAAATTCTGAAAATCAATGATTTGTTCACTTTAAATACCTTCTTTAGACACCTCACCAGGTGGAATACACAGAAATCTAATTGACTACATCTGCTGACAGAGATGATGGGAAAGCTCCATATCATCAGTCAAAACAAGGCCAGGGGCAGATTGTGGAACAGACCATCAATTGCTCATATGCAAATTCAAACTGAAGCTGAAGAAAATGAAAACAAGTCCGTGAGAGCCAAAATATGACCTTGAATATATCCCACCTGAATTTAGATATCATCTGAAGAACAAATTTGATACATTAAACACTAAACACCGAAGACCAGAGGAGTTGTGGGATGACATCAAGAACATTACACAGGAAGAAACCAAAAAGTCGTTAAGAAGACAAGAAAGAAGGAAAAGATCAAAATGAATGTCAGAGAGACACAGAAACTTGCTCTCCAGCATAGGGATGCTAAAGCAAATGGAAAAAATGAGGAGGTACAAGAGCTGAACGGAAAATTTCAAAGGTCAGCTTGAGAAGACAAAATCAAATATTACAATGAAATGTGCAAAGATCTGGAGTCAGAAAACCAACCAAAAGGGAAGAACACGCTCAGCATTTCTCAAGTTGGGGGAACTGAAGAAAAAATTCAAGCCTCAACTTTCATTATTTAAGGATTCTCTGGGCAAATTATTGAATGATGCAGAAAGCATCAAAAGAAGATGAAAGGAATACACACAGTCACAGTACCAAAAAGAAATGGTTGATGTTCAAGCATTTCAAGAGGTAGCATATGATCAAGAGCCAATGATACTGATGGAAGAAGTCCAAGGTGCATTGAAGGAATTGGCAAAGAACAAGGCACCAGGAACTGATGGAATAAAAATTGAAATCTTTCAAGAAAGTGAGGTGGCAATGGAGGCACTCACTCATCTATGCCAAGAAATTTGGAAGACGACTATCTGGCCAACTGGTTGAAAGAGATCCGTATTCATGTTCATTCCAAAGAGAGGTTACCCAACGGAATCTAGAAATCATCAGACAATATCGTTGATATTTCATGTGAGTCAAGTTTTACTAAAGGTAATACAGAAACGGCTGCAAGCATACATTGACAGAGAACATCCAGAGGTTCAAGCCGGATTCAGAAGAGGATGTGGAATGAGGGATGTCATTGCTGATGTCCGATGGATCTTGGCTGAAAGCAGAAAATACCAGAAAGATGTTTACCTGTGCTTTCTTGACTAATCAAAAGCACAGGCTTTCGATTGTGTGGATCATGACAAGCTATGGACAACATTGTGAAGTATACGTATTCCAGAACACTTAATTGTGTTCATGAGGAATCTGTACATGGACCAAGAGACAGTTGTTCAAACAGAACATGGGAACATTGAATGGTTTCAAATTAAGAAAGAATACAGGGTTGTATTCTTTCACCATACTGATTCAACCTGTGTGCTGAGCAAATATTATGAGAAGCTGGGTTTTATGAAGAAAAACATGGCCTCAGGATTGGAGGAAGACTCATTAACAACCTGCGATATGCAGATGATACAACCTTGCTTGCTGAAAGTAAAGAGGACTTAAAACATTTACTGATGAAGATCAGTATGGATTGCATCACAATGTAAAGAAAACAAAAATCCTCACCACTGGATCAATAAACAACATTCTTATCAACGGAGAAAAGGTTGAAGTTGTCAAGGACTTCATTCTTCTTGGATCAACTATCAACACTCACGGAAGCAGCAGTCAAGAAATCAAATGACGTATTGTATTAAACAAATCTGCTGCACAAGACCTTTATAAAGTGTTGAAGAGCAAAGCTGTCAACTTGAGGACTAAGGTGCGCTTGACCTAAGCCATGGTATTTTCAATAACCTCATATGCATGTGAAAGCTGGACAGTGAATAAGGAGGACCGTAGAAGAATTGATACTTCTGAGTTATGGTGTTGGAAGAGAATATTGTAAGTGCCATGGGCTGCCAAAAGAACCAACAGATCTGTGTTGAAAGAAGTACAGCCAGAGTGCTCCTTGGAGGCCAGGACCACCAAACTTTGTCTCTCATACTTCGGACATATTGTCAGGAGGGATCAGTCACTGGAGAAGGATATCATGTTTGGTAAGGTGAAGAGTCAGAGTAAAAGAGGAAACCCCCAATGAGATGGCAAAGTGGCAGCATCAGTTGGTTCAAGCATGGCAACAATTGTGAGATTAGCCCAGGACAGGGCAGTGTTTCGTTCTGTTGTGTATAGGGTTGCTAAGGCTTGGTACCTACTAGATGGCACCTAACAACAGCAACATGGCTGGAAAGATGTTCCAATATCATCATCTTGTACATTTCTCTCCTTTTATCTTAATTTGGCTCCAAGGAGCCCTCATTTCCTTTAATAGAAAACAGTACTTTAAAACTAAAATCTAATGAAAGGATATGGGGATAGCACTCATGTGGCACAATAGTGAATATCTGCTATCAGGACTGACTGGGAGGGTTGGAAATGTAAATGTAGATGTTTTATAACAAAAGGAGGGGAGTGATTGACTTTGCAGCCAAGGAGCGGAGGTCCCTGGGACCATCAAGAGAGAAGAGCAGAGTGCGGGACCCTACCCAGAGTAACAGTGATGGAGGCAGAGATGATGATGTGGAAAGATGGAGTGGCTGGGAACTCTAGACCCAGAGAGGGAGAGGGGCTGTGTGCTGACAACCGAGGGGCAGGCTTGTAAGGTATATCTTTTGGTTGGTTGATGATGCATGGAGGGGACTGTAACCATGGCAATGAAATGATATACGATAGGATGAATGTAAAGCTAATGTTCTCCCATGTAAAGTATCACAAATTCACAATAAAACATTTAAATAAATAAAAAAAAATCTAGATGACTAGAGTTTCTCAGTATTTCCAGGTATTTCTAAGTCTTTTTAGTGGACAGAACAGCAAATATGTTTTCTTTTATTTGTTAGTTCAACAATAAAATACATCACAAGTAAATATGAATACTTCTTTAAATCTAGCACTAAGGATTTTATTTAAGAACTCTTTTCTCCCATACTAAGAATCCCAATTCTGAAGAACACCTACAATAATTAAATTGGAACGTCACATAATTGCTTATTTGTTTTATCCTAAAAACACATAGTATCCTGAAAATAACAATACCAACATTACCACCAGAAATATAACGTTGTTAAGTGCTATCAAGTCGGTTCTGACTCATAGTGACTAGTGAATAGGGTTTCCAAGGAGTGATTGGTGGATTTGAATCACAGACCTTGTGGTTCACGTCCACCTTGCAGTCTTGAAATCTGAAGTCCAGAAATACAATAACTATGGTGTGGCACCATAGGATAAGCACTCAACCTCAAAGTTGGTTTGAACCAAAAGTCGACAGTTCAAGCTCACCAGCCACTCCTTGAAACCCTATATAGGGTCACTATGAGTTGGAACCGACTCAATGGAGCTTAGTGATGATGATAATTTTAATGTTGGATTTTTTGGGAGTGCAAGTTGCATTTTTTTTTTTTTTTCTTTAAGGTTTTCTCAAATATAAAAGGGGTATGAGTTTTACTGCAGAAGGAAACCTGTGATTTAAGAAAGCAATCTGCCTTACTAGAAAATGGATGTCACACACTGTTCTTTGCATTTGGAATATGTTGTTGTTGTTGTTAAGTGCCACCGAGTCAGTTCCAACTCATAGCGATCTACTTCTGAAAAATCAAGCATAAAAATCCTATAGTGTATAGTTCTACTCCAACACACATGGGTTGCCTTGAGTCAGAATCAACTTGACCATCAGTGGTACATGTTGTTTTTAGTGTCATTGAGTCAGTTTGCCTCATGGTGACCCTGTATAGGGTTTCCAAGGAGTGACTGGTGAGTTTGAACCACTGACCTTGTGGTTAACAGTCTAGTGCTTATCCTATAGTGCTACACCAGGACTCCAAATGATATATTGTTGTTGTTAAGTGCCTTCTAGTGAGTTCTGACTCAGAGTGACCCTGTGTAGGGCTTCCAAGGAGTGGCTGGTTTGTTTAAACTGCCAACCTGTGGTCCAGTACTTTATCCCACAGTACTATAGTAGGATTCCAATTGGTATATGTTATTGTTGTTGCTCAGTACTATCAAGTTGCTAAGTGCCATAGCGACCCTGTATAGAGTTTCCAAGGAACGGCTGATGAGCTTGAACCGCTGACCTTACAGCTCAACTGAACCTTGCAGTCCAGCACATCAACCTGCAGCACAACATCAAGACTCCAAATGGTATATTGTTGTTGTTAAGTGCCATCAAGTTGATTCCAACCCATAGCGACCCTGTATAGCGTTTCCAAGGAGCAGCTGGTGAGCTTGAACCACCAACCTTGCAGTTCAAACAACTTTGCAGTCTGACGCATTAGTCCACAGCACCATAGTATGATATTTATAGTAGTAACAAACCGTTCTTGAGAAGCGTACTTTATCTTGATCTAAACTGAGGTCCCAGCCTTCAACTCTATTTCACATGTGAGCCTCAGGAATTGTACTTCAGAGATGTAGCTCCTCCATCTTTCTCTTGAGTTTACAGTAGACACCCCTTAAGAAATATCTTGTATCTAAAGGATTGAGGACTTTCCTTCTTCATCTATTAGTTTGAAGAAAATCTCCCCTTGAAAAAAGAAACTTTAATACAAAGACAAATCCATGTCTCATTCTTAGCTATGCTACCTTTATGTGCACTGCCAACCCCCAGCTTCTGAGATCAAAGCATCTAGACAAAGCTTCCTCTAGCAAGTGGACAGACAGCTGAGGTCTGTGCCCCCATCATCTCCTGTCTCTCTGTCTAGGTTATGGTCTCCAAGAGGCAGTTTGCTGAGGTGAGTGAGATCCCAGAGTCTAAGAACTGGACATACCCACTGGTTCTCTAAGCCTCCAGTGATTAGGTCAGAATCATACGTGAATGGGAGGACCTCTATGTTTGAATCCTAAGGACAAAGATCCATGTGCCTTATGACCCAAAATGGCAGCTCTGTGGACCATGTTCCTGGACACCTCGGCAGCATCCTCATCCCTGCAGCCCCCAGCACTTTGCCACTTGTCTGGCATGGCATCCCTCATTCTGGAAGGTTCTGCAAAATCCTGTAGAGTTTTATGTCACATGACTCAGACATCAACATGTATCCATTGTTGAAGAAAAACATTTGTGTGTAATTAATGGAGTCCATTTTGAGTCATGGTATGTAATGAAAAGTAGGGGCCAGGGACGAAGCATGCGTGGAATTAGACACAAAATGAAAGGAAATAGGTTTCAGGATTAGCGCCTGTGTCTGGGCCAGTCCCTTCTAGGAATGCATACTCTAGATGTTGTTAGTCATCGTCTGGTTGGCTCTGGTTCATGTTGACCTTAAATCTAAAGCAATGAAGCACTGCTAGATCTGGTGCCATGTGTGAAAGCATGCTAGGTGTCTGCCAATCCCTAATCATGGACACAATTTTGTACAGTTCTTGATACCTCATGTTTCCAGCCTAATGAATTGTTGCAACTCCACGTACATACCGACCCTTCTCTGAAGTTGTTATTGTTCAAAAAGGCCATCTATGAAAAGAAAAACCAATTTCTGTGTGCCAGGCTTTATATGCCAGATTCTGGGAATTCAGAGATGTGTAAACCACAGTAAATGCATTCCTTCTTGTGGATTTTCCCTTCTCCCTGCTCAGATTACCCAGAGTGCCATAGACTTTCCTGAGATTTTAAATGTTTGGAGTAGATCAGTGACTTCATTCTCTACTCTTGACACCTTGATCTGCAAAGTGAACGCTAGTGAGTGGAGTGGGGGGAAAGGTGAAGCAAAAATCTTTCAAATTATGCAGATGCCTCTGGCTTAGACATGTTGTCAATAAGCAGTTTCAGAGGAAGAGATAAATGGACAACTGTTTAATATTTACAGGGGGAAAATAATCAAGGTTAGCCACTAGGTATGGGGTTTTGGAGATTCTGGGTTGCTTCGGTGTTGTCTCAGGTTTTTGTATATTTTCCAAACCCTGGGAAGTTCCTACAATAAAGCTCCTCTAGATGGTAATGATGGAATTTCTTCTTATTGCTAGGGATTTATGGCAGGTGAGATTGCAGGGCACGGGAAGATCTATCCACTTAATTTCCCCTGGGAAGATAGTCTTCCTTGGGTAAGCCACATCTAGCCTTGAAAAGGATGGGCTGAAATGGAAGGAAGAATAAGATTCCCCCAGCCTCTCATTTTGAACTAGAAAAAATAGTGTTGGAAAGGAAATCGAATGCCTACATGGGAAGCAGAACATATTGATTCATCAGGGTGGGAATGCATAAACAAGTGCTTCCATTTTTTCCTCTGGCACATGGTAATTTCCTTTCCCAAGAGCAGCAGTAAGGAATACAGAATTTGCAAAACTGTCCAACGAACTTCTCATCTTCATCCTTGAATGCTCTCCTTTCTCCACTCTCATTGCTTCTTTCAAAGACATTCAGAAAGTGACCCTTATCTAATTTGCTAGTTTTTTCTTCCGCCCTGTCTTACACTGGTCACATTAACTTTTTGTGTTGTCGTTGTTGTTGTTGTTGTTGTTGTTAAGTGCCATTCAATCAGTTTTGACCCATAAAGACATTATATAGGGTTTCCGAGGAGCGCCTGGTGAGCTTGAACCAGTGAGTTTGAACCACCGAATTTATAATTCATACCAACTTTGCAGTCCAATGCATTAAACCACAGTGCTACAGCAGGAGTCCTAATTTCTTGTTGTTCTTGTTGTTGTTAACTGTCATTGAATCAATTCCAACCCATAGCAACCCTGTATAGGGTTTCCAAGGAGCAGCTAGTGAGCTTGAACCACCAACCTTGCAGTTCAAACAATTTTGCAGTCTGATGCATTAGACCACAGTACCACATCAGGACTCCTTGTAGTGCCCCTGAAATTCCACTGTGGTCTCACTGCCTTCAAGCCTTTGCTTATATTGTTCTCTCATCTGCAACGTCCTTCCCTACTTCTTACCTGACTAATTCCCTTCTCACCCTTTAGGTTCCTCCATGCTCAGATCACCTCTTTTTTAGTTTTGAATGTTTTATTGTGAATTATGTGATAGTTTACATGGGAGAACGTTAGCTTTACATTCATCCTATCATATATCGTTTCATTACCAAGATTACAATCACCTCCATTCATCATCCAACAACCAAAGGGTATACCCTGCAAGACTGCCCCCCAGTCGTCAGCACACAGCCCCTCTCCCTCTCTGGTTCTAGAGTCCCCAGCTACTCCATCTTTCCACGTCATCATCTCTGCCTCCATCTCTGTCATCACTGTTTCTCTGCTCTTCTCACTTGATAGTCCCAGGGACCTCCGCTCCTGGACTGCAAAATCAACCACACCCCTCCTTTTGCTTCCAACCCTCACAGTCAGTCCTGATAGCAATTACTCACTATTGTAACAAGAGACCTATCCCCATCTCCTTCCATCAGCACCACCCAGACAGATTGGATACTACTCAGTGAAGATTCTACCTTCCTCCGGACCCTCTGGATGTAGGTTCCCTCCTGAAAGCTTGTAAGCCAGTCACTTATTGCCTTTGTAGTCCTTCCTCTCCCCCCCTCCCCCCATTTTGGGTAGCCAATATCCAAGTTGTCCATCCCTGTGTACTCTCTGTATGGAGGAGGTGGGAATGACCCTCACTGTAAAGATTTGTTCCCTCTTTTGAGCTACTGCATCCATAGGTGTAGAACAAGTTCATCAAATTGTATCAGATTACTCTTATTTTCCTCTTCTTTCTTCTTCTAATTGAGTTCTGATCATCCAGTCATTGAAGCCAGGTCAAGTGGGTATTATCTGCAAGTGTGCATATGCCCTCACTTCTTATCAGCTGGATGCTTCACTCTCCACTCTAGTCCTCTAAGGCTATGTCAATGACTCTGGGCCCAGGAGTCCCCAGGTCTTGCCATACTGCTGGCCAACCAGGTCTCCACCTGGGTTCACAGGAGTCTGTTGAATGTGGTCAGACTTAGCTCAGAGCTTCATTGCTGTTTTTCCCTCCCTTCCCCTTATCGGTGACCAACGTGGTCACCAATCAGACTGCATGTCTGCTCGTGTATTCATTCCCCTTGAGTCTTAGTCTTGCCTTGATGTTTCCTGGGTCAGATCACCTCTTATGGGAAGATTTTCCTCCCTGAAAGGAAGCTTCCATCACAATGTTCCAACACAGGAGTCTACCTTCTTTTCAAGAGTGCAGGCTCCTTGATTGCAGTTAGGGCTTGATGCTTCATATTCCAGTGCCAAATCCTGCGCCTGAACACAGAGGGTGTTCAGTTCACAGTTGATGAATGAAACATAAATGATTAAATGAAAGAATGCATGTCAATTGTAAAAAAGGCTTCCCTAGAAACCAACCTCCAGTGACCATAATTTAGTCATTGTGCCTGAACACCTGCCTCTCCTGTTGTATACAATTCATCAAGTAACTCAATAAGCTAAGTGTCTGCCAGACTTTCAGTGTTGTCTGGCAAAGACATGACATGGCCAGACCTCACTTCCTTCCCCTGAATTGTTTGGGCGACCATTCTCTCTGCCTCCAACTGCCACCCCCGGGGATCTTTTCAACACAACCATCTGAACATGTCATTGCACAGCTTAGCAGCCTCTCACAGCTCCTCACTGCCAGCTAATCCAAATCTAAATGCCTTAGGAAGTCATCCAAGTCTATTGGTGGTTGGGACCCAGGTGGTCTTCCTAGCCCCATTTTGTGCCACAGCCTCTTCCTTCTCCCATAAGTAGTCCCTAGACTCTAGACTCACATATTAAGTTGTTTCCTTTGACAGAAAGCCCCTACTTTTCTCTGCACAGAGAATTCCTACTCTGTCTTGAAGATTCAGTGCAAATGCCATCCTCGCTGAGAAGTTCAGAGAGGAGTTCACTTGCATTTCTATGCAACCAGAACAGCTGATGACCTCAGTTATAATTAGAAGATGGAATTTTAAATGGTAAATTATTCATAGTGTAATTGATAAGTAGTGCTTTTGCACATCCATGCTTTCTCCATTGCAGTACTACCGATTTCGCATAAAGGACCAAGCTGAGATCTTCAATCCATGCTTGTTGAAAAGTAGACTGGCAAGCAAAGGAACAATGGCAAGTAAGCTGAAAAAGAGTTGTTCTGTAAAGTATGTCATTCCTTCAGAATTCATAACCACTACGCTACCAGAGCTAGGAAAATTAGAAGTTGTCAAAAATTAAATGGAGCACATTAAAGATCGATATCCTAGGCATTAGTGAACTGAAATGGACTGGTATTGGCCATTCTGAATCTGACAATCATATGGTTTACTATGATGTTGTTGTTGTTGTTGTTGTTAAGTGCCACTGAGTCAGTTCCGACCCATAGTGATTCTGTGTAGGGTTTCTGAGGAGCAGCTGGTTAGCTTGAACCTTCGACCTTGCAGTTCAACTGGCTAACAAATTGAAGAGAAATGGCATCACATTCATCATCAAAAAGAACATTTCAAGACCTATCTTGAAGTATAACGCCATCTGTGATAGGATAATAGCCATAAGCCTACAAGGAAGACCAAGGAGCTCTGGTAGCATAGTGGCTACGAGTCAGGCTGCTAATCTCATGGTGAGCAGTTCGAAACTACCAGCAGTTAATTGGGAGAAAGGTGACAACTATGAGTAGAACTAACTCAATGGCACACAACCACCACCACCATCACCACAAGGAAGATCAGTTAATACCACTATTATTCAAATGTATCACCAACCACTAAGGTCAGTGATGATGAAACTGAAGAATTCTACCAACTCCTTTAGTCTGGAATTTATCAAACATGCAATCAAGATGTATTGATAATTATTGGTGATTAGAATGCAAAGGTTGGAAACAAAGAGGAAGAATCAGTAGTTGGAAAATATGGCCTTGGTGATAGAAACGATGCTGGAGATCTCATGATAGAATTTTGCAAGACCAATGACTTCTTCATTGCAAATACCTTTTTTAAACAACATAAAAAAATGACTATACACATGGACCTCATCAGATGGCAGGCACAGAAATCAAACTGAATACATCTGTGGAAAGAGACAGTGGGAAAACTCCGTATCATCAGCCAAAACAGGACCAGGGAAGACTGTAGAACAAACCTTCAATTGCTCATATGCAAGTTAAGGCTGAAGCTGAAGAAAATTAAAACAAGTTCATGAGAACCAAAATATGACCTGAGACATCTCCCACCTGAATCTAGAGATCATCTCAAGAACTGATTTGATGCATTGGGCACAAATGATCAAAGACCATAATAGTTGTGGAATGACATCAAGAACATCAGAAAGCAAAAGGTCATTAAGACAAGAAAGAAGGAAAAGACCAAAATGGATGTCAGAAGAGTCTCTGAAACTTGCTATCCAACTTATACTAAAGCAAATGGAAGAAATGAGGAAGTAAAAGCTGAAAAGAAAATTTTAAAGGTCAGCTCAAGCAGACAAAGTCAAGTATTATAATGAAATACTCAAAGACTTGGAGTTAGAAATCCAAAAGGGAAAAACATATTCAGCATTTCTCAAGCTGAAAGAACTGAATAAAAAGAATTGAGCATTGACTTGCAATAGTGAAAGATTATATGGAAAAAATATTAAATGATGTAGAAAGCATCGAAAGAAGATGGAAGGAATACAGAGTCACTGTACCAAAAAGAAATATATATTTTGGTCAATGTTCAACCAATTAAAGAGGTAGCAAATGATCAAGAGTCAGTGGTACCGCAGGAAGAAGTCCAAGGTGCACTGAAGGCTCTGGTACCGAACAAGGTGCTGGGAATTGATGGAATGAATGCAAACTGAAATCTTTCAACAAAATGTTGTAGCACTGGAGGCACTCACTCACCTATGCCAAGAAATTTGGAAGACAGTTACCTGACCAACTGTGTCAATACATCCTGTTGCAGGTCTTCCTCTTTTTCTATGACCCTCTACTTTACCAAGCACGATGTCCTCCAAAGACTGGTTTCTGCTGGTAATATATCTAAAACACATGAGGCAAAGTCTCATTATTCTGACTTCTAAGGAGTTTTCTGGCTGCCCTTCTTCCAAGACAGATTCATTTGTTTTTGTAGTAGTCCATGGTACTTCAATATTCTTTGCCAACGCCGTAATTCAAATGCATCAATTCTTCTCAGGTTTTCCTTACTCACTGTCCAAATTTCACATGTTTATGAAGTGATCAAAAAAACCATGGCTTGGGCCAGGCTGACCTTAGTCCTCAAACTAACATTTTTGCTCTTTAATACTTTAAAGAGATCTTGTGCAGCAGATTTGCCCAGTGTAATACATCAGTTGACTGCTGCTTCCACGAGTGTTGATAGTGGGTCTAAGCACACTGAAGTCTTTGACAACTTCAATCTTTTCTTTTATCATGATGTTACTTACTGGTCCAGTTGTGAAGATTTTTGTTTTCTTTACATTGAGTTCAAGTAATCCATAATGAAGACTACATTCTTTGATTTTCATCAGCGAGTGATTCAAGTCCTCTTTTCTTCCAACAAGCAAGGTTGTGTCATCTGCATATCACAGGTTGTTAATAAGCCTTCCTCCAATCTAGATGCCATACTCTTCTTCATATAGTTCAGCTTCTCGGATTATTTGCTCAGCATACAGACTGAATAAGTATCATGAAAGGCAGCAACCTTTGCATACACCTTTTCTGATTTTAAACCATTCAGTACCCTCTTGTTCTGTTTGAACAACTGCCTCTTGGTGTATGTACAGGTTCTGCATGAGCACAATTCAATGTTCTGGAATACCCATTCTTTGTAATATTATCCATAGTTTGTTATGATCCACACAGTTGAATGCTTTTGCATCATCAATAAAACACAAGTACACATTTTTCTAGTATCCTTTGCTTTTAGCCAAGATTCATCTGATGTCAGCAATGATGTCCCTAGTTTTGCATCCTCTTCTTAATCTAACTTGAATTTCTGGCAGCTTCTTATGGATGTACTGCTACAACTGTTTTTGAATTGTCCTCAGAAAAATTTTACTTGGGTGATCTCAATATTGTTCAATAATTTCTATATTCTGTCGGGTCAGCTTTCTTTGGAATGGGTACACATATGGGTCTCTTCTTGTCAGTTGACTAGGTAGCTGTCTTCCAAATTTCTTGACATAGACTAGTGAGTGCTTCCAGAGAAGCATCAGTTTGTTGAAACATTTCCATTTATATTCTGTCATTTTCTGTTTTTTGCTAATGCCTTCACTGCAGCTAAAATGTCTTCCTTGAATACCATCAGTTCTTGATCATATGAACATCAACCATTTCTTTTGGTGAAATGACTGTGTATGCCTTCTATCCTCCTTTTGCATCATTCAATATTCTGCTCTTGTTGTTGTTGTTGTTAAGTGCCATCAAGTCAATTCCAACTCATAGCAACCCAGTATAGGGTTTCTAAGGAGTGGGTTTGAACCACCGGCCTTGTGGTTCAAACTGACTTTGTGGCCCAGTGCTTTGTCCTGCAGTGCCCCACCAGGAGTCCCTCAATATTGAAATTAGAGCTTTGAATTTTTTCTTCAGTTCTATCAACTTGAGAAATGCTGAGTGTGTTCTTCCCTTGTGGTTTTCTAACTCCAGGTCTTTGCACATTTCATTGTAATACTTTTCTTTGCCTTCTTGAGCTGCCCTTTGAAATTTTCTGTTCAGCTCTTTTATTTCATGATGGCTTCCATTCACTTTAGTTACTCTATGTTAAAGAGCAAGTCTCAGAGTCTCTTCTGACATCACTTTGGTGTTTTCTTTCTTTCCTGTCTTTCTAATGATCTTTGCTGTGTCCTGTATGATGTTCTTAATGTTATCTCAAAACTCAGGTCTTCAAGCACAAGTGGAATGTCAGACCCTATCCAGAGACACAGTGACACCAGAGATGGAGGCAAAGATGAGGACATGGAGAGAGAGAGCAGCTGAGGACTCTAGACTCATGGACAGAGAGGGACTGAGTGCTGGCAGCTAGGAGGCAGGCTTGCAGAATGTGCCCTTTGGTTGTTTAAATTATTATATATTCCTGAGTGTTTTTGTGTACATCTCCCCCCACCGCACTCCACCCCCACACAGAAAAACAAAAAACCCAGAGGGAATGGAAGCAAATACTGTTGAATGATGATGTACAGAGGAGATTGTAATCATTTAATCATTGCAATGAAAAGATGGTGTAAAGCCAATGTTTTCCCATGTAAACTATCACTCAGTTCACAATTTAAAAAAAATGTATGTATATATATATATATGTGTGTGTGTGTATAAAAACTCAGGTCCTCGGTCATTATTGATTAGTGTGTCAAATCTCTTCTAAAGATAGTTTCTAAATTCAGGTGGGATATATTCAAGGTCCTGGTGTGGCATTGTAGGTTAATGCGACAGACTGCAGAGCCATTTGAACTGCAAGGTCAGGGGTTCAAGCTCACCAGCTTCTCCTAGGAAACCCTATGGGTAGGAACTGACTTGATGGCACTTAACAACAACAATATTCAAGGTCATATTTTGGCTCTTGTGGATGTTTTAAAACTTTTTTCAGCTTCAGCCTGAACTTGCATTGGAACAATTGATGGTCTATTCCAACTGATGGTCAGCACTTGACCTTGTTTTTGCCTATGATATTCAACTTCTCCATCGTCTCTTCACACAAATGTATTCAATTTGATTCTTGTATATTCCATCTTACATGTATGGTTGCCTTTTATTTTATTTTATTTTTTAAAGTATTTCCATTGAATAAGTCAATGGCCTTGTAAAATGCTGTCATTCAGTTTGCAGCATTGTCTCCATCACCAAGGTCGTATTTTCCAACTACTGATCCCTACTTTTTGTTTCCAACTTTCACATTCCAGTCACCATGAATTATGAATGCACCTTGATTGCATGTTTGGTCAATTTTAGATTAAAGGAGTTGGTTGTTGTTGTTGTTAGGTGCCATCGAGTCAGTACCAACCCATAGCAACTGTATGCACAACAGAATGAAACACTGCCCGGTCATGGGCTAACATCACAATTGTTGCCACACTTGAGCCCATTGATGCTGCCACTTTGCCAATTAATCTCACTGGGTGTCTTCCTCTTTTTCTCTGACCTTCCACCTTTGTTGTTGTTGTTATGTGCTGTGGAGTCGGTTCCAACTCATAGCAATCCTGTACAGGGTTTCCGAAGCTGTAAATCTTTACAGGAGCAGAGAGCCTCATCTTTCTTCTGCGGAACAGTTGGTAGTTTTGAACTGCTGACCCTGAGGTTTGCAGCCTGATTTGTAACCACTACGCTACCAGAGCTCCTGTACACTACCAGAGACCCTCCACCTTACCAAACATGATATCCTTCTCCAGTGATTGGTCCCTCTTAACAATATGTCCGAAGTATGAAAGACAAAGTTTGGTCATCTTGGTCTCCAAGGAGCACTCTGGCTGTACATCTTCCAACACAGATCTGTTAGTTCTTTTGGCAGCCCTTGGCACTTTCAATATTCTCTTCCAACACCATAACTCAAAAACATCAATTCTTCTACGGTCTTCCTTATTCACTGCCCAGCTTTCACATGCATATGAGGTTATTGAAAATACCATAGCTTGGGTCAGGCGCACCTTAGTCTTCAAGCTGACATAATTGCTCTTCAACACTTTGAAAAGGTCTTGTGCAGCACATTTGCCTAATGCAATACGTCGTTTGATTTCTTGACTGCTACTCCCATGAATGTTGATAGTTAATCCAAGAAGAATGAAGTCCTTGACAACTTCAATCTTTTCTCCGCTATTAAGAATGTTGTTTATTGCTCCAGTGGTGAGGATTTTGGTTTTCTTTACATTGAGATGCAATCCACACTGAAGATTGTGGTCTTTGATCTTATTTTTGGTATGAGAATGATGATGTTGTTGTTGTTAAGTGCCATTGAGTTGGTTCTGACTCATAGTGACTCTGTATAGGGTCTCCGAGGAGTAGCTGGTAAGTTTGAACCACTGATCTTGCAGTTCAAACCAACCTTGAAGTTGAGTGCTTATTTAATGGCACCACACCAGCACTCCATGAGAATGATACTGTGGGATTTTAAAAGAGGTTATCCTTTAATGAAACTGTTTTAGCTCAGTTTTTCCTAACCAGAGTTTGAGATAAAGACCTGGGTTCAGTTACTTTATCTGGGTGGTGACCCTTGGTAACAGGAGCAAGAAATCTTGGAAAGTAAAACAAAAAAGAAATAAAATCCAACACAGATTATATTGTCAAGGTCCCAGGTGTGGACAGTGGAGGTTTGATTCCATGCAGGCCTCTGAGAAGTGGACAGAGTGCTCCCTAGCATTGTCCATCTGAAGAACAGTAGGCTGGGAGATGCATCTACCATCTCCTCCCACTTTGGATGAGGGTTAGCCTCCATATTGAAAACTCCCACATGTGGGAACTCAAGAAGGTTCCTGGAGAAGACTTTTGGAGAAGACTGTGAAGCAGGAAGTGAGAAGACCCAAGGCGCACACCTGCAGAGTGGAACTGTCACTGTGGGTGAGACTCTGAGCTCTCACAGAGACATCTGCCACAGCTGCAGCTGCCATCAGAGGCAGACAAGCAGATGTGACACAGAGCTTTTACTGCCGATTCGTATTGAGATACTACAGATGAAATGATATATACCTGGGCTTGGCTTCTCAATAATATGAAACAGGGTCCATGAGGATATGATGACATGAGCGTGGCCATGAATTCAGAATTGTTGAGTCTTGGTACATGAGAACTTGTTATACTAGTCTGTCTACTTTTGTAAATGTTTAACATTTGCCATGACAGAAAGTTTAAGATTGGGTATGCAAGAAAACACAACAAAAAGAACAAAGATCCTGAAGTCAGAAGTCCTGGTTTAAATTTGCCAAGTCAAATACCTCTCCAATGCTTGATTTTCTCTTCTTAAAAAATATTTTTTTAATTAAAAAAATATGGAACTTGTAGGAGAACCTGCTTCCTAGAATATATGCATAATAAAACTATATCCACTGTGCCAGATCATTTTGTACACAGAGTAAGACTCAGCAAATGTTAACTATGACATTATTATTGTACAAACATTGTGTCCAGGGAGGGGAGGAAAGGGTAAGCAAGACTAATCTGGTTGACCACGGAGATCTCCAGGGGTGTAGGGATTTCATAGTACTGCTGGGGTTTCTTCTCACCTAAGATGTTTTTAAATGCTCAAAAGCAAAATGCAGAAATCTCTGGTTTGGGTGTATTCATTTATGGGGTAACTAGTCATTGAAATAAAAGGTCTCAACTACCCAGCACATATTTGGTGGTGCTGGTTGCTGTGGAGTGGAATCCGACTCACAGTGACCCTGTATAGGATTTCCCGAAGCTCTAAATCTTTACAGAAGCAGAAATCCTCATCTTGCTTCTACAGAACCTCTGGTAGTTTAGAACTGCTGACCTTAAGATTAGCAGTCCAACTCATAACCACTCTGCTACCAGAGTTCCTTAGCACATACATAGTGCTTCCCATGTAAGAAAAGTGTGTGAGGGTACCTGTTTCTCTTCTATCCAGAGACACAGCTGGTAACCTCTATAAATGAATGACGGTAAGGGGCAGAACCTGGTGCCTGGCTCAGAATAAGACCTCCAGAAATGGTGGTCATGTTGCTATAATTACAGTTAGGCTGGTGCTGCTGTTTCTAGGAACCATTTCTTCCTTCTTGGGACATTGGGGCCACTAGGCATCCTTCATCGCCAATTCTTAAATGAGATATCATCTCCTACCTGAATACTTTCTACCTTTAAAGGGCCAGCAGGAGCTCTGGAGAATAACAATCGAGACTCCTGTGAGAGATGGACTATTGCACAAAGAAACCAATTCCTCAGAAGGGAAGTTGATCTTTGAAGACCTCAACCTCATTATGCCTCAGGGTCATCTTTCTGGCCATCTGGGTAGAAGAACAGAGTTCTGGTGTGGTGCTGTAGGATAAGCAATGGACACTAACCACAGCTTCGCACCTCAAACCCACCAGCCACTCCTTGGAAACTCTATATAGGAACGCTATAAGTTGGAACTGACTTGATAGTACTTAACAACCACAACAATATGCATGGACGTCCTGAAGAGTTGTTTTGACTAAGTAATACTCATTTGCCTTCTTGTCATTTGCTCTTACACATGAAAAATTGAATGCCAGTAAAAAGATTGGCTATTTGACTATTCTAATTAATTACATTTTTATTTCATTTCACTTGTTTATCTGAGTCTGGTATTAATATAAAAACCCATATAAGTCATGTCCAACTTTACATTCAATTACTTTAGTGCTCCGAATGGATATATTAGAAATGGTACCTACATTACATTGACTGCCTAAATCTTGTCATCTTTATTAAGCTATTTTGTATATATTTTTCTCTATAAATAGAATTGTTCTTTATGTAAATGTTCTTTAGCTCTCTTGAGTCACAGATCCGTTAAGGAACTGATGAGAACCAGCACCTTCATCTCTGGAAAATGTACATACCCATAGATGCATATCCAGGGGTCTCAAGGAGCCCAAATTAAAAACAACTCTTTCAGATGTTCTTTCGTCTGAATGGCAAACCATTTCATAAAAGTGGAGGTTGCAGATGCTTAAATGGTGCCAGAATAAAATAGTTATTCTGAGGTCTGTAAGTCTTACAGAGAAAACACTCTTGTTGATTTTAGGCTAAAATTTCAGAGAGTTCACATATAATGTCTCCGTTCCTGTAAGTGGGGCCACATTAAAAAATGTCCCTTTCTGCCTTCCCGAAACACAAGTGTCACTGGTGTCTTTCCCTCAGCAGTTCTCCCCACCACCTCAGGAGCTTCCTGGGGTCCTCTGGAGGGAGTGGGCTTCACATCACAATCAAATGCAAGCTTCAGAATAGAGCAGAAAGCAGACTCTAAACGTGGAGGTACCAACACAGAAAACAATGAGGGGGGAGGAGAGGTGAACACCACAGGCAGCATCGATCCCCTCTCTATCCCATTTTTAAAGTGCTCATATCAAGCTGTCTCTCTGTAGTGAAGAGACTTTATTTCTCATTTTAAAAATGGATAAAAAGCATATTTTACTACCTCTCATATGGTTCCTGAACATTTGAGATTTCTGAAACAGATGGGAAGCTTTAAAGCCATGTTGCTGTAGATAAGCTGCTACATGTGGCTATTTGCCTCCTTATTAGTCTATTCATCTATCAAGGTCAACAATTCCTCTTCCCTAACTTTAAATTCTAACTATATGTCAAAACACTTAGTTGATCTTGGGAAAACTATATAATACTTATAAGCTTTTATGGATTTGTTGTTAGAATGGGAATATTAGTACCAACCTGACATGGACTTTGTGGGCTATCGATTAGGTGATATATGCAAAATGTCCAGCACTTAATAGCATGAAGAGGTATGATATCAGTTGAAAGTATATATCAGTTGAAGATATGTAACTATAAACCAAACGCAGCCAATTAAATGACAATTTAAAAATTTATAATCAGTCAATGAAGAAGAGGAAAGAACATTTAATGACCCAAAAAGAAGGCAGAAAAAGAATGAATTGTCTATACTGATAAAAGACAAAGTAGATTTCAAAGCAATCTTGGTATACTATGACTGTTATCAAGGATAAAGAAGGTCATTTTATTTATAATGATAAAGGAGTCAGTTCATCAGGAGAATATAACAATTACAATTCTAAACACCAATGCACTCAATAATAGAGCTTCAAACACTTTAAGCAAAAACTGAAAGATCTGCAAGAATAAATAGATAAATCCACAATTACAGTCAGTATAACTTACTATATGAGTGTAGTTCAATATCTGCCTTTCAATAATGAGTATAATAAATAGATAAACCCACAATTACAGTCAGTATAACTTACTATATGAGTG
>NW_006408521.1:40079897-40083433 GCF_000296735.1 Chrysochloris asiatica | reverse complement strand
TAAATAGATAAACCCACAATTACAGTCAGTATAACTTACTATATGAGTGTAGTTCAATATCTGCCTTTCAATAATGAATATAATAAATAGATAAAAATTAGTTAAATATATTGAAGACTTGAACTATTAAACAACTTCATTGATAGAATTTTCCATCAAACAGCAAAATTTTGCATTATACAGTGAACATTTACCAAGACAGGCCATATTCTGAACCACAAAATAAGTCTCAACAAATTAAAATTATTTGTCACGCAAAGTATAGTTTCTAAGCACAGTATAAATAAATGAGAGATAAACAGCAGAAAGATTTTAGGAAAATCTCTAAATACTCAAGAACTAAATAATAAACATCTAAAAATCCCATGGACCAAAGAAAAAAAAAATGTATGGAATATAAGGAAGTATTTTAGCTGACATAAAATGAAACATAAAAATCTGTTAAATACAGCTAAAAATCTGTGGGATACTTAAAAGGAAATCTATAGCATTAAATGACATTATCAGAATAGAAGAAAGGTTTCAAATTAACAACATCATCTTTCCCTTTAATAAATTATACAAAAAGAAGAACAAATTCAAACCAAAGCAAGTAGAAGAAAGAAAATCCTAAGTATTAAAACTGAAAACAACTAAAATGGAAAATAGAAAAACAGCAGACAAATTATCCTAATGATTCAATGCCATCAGAATCAGAATTCTAACTAATGTTTTTCTAAAAATTGGTGTTGATTCTAAAAGTAAATGTAAATGTAAATTTGAACTTTGAAAAAAAGAACAAATAGAAGACCTAACATGATCTGATTTCAACTTTAAAGATACAGTAATCAAAGACTGTGGTATTGGCATTGTTGTTGTTGTTGCTAGGTACCACTGAGTTGGTTCCGACTCATGGCAACCCTATGCTATGCACAACAGAAGGAAACACTGCCCAGTCCTATGCCTTCTTCACAACTGTGTTCTCTTTGAGCACATTGTTGCTGCCACTGTGTTAATCCATCTTATCAAGAGACTTCCTCTATTCCGCTGACCCTCCACTTTACCAAGCATGATTCTCTTTTCCAGGGACTGCTCCCCGCTGACAACATGTCCAAAGAATGTAAGACAAAGTCTTCCCATCCATGCTTCTAAGTAGCATTCTAACTATAATTCAAGATAGAGTTTGTTTGTTCTTCTGGCGGTCCATAGTACCTTCAATATTCTTCACCAACCCCATAATTCAAATGCTCTGATTCTTCTGCAGTATTCCTTATTCATTGCCCAAATTTCACATGCAAATGAGACAATTAAAAATACCAGGGCTTGGATAGGCATATCTGCGTTCTCAAAATGACATCTTTGTTGTTTAACACTTCAAAGAGGCCTATTGCAGCCAATTTCCCTAATGCAATACGTCTTTGTCTTCTTGACCACCATTCCATGAGTGTTGAATATGGTTCCAAGTAAAATAACATCTTTGACAACTTCAATATTTTTGCAGGATGTTTTTTTATTGGTTCCATTGTAAGCATTTTTGTTTTCTTTATATTGAGGTACAATCCATACTGAAGACTCTTCGATCTTCATCAGTAAGCACTTCAAATTCTCTTATCTTCCAGTGTCAACACATATCTCATAGGTTGTTGATGAGTCTTCCTCCAATCTTGATGCCATATTATTCTCAGATTACTTGCTCAGCATACAGATTGAATAAGTATGATGAAAGGATATAACTCTGGCATACATCTTTCTTAATTTTTAAACCATTCAGGATCCCATTGTTCTGTTCTAATGATTGCTTCTTGGACTATGTGCAGGTTCCTCAAAAGCACAATGAAGTGTTCTGGAAATCCCTTCTTTGCAATGTTATCCATAGTTTGCTAGAACTCCACAAAGTTGAATGCCTTTACATAGTCAGTAAAGCTCAAGCAAATATCTTCCTGGTATTCTTGGCTCAGCAAAGATCCATCTGATATCAGCAATGATATCCCTCATTCTACATTCTCTTTTGAATCTGGCTTAAATTTCTGGCAGTTCCTTGTCAATGTACTGCTGCAACCATTTTTGAATGATCTTCAGTAAAATTTTATTTGCATGAGCTGTTGGTAATATTGTTCAATGATTTGCATTCCATTAGGTTACCTGTCTTTGTAATGGGAACACATATGGATGTCTTCCATTTGATCGGCTAGATAGCTGTCTTCCAAATTTCTTGGCACATATGAGTGAGTACCTCAAAATTTTACATAAAGATATAGTAATCAAAGACAGTATGGTATTGGCATAAAAATGGGTTAATGGAATATATAAAAAGTCCAGAAATAGACTAATACATATATGGACAATTGATTATCAACAAAGGTGTAAAGATAATTCAAAGGAGAAAAGATGGTCTTTTCAATGAATAGAGCTGGAACAATCAGATATCGATAACGAAACAGCGAACTTTGACTTATCATATCATATAAAAATAAATAGAATCAAAACAGATCACTGACAACAAAAGAAAATAGACAAAGGATCCCTGCTGGTAGTGTAGGTTAGGTCCCTAACCGAAGGTCAGCAGTTCAAACCCACTCGTCACTCCATTGGGAGAACAATGAGGCTGTCTGTTACCATAAAGATTTAGTCTCTGAAAGCCTAAATAGGATTGCTATGAGTCAGAATAAACTCTATGACAGTAGATATAAAAGTTATGTGTACACTGACTGCTGGTGTGGCACTACAGGATCAGCACTGGACTTTGAACCACATAGTCAGCAGTTCAAACCCACCAGCTGCTCCTTGGAAACCTTAAACAGGGTTGCTGTGAGTTGGAACAGACTCTATGACACAACAAAAACCGCAGCATAGTCTATTACATGTGCATTAGAATTATGAAAAAGTTTACAATACTATGAATACGACCAAAATGTGATACACAGACAAGAAGTGAGCACATGTTATTGAAAAACTGGCAAAAATAGCAACTATAGACTTTCTTGATGCAGGGTTGCCACAAGCCTTCAATTTGTAAAACAGAAAACAAAACAAAACAAAACAAAACAAAAAAACAAAGTATGCCAGTATGTATATATGTATGCATGAATTAGGTAACTTACATCAGTTTCCTAGCTCTATCGCCTAAGAGGATCTAGAAGAGTGATTCCTCAATAGCAAAAACATACACTCATGTTCAGCTCTTGATGTCTAAATAGCATTCTCTAATGAATCGATTTGTTGATCTTTATGCCAATTCTGCTCTATCATTGATTACTACAGTACCTTGCGTGTAGCTGTGATGCTGGAAGTTATGGCACCAGTTGTTTAAATACCAGCAGAATCCCTCATGGCGGACGGGTTTCAAGGGAGCTTCAGACTAAGACAGACTAGGCAGAAGGAGACGAGGACTACTTCTGAATGTTTAGCCTCTGAAACCCTTAACAATAGCAGTGGAACATTGTCTGATAATACCAGAATGTTGAATTCTGAAAAATTACAAATAGCACCAGAAAATTGTTAGATACAGTACTGTATAATGAGCACCTCAGATTGAATTTGTTATTGTTAGGTACCAT
>NW_006408521.1:40077583-40079022 GCF_000296735.1 Chrysochloris asiatica | reverse complement strand
CCTGCCAGAGGTTCAAGCAGGATTCAGATGAGGATATGGAATGAGGGATATCATTGCTTACATCAGACAGATGTTGGCTGAAAGCTGAGACTACCAGAAAGAAAGATATTTACCTGTGTTTTACTGACTATAAAAAGGCTTTCAACTGTGTGGATCATAACAAGCCTTGCACAATACTGTGAAGAATGAGTATTCCAGAACACTTAATTGTGCTCATGGAGATCCTGTGCATAGACCAAGAGGCAGTCATTTGAACAGAACAAGGGCACACTGAATGGTTTAAAATCAGGAAAGGTGTGCATCAGGGTTGCATTCTTTCACTATACTGATTTAATCTGTATTCTGAGCTAATAATTGGAGAAATTAGATTCTATGAAGAATAATGTGCATCAGAACTCGAGAAAGATTGACAACCTGCAATATACAAATGATACAGCCTTGCTTGCTGAAAGTAAAAAGGACTTAAAATATTTTTAAGTTTTAAAGATAGCTTGCATTTCAATGTAAAGAAAGCAAAAAATCTCACTACTGGACCAGTAAATAACATCATGATAAATGAAGAAAAGGTTGACGTTGTCAAATTCTTCATTTTGCTTGGATCCATTATCAAAACTCATGGAAGCAGCAGTTGTATTGCATTAGGCAGATCTGCTACACAAGACCTCTTTAAAGTGTTTGATAGCAAAGCTGTCAGTTTGAGGACTAAGGTGTGCCTGACCAAGGTAGCATTTACTATCACCTCATATGCACATGAAAGTTGGACAATGAAAAAGGAAGACTGTAGAAAAATTCATGCATGTGAGTTATGGTGTTGGAGAAGAATATTAAAAGTACCACGGGATGCCAGAAGAACAAACAAATCTGTGTTAGAAATTCAGAAAAAGTGTTCCTTAGAAACCAAGATGGCCAGACTTCATCTCTCATGCTTCAGACATGCTATCAGGAGGGACCAATCCATGGAGAGGGACATCATGTTTGGTAAAGTGGAGGGTCGTAGAAAAAGAGGAAGACCCCCAACAAGATGGGTTGGCACAGTGACAGCAGCAATGGACTCAAGGCCAGCAATTATCGTGAGGATGGGCCATGTTCGTTCTACTTTGCAGAAGGGTCACTATGAGTCAGAATCAACTCGATGGCATCTAACAACAACAAAAACAGTTAGAAGCAGGATCCTTGGAGAAATGGGTGATTTTAAGGCTGGGACAAAAAAAAAAACCCCAAAAACTACAGGAACTCGGTGCATTTTACAATTCCTTGAAGCAAAGAAGTGCTCAAAAAACAAAAGGAGGGGTGTTTGTCAAAGGAATTGAAGAGCCAACTTTTAAGAGCTCCTAATGATATCCCATGCGAGTAAAGTTTTACTAAAGGTAATACAGAAATGGCTGCAAGCATACATTGACAGAGAACTTCCAAAGGTTCAAGCAGGATTCAGAAGAGGC
>NW_006408521.1:40069546-40076253 GCF_000296735.1 Chrysochloris asiatica | reverse complement strand
TGAGTTTGAACCAATTCAATGGTACTTAACAACAACATCAACAATGGTCAAAGCACTTGGTGATGCAGTGGGATAAGCACTGGGCTATTAATCACAATATTAGTAGTCCAAACCCACCAGTAGCTCCATAGGAGAAAGATGAAGTTGTCTGCTCCTACAGATTTATAGTCTTGGAGACACTTAGGAGCAGTTCAACTCTCTCATACAGGCTTTCTGTGAGACGGAATTGACTTGATGGCAATGGATTTACGGTTTTTGTTGTTTTTCTACTGGTCAAAACCATAACATTTTGAACAGGAAAATAAATAACATAGTATTGGTTCGTAGCCCAAAGCATAGAATACATATATATGAAACCATACTAATATAAATAAATCAATAAATCATTGAATAAAGAAATACACGAGGACACATATCTTCTTTACAGAACTTCAAATAACTTATGTAAAAATAATATATTCTCATGGAGCTGAAGGATAATACACTGAATCGCAAGGTCAGTTTGAACTGCAAGGTTGGTGGTTCAAACTCACCAGCTACTCCTTTGAAATCCTATACAGGGTCGCTATGAGTCATAACCAACTCAACAGCACTTAACAACAACAACAGTCAATTGTTAATCTACTCCCTCCTCAACCTTGAGTGTCTGCTGGATATGGTGACTTGCTTCTAAAGAACAGATTACAGAAAAGGGAAATAATAACTTTTCAGTGGCGAGATCTGACAAAGACCATGTTAACCAAGTAATCATAGTTTCCACCACCAAGGATAAGCCATGTTCTTAGACTGTACCTCCTGATATGATATGATGAATGAGAGGGTACTTCAGCTCTATGTTGTTCTTACAGAAAACCCATAACTTCAGTTATGGAGAAACCTAAATGGAGGAACATTCTCTAAAATACCTGACCATTATGCTTCAAAAATATCAGGTTCATTTAAAAAAAAAAGGAAAGACTAGAGGAGATTAATGCACTATGGTATCCTAGACAGAAGAACCCTGAACATACAAAAAGACATAATTGGAGAAACAGTTGAAATGTGAATAAAATCTAAAGTTCAGTTAATAGTAATATATCAATATTAATCTCTTAGTTTTGACAAATGAACCACAGTTATGTAAGGCATCACATTGGGAAAATCTAGATAAAGTGTTTATGAGAACTCTTTGTACTATCTCTACAGATTTCCATGAATCTAAAATTATTCCAAAATCAAAATATGCTTATTAAATGAAATCTCATCCTCTCATAAAGTTGGTTCTATTAAAACCTTCACAAGAGTGACAGAAGACTGTCATTATTAAACTGCTCAACTGGACAAATGAATGATGATACTGGATTCTGGCCGCTGGCATTGAGAATGTTATTGTGTAGGAGGTGGTAATATGTTGTTCTCATCTCCTCTAACACAGGAACACCAAAAACTGCAACTGTCCTTGAAATGAAGAGAGAAGACCACAGTGTGGGCCAACCATGGCCTGTGTGTGTCCAGGTTTCTCTTGGCATCTGGACAGCTGAAAGCCGAGCCTGCCTGGTAGGTCACAACACAAGACTCTGAAACCCTAGGAGTGGTGATTGTTTCTGTTTAAGCAATGTTTCTAACCCAGCCAGCTTCAGATATTTTTAATGCAGTGAGAATTAGAAAAAAAAAAAAAAGTCTTAGACATCCTCAAATGTATGTCATCCTTCCCAAGAGGCAGAATCACACGCTTATCCAATTTGCGAGCTGACAATTGGGCCATCTCGCTGTCTGTGTCTCAAAACCAATTCAAACAGACACATTGCTCAGCCTGAGTGATGTTAGATGGGCGTGTCAGCAGTGAGACTATTCTGCTCTTCTCACTTGGTACGCGCTGCTGTTTTATTTCTTAGTACATTTTAGGGGAAGAAGAGCTTACCTTCAAAGGAGGTGAGATGTCCAATCAACTTCAAATTATGCTGCCTGGAAATGTCACCAATCTCACACCAACTCCAAGAATTAATTCATGGCAAGCGTTAAAGAATGCCCAGCACTCACTCCTGCAATTCATCTCTACACCCCCCAACTTGAGTCTTGCCTCCATGGATTTTATATCGAATTCCTTTACATGTTTATCTTTATCTTATTGCAGTGACCCACTCTCCATGTAAAAGACATCAACTATTCAAGAAACATCAATTGTTCACATGACTCCATTTAAATTCTACAGACAGAATGTATCCCCTCAGAGAATGGATTTCAATTTCCAAAGCTAAAAAGGCCCTCAGAAAATGTCAATCTGCTGTGCCCCTCCAGATACCACCTGCCACTCTGGACATCTGGGTGTGGCACTTCCTTACCCAGTGGTACCAGTCCTGTCCACTCCACCATTGATTCAACAACACTCTGTTTGTGATCAAGACTGATCAAATATCTCCATTCCCTGTGCTTACCCACAGACCAGCCTCTGTGTCAAAGACTATCACATACAACAGACAAAAAGAAGACTAGGGGCGCATTCCTTGTTCAAGACTTGAGTTTGCTGATCTCCTAGTATCAGATGTATGTATGAGAATATGCCTGCCCTAGCATCTGTTGGGAATTTACTACTTTTGCTTTGTTGTTGTTAAAGCATCATCAAGTCCATCCCAACTAACAGTGACCCTGGAACCCTACACAGTTGGAACTGACGCGATGGCACTTAACAACAACAACATAGGGTTTCTGAGTCTGCGACTCTTTGTGGGAGCAGAAACCCTCATCTTTCTCCCAAGAAGTGGCTGGTGGACTTGAACAACTGACCTTGTGGCTCATGGTCCAGTGTTTATCCTACAAAGCCACTGTGCTCTTAAGGCAAGAGGAGCACGCTTTCTTGATTCTGTCAGAACAGCATCAAATGTATATGCCTCAACTGGCATTGATTTCTTCTACACAAGTTGGTGTCATGGGAAGACAAAACTGTTGTCTGTCAAGACTGGGGGTTGGAACAGAACTACAGGGCCAGGTTGTACCACAGGAGGAAGCAGAGGAAGGACAACCTTTTGCTAGATTCCCCTACAGTATGATTGACAGGTTTGGGGATTTAGGTCACATCGACTGGCTTCATCTCTAGGTCATTGTCTTTATGCATAGGAAGTGATGTTGTGACTGAGGGACAAAAAAGTGTTCAAACTCACTGAGAGGTGTTCTCATAATGCTTCTTAAAATGAGATCTAGTGAGAGCTCAAAGATAGTCTTGTTTGACAAGTAATTTGAACGGGCGTGTAACTATTAACTTTTAAATAGGCAACAAATTAGAGTAAAAAAGAAGAAGAAGAAGAAGAAACCTTTAAAACCACAAGGCAGGAGTTGCACTTGTTCTTGGTCCCCATCACAAGCTAAGAGGAAAAGTAAAAAGAACTACTTCAGAACAATGGAGAATCTGACAGACAGTGGCCACCCAGGATCACCAAACACATATCACCCTGCTCTCAGTTTTGAAGTTTGACCAATTCCAGTATGGGCTGAAAATCTACAGATGCTAACCTAGATTGCAACTAGTATACAGGATTTGGGGGAAGGGTTATGCAAATGGACACAGGTTACAATAAAACTTCAACTTCTAAAAATAAGGTAAAAAATTTCCTACAGATTCTGTCAATTAATCGTCTAGTGGGTCTTCACTATATCTTGGAGTCCTGGTGTGGTACCAGAGGATAAGAACTGGACAGCTAACCACGAAGTTGGCAGTTCAAACCCACCAGCTGCTCTTTGGAAACCGTATGCAGGTCACTGTGACTCAGAATTGACTTGACGGCACTTCACAACAACAATGAATCACACAAGAAGTCCTAGTGTAGTGCTATGGGAAAACCACTGGACTGCTAACTGCAAGATCAGTGGTTCAAACCCACCAGCTGCTTCTCAGAAACTATGAGTTGGAACTGACTCAACAGCACTTAACAACAACAACAATGAAAGCACAGAGGACAGTGAGAGTCACTTTTAGAATGGAGCTTCTGGGATACGAGGTGATTAGCACTTCCGGAACTCTTTAGAAGGATCCATAGTGATCAGAGCCAATGTTTTCTTCATTTAACTTTCAACTGCCCAGCCAGAAAACAAGGGTTGAGTATTAATAGCCAGCACTTACTAAGCACTTAGAGACAATCTGGTCACTGTGCTATTTTGCATGCATTTTGTTGTTAGGGGTCTTAGAGTCTATTTCAACTCAGAGTGACCCCATTTGACAGACTGGAACGGCCCTGTATGGTTTTCTAGCGTGTAATCTTTACTGAGGAGTCCTGGTGTGGTGCTGTGGGTTAATGCACTGGACTGCAAAGTCAGTTTGAACTGCAATGTTGGCAGGTCAAGCTCACCAGCTGCTCCTCAGAAACCCTATACAGGGTCACTTTGGGTCCAAACTGACTCAACAACACTTCACAACAACAGCAACAACCTTTACTGAAGCAGCCTGCCAGGTCCTTCTCCTACAGAGTCATCAGGTGGGTTCCAACGGTCAACCATTCAGTTACCAGCCAAGAGCTTAGACTTCGTACCACCAGGTCTCATTTACATGCCTTGCCTGACTAAACCTTACAACTCTCCTAAGAGGTGGAAATGGAAGCAACGATAGGTTAAATGACTCACTTAATAAGATATGGAGTTGGGATGTGAACACGGAATGACATTTTTTACCAGTACCTCATTCAGCCATTGGTGGCATAATTCCTATTGGAACTAAGCTGTAAAGGTAGAAATTACTTTAGCAAGACCAACTGTAATCTCATTTTAGCCTCCCACATAATGTTTCTTGGGCCCATTGCATGTGCCTGCACTGATGACTGGTTTTGTGGTTGACCTATGGAGAAAAGAGTATCTTTCTGATGCCTTATCTGATCTCAGGGTGAAATGGCCTGGCCCATTAGCAATGTCTGTTAAGTTTCTGAAAAAGGTAGCAAACTTGTCAAGAATGTGCTATCCTTGATCAAACCCAACCCCATGGTTTTTCAAACAATAGAATTGAGGTTCAAAGGAGGAGAAAAAGACAACCAAAAAAATAAGTTTCTTAAAGCCAAACAAGTAGGAAGAGGCCAAGTCTTACATGGAGCTCAGATTTTCTCAATGCCCAGACCCACCAATCTTCCCATAGCCTTGCAAACATCTGCCTATAAGCAACTCTTTATATTTGGTAGTGCCACCAATGGGCTAATGCTCAAGGAACATCACTGAAATCCATGAAAGCCTAATTTTCAATAGGGGATTATAAAGATCAGCAGCACCATCCCCAAGCCTTGCCTACAAATTTCATCTTTAACAGAGATTCATTTTAAAGAGCATTAGACAGTTGGAAATCTTTTCCAGCAAAATTTCCCAGGGCTTCATTCCCACAAAAGTCTTCACTAATTACACTTATGGGGCATCACTTTATAGTCATGTGAATTACCACTTAAGTGCCTACTTAGCAACAACTGCTTAGTAACCCAAAGCAGTTAATGTAGCTTCCCAAGGTCCCTAAAATTACTCCTCAGGAACAGTTTTAACACCAGGAAAGTCACCCTCACTCAGGTAACTGTCTAGTAATTTGAGGGAGGAACTCCATTAACTCTTCAGGGTACCACGATCATTTTTATAATTTCTCATTTGAGGCAGTACCTAGCACTTGAATGCATCAAAAAATGAGCCCATTTTTGTTTTATGCCCCATTTCTCCCTCTATCATCTGCTATAAATCCAATTTTGCAAAAAGCCTCATCTTAATGTAAGCATCTCTTAACGAAAACAGACGGACACAGAAAAGAGAGAGACAGATGTACTCTTGCATGGGAGTTGGGTGGGGAGCTTCACGCCACCAGAAATAAACAGCAATTTTGACACCAAAATTAGTCATTTGGAAGGGCATCCAAGGAATATTCAATGAACTTAAAACTTTCACAGATGTTGAAGAAATTGCTATCATAGAACTCCCTTAGTTCACAAATTTAGCTTGAATTTGTTAAAATATTAATAACATTTTTGTTCACTCTTCTGCTTCACTAGCTGAGCAGGTCAACAGTGACACCAAAGATCTTAGTTTGTTTTTGTTTGTTTTTCCAAGATGGACATTGATGCTCCAGAAAAGTGGTTATTTTTTACCTGACACAAGGCCTTACATATTGTTGTGAGGTGACATCAAGTCATTAAGGAGGACCTTAATGTAATAACTATACATTATGTACTAACTATATTTAATGTACTAACTCTCTATGAGTTAGTAACGAGTAACTAACTCATAGAGACCCTATGCACAACAGAACTGCCCGGTCCTGGGCCAACCTCACAGTTGTTGCCACGCTTGAACCCACTGATGCTGCCACTTGGCCAATCCATCTCGCTGGAGGTCTTTCTTTTTTTCTCTGACCCTCCACCTTATCAAGCATGATATCCTTCTCAAGTGGCTGGTCCCTCCTGACAATATGTCCAAAGCATGAGAGACGAAGTTTGGCCATCCTGGCCTCCAAGGAACACTCTGGCTGCACTTCTTCCAACACGGATCTGTTGGTTCTTTTGGAAGCCATAGCACTTTGAATATTCTTCTCCAATACCATAACTCAAAAACATCAATTCTTCTATGGTCCTCCTTATTCACTGTCCAGCTTTTGCGTGCATATGAGGTTATTGAAAATACCATGGCTTGGGTCAAGCACACCTTAGTTCTCAAGCTGATATCTTTGCTCTTCAACACTTTAAAAAGGTCTTGTGCCGCAGGTTTGCCTAATGCAATACATC
>NW_006408521.1:40047974-40069206 GCF_000296735.1 Chrysochloris asiatica | reverse complement strand
CTGTTGCACACCTTTCTTAATTTTAGACCATTCAGTGCTCCCATGTTCTGTTCGAACAGCTGCCTTTTGGTCCAGGTACAGATTCCTCATGAGCACAATTAAGTGTTCCGGAATACTCATACATATAGTGGGCATTTAATCTATTCTTTTAAAACAAATTGACATTGACTTTATACACAGCACCGATGGAAGTACTCTACTCAGAGTATCTCCCTTAACAACCATGTCTACGGAGGCTTTGAGGACTGCCCTCAGTTTACAGAACCTAGAAAAGCTAATGAGAGTTCTCACCTTCCATATGGGATTCAGTTCCCAGTCAGTGGTGTGGCACTGTAAGATAAGACTAGACTGCTAACCATAAGATTGTCAGTTCTTTGGAAACCCTATACAGGTTGCTATGAGTCGGAACCAATTCAATGGCATTCAACAACAACAGCAACAATGTGGGAGACCTGGATTCAATAACTAGCCAATTTCATCTCATGTGGAGCCATGTGTATTAGTGGAGACTTGGGTGTTACTATGATGCTGAACAAGTTTCAGCAGAACTTCCAGAGTAAGATGGACTAAAAAGAAACAGGAAGAAAGGTCTGACAATGAAACATTTCAAACATCAGCCAGTGAAAACTTCATGGATCACAACCATAAAGTTCCATCTGCAACCAATCATGGGAATGCGGCAGGGCCAGGCAGCATTTCGTTTCATTGTACATGAGGTCACATGAGTCAGGGGCGGACTTGATGACGCTTAATAACAACAGTAATGTGAAATAACTTGCCCCAAATCACACAGGTGATAAGTAGTAAAGCTAGGATGCTAACTCTCTTTGGTAGGGTCTCATTAGCATCTTGTTATATTTTATGAGGTAGATAAAATTGGACATTGCAGAAGTTAAGTATTTGGGGAAAATGTCACGTGAGTTGTGTTCAGCCATGAGAGATGAAGACCCAGTGTAGCGTGCTCAGTGAACAATGTGTTTTAGCTTTGACCTTTGAAACTCGCTTTACAAAGGATTACACTGTTCTTGAAATGCCATTTCTGATCAGTTATTTGTGTGTCACATAAGGGCTTGTGCCTCTCACATCACTTTGCTCTTTTGGACTGTTTGCTATTCAGTTTACAAACTGGAAAATAGATCAGTGAGGGGAAGGAAAAATGAAATTGGAGATAAGATTTAATATAGAGGTTTGGTAAACAGAACCGTTACAATATTCCCACCCACAACCATCCAACTGTGCCCTACTAGATTATACACATAATAAAAGGTTCTAAATCACCTTTCTCTGGCCAACTACCCCTATCATTAAAATGAATCCAGTAAGGAAAAACACTGAAGGAGTCTTCCTTTTGAAATTTTGTTCCCTGGGCAACATCAGCTCATCTCTCATCCTTTGATATAGCTGTAAGTTCTTAGTTCAGGTTTCTCCCTGCACCAGAACACCGCGCATCCTTCTATCATGGGTACATTAAAAACCTCCCTGAAAAATAACAATAGAACTTCAAGGAAGTTTCCTTGTTCTTGTTCCAACTTTGAGTCCCTCATCAAAGAATAGTACAGTCTCTGCCAAAATAGATCATTAAAAAGACATTATCTTGGCCTCCCAATATTATGTCTTTGGAATAAGAGAAGAGCTTTCCATGTGCCCTTTGCTCCTCTCTGTTCCAGCGTGGTCACATGATCTCATTAGACCAGGTTTGTGCCAAAGTCCAGGCTGGAGTATACAGCATACTGTTTTGAGTGGCTAGTCACTGCTCAGTTCCACCATGCTCCACTAAGGCAGCTAGATTTTCTCTCTTCCATTAGCTATGACTAGAACCATTCAATGTAACTGTAATTAACCCAGAATGGAACACTGAAGGAAAAGTCAGTTCTTTACTGATCATGTAACCTCTGAATAGATCAACAAGGGTCCAGAAAGGGTAGCAGAGGAGCTGTTAGTCCTTCCACAACTAATGGATGATCCCAAGCTATTTATATTCTCCAAACTAATAGGTTCCAAGGTGACGCACTACAGAATAAGCACTGGACTGAAAGGTTGATTTGGACTGCAAGGTAGGCAGTTCAAGCCCATCAGCTGCTCCTCAGGACCCCTATGCAAAGTCACTATGAGTTGGAACTGACTTGAAGGCACTTAACCACAACAACATGAGTCAGAACCAACTCAACAGCACTTAACAACAATTTAACAAGGATGCTTGAAATCCTGGTATGGTAGAATAAGTACTGGACTGCTAACCACAAGGTCAACAGTTCAAACACACCAACTGCTCCTTGCAATCCTATACAGGGTCGCTATGTGTCAGAACTGATTTGATTGCACTTAACAACAACAGCAAGAAGGATGCTTGGAAGAAGTAAAACCAGAATGCTCCTTAGAAGCAAAAATGGTAAGAATGAACCACATGCACACTGGACATGTTATCAGGAGGGATCATTCCCTGGAGAAGAACATCATACCTGGTAAAGAGTTAGCCAAAAATCGTAAGTCACTCAATGAGATGGATTGACCCAGTGTCTGCACCATTGGGCTTAAACATAGCAATGACTGTGAAAATGATACAGAATTGGACAGTGTTTTGTTCTGTTTCACATAGAGTCACTATGAATTAGAACCAACCAAACAGCACCTAACAACAACAACAGGGATAACTGGTCAGGACTAGAGCCAGGAGTCAAGGACCCCATGACCAACAAAACTCCTGAGAGACTGTCCAGGACACTTAACCTAAGAAAGATTGAAAGGAGTTCATTAGCATTAACAACGCCATGTTCTCCAAATTCTGCTGAGTGGTATCAATCCTGAGGAGCAAGGTGACAATTCTTTATCAAGTGTAATTTGCTGTTGTTTTTGTTGTTGTTGTTAAGTGCCATCAGGTCAGTTCCAACCCATAGCAACCATGTATAGGGTTTCCTAGGACCATGTATAGGGTTTCCTAGGAGTGAATGATGAACTTGAACCGCAGACCTTGCAGTTCAAAAGGCTTTGTTGTCTGGCACATTAACACACAGTGCCACACCAGGACTTGTTAAGTGCCGTCAAATCTGCTCCAACTCATAGCAACGCTGTGTAGGGTTTCTGAGGAGCGGCTGGTGAATTTGAACTGCCAACCTTGTAGTTCAAGTGGACCTTGTAGTCCAGTGTTGTATCCTACAGTGCTATACCTGGATTTCATGAAGGATGTTATTGTTATTAAGTACCATCGAGTTGGTTCTAGCCCATAGCAACCTGGTGGGTTTGCACTGCTGACCTTACAGTTCAAATTGTCCTTGCAGTCCAGCACATTATCCTGCAGTGCCACATCAGGACTCCCCATCAAGGCTAGAAGAGCTAATTACATCTCCAGAGACCTTGGATATGACCCCTGTCCAGGAATAGAAATTTCAGAAATACTTTGTGCTATAGTTTCCTAGGGCTGCCACAAAAAGTACCACAACTTGGGCGGCTTAAACGAAGTGTTGACTTACAGTTCTAGTAACCCGAATTCAACATTTGTCAGTCAGGCTATGCTTTTTCTCAAGACTCTAGGGAAAAATACATTCTTAACTCTCTTAGCTTATGGTGGTGGTGGTGGTGGTGTACCATGGAGTCAGTTTCGACTCATAGCAACCCTGTACAGGGTTTCCAAGGCTGTAAATCTTTACGGGAGCAGAACGCCTCATCTTTCTCCTGCAGAACAGCTGGTAGTTGTGAACTGCTGACCTTGTGGTTCGCAGCCTGATTTGTAACCACTACATTAGCATTCCTGGATTTGCAACTCCGACATCACTGGGTGCTCTCATGGTGTTCTTTCCTCTGTCTGTCCCTCTTATCTCCTGTATAAGTTACCACCCATCCTGTATTAGGACCCACCCTACTCTGGTATGACTTCATGTTAACTGGTAATATCTTCAAAGAGCCTATTTCCAAACCAAGTCACTTTCATAGATATGGGAGCTACAACTTCAAATAAATTTTGAGGGGACATAAGTCAATTAATAGTACCTGATATACTTGGTATTGGAGTTCTGGCACGGCGCTGTAGGATACGCACTCAACCACAAGGTCACATTGCAACATCAGCAGTTCAAACTCACCAGCCACTCCTCAGAAACCCTACATAGGGTCATTATGAGTCGCAACCGACTCAATGGTACAGAACAAAAACAACAACAGACTTAGTGTTATTGAAATAGGTCACTGAGAACCCCCAAGGTGTTTAAAAGGTTTTCAGCTTGACCAAAGCAAAATATAGAAGTCTTATTAGGATGGTCATCCTGTTGATTGGTGGCTTAGAGTCGGTACCAACTGATAACAACCTTATACACAACAGAATGAAATGGTCCTGCACCAAACTCACAATCATTGCTATGTTTCAGCCCATTGCTGCTGCCACTGTGCCAATCCATCTCCTTGGGGGTCTTTTTCTTTTGCTATCACCCTCCACTTTACAAGCATGATGTCCTTCTCCAGGAACTAGTCGCTTCTGATAATATGTCTGAAGTATGAGAGATGAAATCTGGCCACCCAAGGCTTCTAGGATGTACTTTGGGTTCTACTTCTTCCAACACAGATCTGTTTGTTGGTCTGGCAGTCCATGATACTTTTAATATTCTTCTGCAACACCACAGCTCAAGTGCATCAGTTCTTATTCATTGTCCAACTTTCACATGCATATGAGGCATGGTTTGGGTCAGGCGCACCTTAGTCCTCAAACAGACATCTTTGCTCTTGAACACTTTAAAGAGGTCTTGTGCAGCAGATTTGCCTAATGCAATACATCTTTAATTTCTTGACTGCTGCTTCCATGAGTGTTGACTGTTGATACAAACAAAATGAAATATTTGAAAACTTCAATCATTTCTCCATTTATCATGATGTTATTCATTTGTCCTGTTGTTAGGACTTTTGTATTCTTTATATTGAGGTGCATCCCAACTGAAGTCTGTGGTCTCTGTTCATCATCAATAAATACTTTAAGTCCTTTTCACTTGCAGTAAGCAAGGTTGTATCATCTGCATATCACAGGTCATTAATGAGTCTTCCTCCAATCCTGATGCCACGTTCTTCTTCATATAATCCAATTTCTCGGATTATTTGCTCAGCATCCAGATTGAATAAATACGGTGAAAGAATACAACCTTGCCACACACACCTCTCTTGATTTTAAACCATTCAGTATTCCCTTGTTCTGTTCGAGCTGCCTCTTGGTCTATGTAAAGGTTCCTCATTGAATGTACTGGAATATTCATTCTCCACAATGCTGTCAATAGCTTGTCATGATCTACATAATTGAAAGTCTTTCTGGTATTCTCTGCTTTCAGCCAAGATCCATCTGACGTCAGCAATGATAACCATTCATTCCACATCCTCATCTGAATCCAGCCAGAACTTCTAACAGCTCCCTGTCAATGTACTGCTGCTGCTGTTTTTTAATTATCTTTAGCAAAATTTTACTTGTATGTGATATTAATGATATTGTCCAATGATTTCTTCATTCTGTTGGGTCACTTCTCTTTGGAATGGGCACCAATATGGATCTCTTCCAATCAGTTCTCCAGGTAGCTGTCTTCCAAATTTCTTGGCACCGATGAGTGAGTGCCTCCAGTGTTGAATCGATTTGTTGAAAGATTTCAATTTGTATCTCATTCATCAAATCCTGGAACTTTGTTCTTTGCCAATGCCTTCAATGAACCTTGGACTTCTTTCTTCAGTATCGTTGGCTTTTGATCATATGCTAGCTCTTGAAATGTTTGAGCATCCACCCATTCTTTTTGGAACTATGTCTCTGTGTATTCCTTCCATCTTCTTTTGATGCTTTCTACATTATACCATCTTTTGCCCAAAGAATCCTTCAATATTTCAAATCAAGACTTGAACTTTTTCTTCCATTCTTTCAGCTTAAAAAAATACTGACTGTGTTATTCCCTTTTAGTTTTTTAAATGCAGGACTTTGCACATTTCATTATAATATTTGACTTCATCTTCTCAAGGTGCTCTTTGAAATATTCTGTTCAGCTCTTTTGCTTCCTATCTTCTTCCATTTGCTTTAGCATTTCTATGCTGGAGAACAAGTTTCAGAGTCTTTGCAGACATCCATTTTGGTCTTTTCTTTCTTCCTTATCTTCTCAATGACCTTTTGCTTTCTTCCTGTATGACCTTCTTGATACCATCCTGCAATTCTTCTGGTCTTGGGTCATTAGTATCTAACTCATCAAATCTGCTCTTGAGATGCTCTCTAAATTCAGGTGGGAGATGTTCAAAGTCATAGTTTAGCTCTTGTGGAATTATTTTAATTTTATTCAGCTTCAGTCTGAACTTGCCTATAAACAATTTGGTCTGTTCCACAGTCTGCCTCTGATCTTGTTTTGACTAATGATATAAAGCTTTCCCACAGATGTAGTCAATTTGATTTCTGTGTATTACATCTGGTGAGGCTCATGTGTATCATCAGTCATCTTTTATATTTTTTAAAAAGGTATTTGCAATAAAGAAACCATTGGTCTTTCAAAATTCTATCAGGCAATCTCTAGCATCGTTTCTATCACCAAGGCCATATGTTCCTACTACTGATCCTTCTTCTTTGTTTCCTACCTTTGCATTCCAATCACCAGTAATGATCAATATATCTCGATTGCATGTTTGTCCAATTCCTGACTGAAGACGTTGGTTGTTTTGCTAAGTGCCGTTGAGTTGGTCCCGACTCATAGTGACCCTGTACTGGTTATCCAGAGGAGTAGCTGGTGAGTTTGAACTGCCGACCTTGTGGTTCAAACCAACCTTATGGTCTAGTGCTTTATCCAACAGCACCACACCAGATCTCCAAAGAAGTTGGTAGAATTCTTCAATTTCACCATCACTGTATTTGTGCATAAATTTGAATAATAGTTGTATTAACTGGTCTTCCATGCAGACATATGGATATTATCCTATCACAGACAGCTTTGTACTTCAAGATAGGCCTTGAAATGTTCTTTTTGATGATTAATGTGACAACATTCCTGTTGAATATGTCATTCCCAACATAGCAAACCAAGTGATTTTTCAGATTCAAAATGGCCAATACCAGTCCATTTCTTCTCACTAGTGCCTAGGATATCTATGTGTATGTGTTCCATTTCATTTTTGACAACTTTCAACTTTCCTAGATTCATACTTGGTACATTCCATGTGCAGATTATTAATGAATGTTTAAAATAGTTTCTCCTCGTTTTGAGTTGTGCCCCATCAGCAAATGAAGGTCCCAAAAGCTTTACTCCATAGGCATTATCACAGTCAATTCTACTTTGAGGAGGCAGCTCTTCCCCAGTCATATTTAGAGTGCTTCCACCATGAGAGGTTCATTTCCCGGCACTACATCTGACAATATTCTGGTGCTCTTCATCATGCTTCAATATTCAATACCCTGGTGCCATCCTAACACAAAAGTTTAATTTGTAATCAAACCCTATCCTGAGGTCTGTCTCAGGAAAGATTATTGCAGGAAGGGAAGAAAAGCAATCGTACATCTTTGACTGCCACTGATAACCACCACCTGGAGAGATTTATTTGCTAGCTGGAGATAGTTTGGCTAGATCAAAGGGACGTTGAGTAAACAGACAACAGAGAGTTCCTGAAATCTCTAGGGCCCCTACTTCATACCCAAAATCCCGATAAAATTCCCCTCCTCTTTTTCCTCTGGGAGACAGATCTGGGAGATTTCCTACTCCCCTATTCTTCTGCCTATCAATACTCAATAAATGCTTTATTCTTTGCTCTGAATACTGCTTTTTGCTTCTGAATATTGGCTCCATCAGTAATAAAGATAATAAAGAACCATGGTTCTGGTAACATTACTAAGTATGCAAGTATACACTAAAGCCCACTATTGACCTAAAGAGCATTCCATGGTTGAGCTAAGGTAGATTAGAGTCAAGAGTTCCAGAGTTATTCCTGAAATTCAGAGGCCTCTGCTACCAAGATGGGTACAGCTGGCCAAGAGAAGTTTTTAACATTTGTGACTGGAAACAAGTAACTTAAAGGTGGCAATGAATATTTATCCAAGGAGGTGATAATGAGTCTCACACTTGCAACATGTTCCCCCCACAAAAAAACACTGCCCAAGCTTTAAAGACATTCATAAAGACTCACTCTAGATTCAAGTGTTTTCCCACCTTCATCCAAGACAAAATTTCAGGTGGCAAATCATCCCTCCCACAACCTTTGGGATTCACTTTCCTTGCTCTTTCTCCAGCTTTCCCTGGTACTTGATCACCAAGGCCATGAGTGTCTGGATGGGATGTTCAAATTCATCACTCAAAGTCATACAGTTGCTAGGCACCCCAGAGATACAATACAGGGGATTGGCACCAATGTTTGGTAGTTCTTCAATTTACTGAAAGCAATCCAGAAAGTTGTTTTGTTTTTCATTCTATTTTCAAGTAAATGGATGCATCTGTTCAAAAGAAACCCATGGTTTGTGCAATCAGACAAGAATGGTACAAGGTTTCAGATAGAAGGAGAACCTATTATGTATAAGTATCATAATGTTCAGTGGCTGGATTTATTGTATTTGCAGCCGGCCAGCAAGTTCCCTTGCAAGTTCCTCTGAGCAATCTGACTAGGGTCTTGATCCTTTGTCACTAAGAAGTTGGGTGTCCCTTATGCCACCTCACCAGAATGGAGGGATATAAGCACAAACACATCCATATTCACCTTTTGGATTTTTTTTCATAATGTCTGCATGATATGAAGAATATGTTCACTGTTTCCCCTTACCTCACAGCTCATTCTTTACATTTCTACCTTGCTCCTTGTTCCAGTAAAACTTTCACCTTTCAATTGTTAGTTGGAAATCAGCAACTGAAAGTCACTGTGGGATACCAAATGCTTGGCTTTAGTATGCCCTTTGTATGCGCAGTCAATTTGTTCAGTGTTAGAAGGATATATCAATGTCTGTCTGATTCATTTACACAGTATCATCTAAAAGTCATTTTGAAAGAACCATTTCATTCTCAGGAAATGTTTATACATCTGTTTCTAGATATATATGAGATATCACAAATCTTCTTGTACCAAGAAAATGACCATTCAAATCCCCTACACATCAAAAGTTGAAGGATACGTAAGATTTAGGAGTGCTCTAAACATAACATCATAAAGATTCACTCTTAGCGCCTAAGTGCATAAATAATGACCCATCTTTTTAGTTTTAAATAGGATCAAGGGCACCTTTAGAAAACAATGGTGGGAAAAGTAATCAATTCCTTACCAAATAGCTCCCTAAATCTGTTAAATATAAAATTTTACATGTTTCTTCATATTCCCAGGAAGGAGCCAGTTCACATCATAAACAGCAGGAATTATCTCATTTTATCTCCCAAGGAAACTGTATTTTCAAAACTTTACTTTTGGCACAACATTTGGGTCCCATATTAACTTACAAACGCATCTCTATCATGAAAAACCTACTTGTATATAAACATCATGGTTGAAATAAGAGAAGCATTCAAATTTTGAGCAAGAAATGCCCTTAGAAATTATTCCATTCCCCTTTTTCAATTTATCATTGGAATCGAGCATGCATAATGACTGATATTTACGAACAGATTTCAGCCTCTCAGTCATTATGTAAGTACTTTCCATCCATCACCCCATCTAATCATCACATCTACCCTATGTGCTCAAAGTTGGCAATCATTATCAGTTTCACCACTAATCACATTACCAGATGACATTTCTCAGAGTTACTAAAAAGAGAGCCATAAATGGGCCATCAGCGGGAGGCTCAGGGTCTCTACTCACCCCCAAACTCTTTAGGTCAATTAGGGCTATCCTGTTTGCCCCTTTCTGTATACTACTATTAAATATCCCAGAGCTTCCACTGATGTTGGAACACTGCTCGGGGGCACATTGTCTGGGTCTGAGGAGTCTGTCCTCTCTCCACACAGCAAACACTCTATGGTGCTAATGGAAATGTAATCTATGTGGTCCTGGGTACTTAATCTGAGCCCTGAGTCCTAGACCTAGTCTTGGCTCATTATCCCTGGCTCCACTCCGTTCTTTGAACTGTTATTACTCTGATCCATCTACTTAGACTTCATAAAGTGGATGAAGGTGTTTTCAGAAGAAATTCTGCTAGAGGCTGATTCTGGAAACCCTCAGCATAATTAAACACCAGAGATTCACTGAGAACCAGAGGAGCTCTGGGTCACAAATTGCCACGGTGACTATTTACATAATATTTCACAGAATATTCATTTCTATTCCACAGAGGCAGAAGTATCCCTTTGTTAGCAAACATGCCTGCCTTCGCTGCCTTGCCAAATTATTTCTTTGGATAATTGGGAGACAGAGAAGTAGAGGGAAGAAATTTGAAGGTACGTGCTGATTAATGATTAGCTACAGAGTACAGAAGGTCTTCTACTCAGTGGCAGAGGGCAATGGAGGATAACAGCAGAAAAAGTCCCCTTCAATATCCCTGGATAATAGATGGGTGCGAAGGGACTCAGCTGCAAGAGTTTTTGTATGGGTTTGGTTCAATTTGGTTTAGATTGATACAGCTTGGTTTTGACATTTTTTGTTTGTTTTTGTTTACTTTTGTCTCTAAGGAGGTACAGTGTCAATTTCAATTAGTCTCCTTCCCGCCTGCCTTTCTCCTAACATGGATTGAGCACCAATGTTTTGGGCTCTGTGTCAGGAACATTCACTCATGTTCAGTTTCAGCTTCTCCATTCCAAAATATGTTAAATGTAACTAAGTGATACCTACTTGGTAAGGCTGCTATGAGGCTAGAGTAACTTGCCCAAGGAAGTGAAGACATAAAGCTCGGATTCACCTCGCACCCTTCCCCTTTCAACCTCAGGAAAGTGAGTGCCCACACAAGACTAGGAAGGGAATCAGAAAACTTTTCCAGACTGCAGATATCCAAGTCAGTAGGACTTACATGTCTGAGCATAAGTAAGTGGAAGTTTGGCAAAGCCTCTAGCCAATAACTGGACATGAGATGAGGATAAGGAAATATCCTGAAAGACAAAATGATGAAAGGTGATTTATCTTCTTTTGTGTCCTACACAGTGGCCAGCATGGGGGCCAGGCACATGGAACATGAGTCTAATAAGATTGATTGTATCTGACTTGAAATCCTGTCTGGAGGGGCACTCTTGCATCTCTAAGTGGCTCAAGGGAAAGAGTTTCATGATCAACTATGGATGACTGTCATGGGCAAGGAATCTCTGGGTAGTGCAAACACACTTAGCTGCTTCCCAGAAAGAAAGTGGCAACAATCTACTTCCAAACTATCAGCAATTGAAAGTCTTAAGTGGAGCGCAGTTCTGACACATGGGTGTGCCATGCCAGAATTTACTCCACAGCAACTGGGTTTGTTTGTGTTCTCATTGTTTGTTTGTTTGTCATGGACATGGGACAAGGGAAGAAAGAATAAATATAATCATGCTATATTATTTGCTATCTATGGAAATCACAGCGATGAGGCTAAGTCAAAATCAGAGAAATCGTTATTAAACAAAAATACCAAAATGTTGTTTCTGAACGTATCCTCCATCTAGGTCTACACACATTTTCAGGTGGTATTTTTCATCTTTCTAACTCTTCCATGTGCTGCTGTAGGATAAGCACCAGACTGCTAACCAAAGGGTCAATGGTTCAAACCTACCAGTCACTCCTTAGAACCCCTATACAAGGTCACTATGAGTCAGAACCAACTTGAAAACACTTAACAACAACACACTTCCCCTGAAGAACTCTGTGCTTTATTTACACCACATCAAAACAGCAGTTTTAGAATCCTCGAGGGATTCAAATTGTGTACCTTTTAAAGGTTCTTTGAGTTTGGGGAATGAAAAGAAGTCTGAAGGGGCAAGATTAGGGCTGGAAGGGGATGGGGTAAGGTTTTCCAAAGGAATTCTCGTAGGACAGCACTTGCTACCCTTGAAGAAGGAGAAAGGCTGCCGTCATCATGAAAACATTTCTTGGTGCAATTTTCCTGGACTTTTTCTCACAAGTGCAAATTTCAATTTCCTTAAAACTTTTTTCCAAATAAGGCCCCATTATCAACTTGTATCCTTGGAGAAAATCTATCAAGAGTATTCCTTTAGCATCCACCCCCCCTCCCAATAAAAAAAACAGTTGTCATAACCTCCTAAGCTGATCTCTCTGCCTTTAGTTTAACTGGCCCTATGGATCCTCTCAGGAGCTCTGGTAGCGTAGTGGTTACGAATCGGGCTGTGAACCGCAAGGTCAGCAGTTCGAAACTACCAGTGGTTCCGTGGGAAAAAGATGAGGCGTTCTGCTCCCATAAAGATTTACAGCCTCGGAAACCCTGTGCAGGGTCGCTATGAGTCGGAACCGACTCCACGGCACTTAATAACAACAACAGATCCTCTCAGAAGTCACTGTTTGGATTACACCCTTTTTGGAAGAAACCCTGAGTAGACTTAGGCAATAAGAACAGTGTGTTACAAAGAAAACTTGCCTATAGCCATCCACTTATTACAGAGCAATGCTTTTAACGTGTTTTGTTTGGGATAAACCGATGTATGCATGTATGAATTGGAACCTTAATAGCAATAATTTCTGACTTACTCTCATAAGTGATATCCTTTAAAAGATCTTAAGATACTATCTAGAATAGTGAGAAAGAACAATTGCCTCCTTTCTCTATTCAGAAAGGCAATTCTTCTGCCAGAATGACCTACTTTTTAAGATATTGCCCATTGGCTTCAGCCCTTCAGCTAGTCTCCAGCCCTGTGTCTGTTCCATCAATCCTTCAGGAATTTCATACAAAGCAACCCTTGACTCTTTCTGAACTTCAAGAAATGTATTTGCAAAGCAAAGAATAATTTGGGGAAGTGGAGAAGGAGAGATAGATTTTTTTTTTTTTCCAAATGGAATTTCCCAAAGTATTATATGGTCTACTGTTCAAAACATGTTGGGTTGTAGCAATTTACCAAGATTTGGCTCCTTACATAAAAAAGGATTGGATTACATCTCTGTGCCATAGTCTAGGCACAACACAGGTGTTCATTCATTCAGTAAATATTTCTTGAACCCCTACGCTTGCTCAATATTGATTAAGTAACTAAGAATACGAAGTTGGATGTTGACAGTCCCGTTTCTTGAGCTCATGTCTTGTGAGAGCAAACAGTCAAAGTCAATAAGATCAGCACTATCGTGGAGTTTATACATGCTATGTTAAGTCAACAGTGAGAAGCATGCCACCTATTCTAACCAGGGCCAACAGGGAAAGAGATGATCAGATCCATGGAACTGGGCCTTAAAGGATAATAGGAAGAAGAAAGAAGAAGGAAAAAAGAGTAATCTGATACAATTTGATGAACTTGACCTACATCTATGGATGCAGTATCTCAAAAGAGGGAACAAATCTTTATAGCAAGGATCAGTCTCAATCTCTCCATACACAGAGTAGACAGGGATGGACAACTTCGACATTGGCTACCCAAAATGGGGGGCTACAAAGGCAAGAAGTGACTGGATTACAAGCTTTCAAGAGGGAACCTAGATCCAGAGGGCATGGAGGAAGGTAGAATCTCCACTGAGTAGTATCTAATTTGTCTAGGTGGGGCTGATGAAAGGAAATGCGGATAGGTGGCTTGTGATACAAGAGTAAATAATTATCAGGACTGATTGTAAGGGTTGGAAATGTAAAGGTAGATGTTTTATGGCAAAAGGAGGGGAGTGATTGACTTTTCAGTCTATGAGCGAATGTCCCTGGGACCTTCAAGGGAGAAGAATGGAGAGCGGGACCCTACCCAGAGAAGCAGTGATGCCAGAGATGGAGGCAGAGATGATGACATGGAGAGATGGAGCAGCTGGGGACTTTAGACCCAGAGAGGGAGAGGGGCTGTGTGCTGACAACCACGAGGTAGGCTTATAGGGTATACCCTGTGGTTGGTTGGTGATGTATGGAGTGGATTGTAACCATGGCAATGAAATGATATATGATAGAATGAATGTAAAGCTAATGTTCTTCCATGTAAACTATCACATAATTCACAATAAAACATTTTTAAAAAAAGATAGTGGAGCGGGGAAAGGTAGAGTCTCCTCTGAATAGTTTTCATCTTGTCTAGATGGGTCTGGTGAAAACAGATAGGGATAAGATTCTTATGATTCAATAGTGAGTAATTGTTATCATGACTAATTGCGACTGTCACAACTGTAAAGGTAGAAGTTTTGGAACAAAAACGGAAGTAACTTACAGTACAGAAACAGAGGACCCTAGGACCATCAAGGGAGAATAGCACTAGCGGAATATGGGACCCTATCCAGAGAAGCAGCAACACTAGAGATGGAGGCAGAGATGAGGACAAGGAGAGAAAACAGCTGAGGTCTCTGGACTCATGGAAAGAGAAATACTGAGAGCTGGCGGCCAGGAGGTAGGCTTGCAGAATGTGCCCTTCGGTTGTTTAAATGATTACATTTTCCTGAGTGTTTTTGTGTATATCCCCCCACCCCACCCCCAGCGCCCCCCCAAAAAACCCAGAGGGAATAGAAGGAAATACTGATGAACAATGATGTGTGGTGGAGATTGTAATCATTGCAATGAAATGATGGTGTAAAGCAAACCGATGTTCTCCCATGTAAACTGTCACTCAATTCACAATAAAAACTTAAATATTTTTTTTTTTTAAAGATTAATAGGATTTTTCTAGGTGAAGAAGGGAAACATATTTTTAAAGGAGCTCTGGTAGTGTAGTGGTTACCTATTGGGCTGCTAACCTCATGGTCAGCAGTTCGAAACCACCAGCTGTTCCGTGGGAGAAACTTGAGGTTTTTTTGCTCCCGTAAAGATTTGCAGCCTCAGAAACTCTGTGCAGTGTCACTCTGAGTCGGAACTGACTCCACTCCATGGCACATAACAATAACAGCAACAAAGAGGAAACAGTATGTACAGAAGTATGAAGGGATGAAAGCAAAGGTTGAAAAGAAGCTTATCTGCAAGGGAGTACTCTCAGAGGGAGGGAAATGGGGCTAGTTTATGATGGATGGATACTTAATATATACAGTGAACATGAACCCTCTCCATGGGCATGTCCTCCACTGTCTGCCCATTCAGACATGTCCTCAGCTGTCTGCCCAATCACTATACCCTAAATAGCTATAACAACATGGAGAAAAGTGGATTACTCAGGATTCCTTTCTGAGATTTGTTCAGAAAAAATCCTTGGGGAATAGTTTATAGTTAAAGCTGACACCACCAGGGATCTCAATGAATTGGCAAGTCCGGTTTCAAGAGAACCGGGAGACATGTGCATCAGAGAAAGGAGGGGGAGGGAGAGAAATAGCCAGTGCAAACAGCCAGGTGCTCTGCGATGAGACCCTCTCCCTGGGGCCCATCAGTCTACCAAAAAGTCAAATAGAATGGAGTGCAGGACCCTACCCAGAGAAACAGTGATGCCACAGATGGAAGCGGAGATAATGACGTGGAGAAATGGAGTGGCAGGGAACTCTAGACCCAGAGAGGGAGAGGGGCTGTGTGCTGACGATGGGGGGAATGCTTGTGGGGTTACCATTTGGTTGTTTGATGATGCACGGAGGGAACTGTAACCATGGCAATGTAACAATATACTATAGGATGAATGTAAAGCTAATGTTCTCCCATGTAAACTATCACAAAATTCACAATAAAACATTTTTATTTAAAAAAGCAAAATAAAGAGGTAGATAAATAGAAAGTTAAATAGATTAATTAGATTAGACAAACAGATATGAGGGGATTTCAAAAAGTTCAAGGAAAATTTCTGTTATACTTTTGTTGCATTTTTCCAAAAACTTGTTGAAGGCTTTCTAGAGAGAGAGAAAGGAAGGAAGAAAAAAAGAAAGAGAGAGAGAAAGAAAGGAAGGATGGAAGGAAGGAAGAAAAAAAAAAGAGCTGTTAGATGCCATCGAATTGGTTCTGATGCCCAGTACATCTGTGCATAACTGAATGAAATACTGTCCTTCTGACCCCTGTACCATCCTCAGAATCATTGTTATGCTTAAGCCCATTGCTGCTGCCACTATGTCTATCCATCCTGAGGGGTATCTGCTTCTTTTACACTGACCCTCCACTCCTCCAGGCACGATGCCTCCAATGACTGGTTGGTCTCTCATGATAATATGTCCTAAGTATGAGAGACAAAGACTCACCACCATCCTGACTTCTAAGGAGATAGATATATAGATAGGGAGATAGATAATGGTAGATGGATGGGTGGGGGATAGATCTTTAAATTCGAGGGTATTATTCCCTAGAGAAGAGTTTGAGTTATAAGTTCTGGCAACAAAGGAGGAACAGGAACAACCCAAATGTGGATACTAAGAAGTCTTCGGATCTCCCAGGGTCAAGAAACCTCAGCTGACACCTGAGTTACAGGTCTTTTCCCAGAAACCATGGAAAATACAAGACAGACAGAAGCAAGGCATTAATTCTGCAAGCATCCCAGCTTCAGTCTGAAAGCTTAAAAAAAAAAAAAAAAAAAAAAAAGAAATAGGAAAAAAAAAAAAAAAAAAAGGTCAAGTGCTGTAATTGACAAATGTCTGTGGCATCAGAGCAGGCATCAACACATGTCTGAACCAACTAGCGGCTAAGGCTCATTCACTGAGCACACAGTGAGTACTGGGAATGTAAGGTGCCAGAAATAGTGGCCATATAGGCAGTGTTACTAAACAAACATATTTGGTCTGATAAAAGTGCATTATAATGTGGACATTTACTCCAAACTTCCTGGGGAGAAAGCCACATGAGGTCCCCACCTGAGAGGTTGATATCACAAAGCACCCCCCCTAATGTTATTATAAAAAATAATTTAAAAAAGCAATGAAACAACCACAGAGACTACAATGATTAAAGGTCTGCTGAGCTGGGTTGGGTGGCACAGGACTCAAAAAGAATGCAGAATCTAGAGCGTAATGAGGATATTTAAAGCCCTTTGTAAATTACCTCTGATCAAAATACTTATAGTATCATAATCTCCCAAACTGCCAATTTAGAAATCTGGAATGACAAAGTGCTCTTTAAATGTTTAAAACATAATGTTTTTTAAATGTTTTAAAAGCATGCCTGTTTAAACATCACAAGGGAGGTGCTTAGCAGAACTTCATGGATTGCTTAAAGCAGAAAGTCACACTTAGCTTTTGCCTTCAGGCTTATCTGTTGGGTCTGTTGGGTTTTATCCAAAGGCCAGAAACCATGTGTAGTTTTCTTTTTCCTTCCTTTTACAGCATGCCTGTTGGGCTGCTCATTCCCAAGTCCAGAGGCCTTCTCAGTTGCTCTCCATCAGCTATTAGAAAATGCAACGGGTTTGCTCAAGGCCATTCTATGGTCTTGATTTCTCTCTGCTCTCGAAGAACAAACCCAGGTGAGACAGGCCCGACCATGGCTGCATCCGGCATGTCTCTGCGCCTCTCTAGGCAAAGCTTCATCTATTTCATATTGAAGTCTCATGTCCAGCACAGGCTTTTCCTTATTTAGTCATGCCTTTCTGTTCTTATATGTCCATTTGACACCATCCTGTCCAGATTCTCCCCATGTCCTGCTTGGGCAACAGTCTGCTCTTTGTGTCATCACATGATCACTCTTCAATGTCTTTTTACCCTCTAACCTACCCCAGGCTGGGCGACACATCCCATTATACACCATACTTTCCTCAACAACTTCCACTGGCATCCAGGTGAAGAATATTGAATTCCTCCCTAGAAAAGGTCTGGTTTTATTGGTTGAATATGCTTATAAACTACTTGAAGTTGACCAATGAAGTCCTCCAAAGAACATACTTGAAGCAGAAAAATGGTCATCTCTTTCCACTTTGATTTTTCTGGTAGGTCATGGTCAAGAGAGGAATATCTGATGGCCAAATCCTGGGAGGAGGAAGGAAATGAAAACAAATAAGGTAGTTGCCAGGGGCAGGAACAATAGGGGCAGAAATGATTGGGAACATCTAAAGGGAATTTTATTAGAATCTGCTCTGTGATCGGCATCATGACTTCTCTTCCAGTTTTTCACAAAGCTTTCAGTATTTCACTATTATTCATCTATGTAGTGTGGAATTCAATCTCTGAGGCAGGCTAAGGTACTGCTTTGAGGTAAGAATGGAATAAGAAGAGAAACTGCCCAAGGAAGGATTTGTGCATCCGTGTTCTGAGAAAGAAGGCCCAGAGACCCCTTAGATTGCCAGTAGGGCTGACCAAAGATTGGGAGCTCTTAGAAACAGTATCTGCAGCCCCCATAAAGAAAGGCCAACTGCAGACAGAAGTTGCAAAATCTCCCTGATTATTGCCCTTTCAAATGTGCTATCTCTGCAGTAGCCTCCAGCACCCACATTTTTACCACCTTGTCTTCTTCTCCTCTTAGCTTCAGGAATAATTTTCCTCTTTCCCTCTGACTTCCTGCAGAGCAGGGCCTGAATGTCACTGTCCCTGTGTTGGAGAGCTTCATTTGATGGCATCCTTTGTTCTAGCTGCTGCTTTGGTTCTGTGCTTTCTTCTCCCACTCAGAACACCATCTTGGATTGCCCCTTGCTATACACTACCACCAGGATCCACTGCAATTTAATCTCAGTCAAGTCCCAGCCCTGAATCCTCCACTTACTAGGAAAGGGAATGGAAAATCCCAACTCACCTGACTCTCCAACTTTACTCTTACTTCCCATTAATACACGGCCTATACTTCAACAATACCAATTTACTCTAATAAATCACAATTATTCCCAATTCCAAGACTTTGATCATTCTATTTCACCAACTAAAAGCACTTCTCCTTCTCCCCTTTATCTATAAAAATTCTTATTTATCCTTACAGTACAGTTTAATTCCCATTTCCATCACAAATCATGTTCAGCCTGCCATTACTGACTTCCTAGAAAATACGCCCAAAGTATGTCATTTTCTGTTAAGAAGTCAGTGGATTCTAACCTGGCATTGAAATCAGTGAGTAGATTCTAGTTTGTAGCAAACATGGTCATTTTCTTGAGTAGTTATCTGCCTACTTTTTGTTGTTGTTGTTAAGTGCCGTCAAGACGGCTCCAACTCAGAGCAACCCTGTATAGGATTTCTGAGGTGCAAGTGGTGAGCTTGAACCACTGACCTTGTGGTTCAAACCGGCCTTGCAGTCCAATGCATTAACCTGTAGTGCCACACCAGGACTCCAACTAGGAGGTGGCAAACATACACATGCAGAAGTCAACGGTGTAAGTACAAAAGAAAAAAAGAGTTTAAATAGATGCTGATAAAGAATTGTGCCAAGTGTCTGCATGTTTCTCAGTAAAGAGAAGAAATGCCTGTTCAAAATAAGATGGACTAAAGATACGTGTCTGGGAAATGAGTGCTTCTAGGTACCTTCCATCACTCATCTGTCAGTTTGTCATGTTGTGGTGGCTGAAGTGTTGCTGTAATGCTGGAAACTATGCCACCAGTATTTGAAATGTCATCAGGGTCACCCATCGTGGACAGTTTTCAGCTGAGCTTCCAGACTAAGACAAACACTAGGAACAGGGAGAGGGGACTCCTTCTGAATGTTTAGCCACTGTAAACCTTATGAATAGCAGTGGAACACTGTCAGATATAGTGCTGGGGTATGAAACCCTCAAGTTGGAAGGTATGAAAAATATGACCATAATGACATGGATAAAGTAAAGTTTGGGGGACCTTCATTTGTTGATGGGGCACAACTGAAATTGAGGAGAAATAGCTGCAAAGGTCCATGAATAATTGAAACATGGTGGTGGTGGTTATGTGCCGTAGAGTCGGTTCCGACTCATAGTAACCCTGTACAGGGTTTCCGAGGCTATAAATCTTTATGGGAGCAGAAAGCCTCATCTTTCTCCCATGGAACAGCTGGTAGTTTCGAACTGCTGACCTTGAGGTTCACAGCCCGATTTGTGACCACTACGCTACCAGAGCTCCTTAATTGGAACATGGAATGTACAAAGTGTGAATCTAGGATAATTAGAAGGTGTCAAACACGAAATGGAAACAGCATTAGTAAGCTGAAATGGACTGGTATTAGCCATTTTGAATCTGACAATCATATAGTTTACTAGATCGGAAACTACAAACACAAGAGGAATGGCATTACATTCATAGTCAAAAAGAATATTTCAAAATCTATCTTGAAGTACAATGCTTTCTTTGATAGGATAACATCTATAGCCTACAAGCAAGATCAGTCAATACTGTTTTTATTCAAATTTACACAACCACTAAGTCAGCGTTGAAGACATTAAAGAAGTCCACCAACTTCTTCAGTTTGAAATGATTAAATACACAATCAGGATGCCTTGATAATTACTGGTGATTAGAATACAAAAGTTGGAAGCAAAAAGAAGGGATCAGTAGTTGGAAAATATGGCCTTGGTGCTAGAAATGAGCTGAAGATTGCATGATAGAATTTTATAAGATTAATGACTTATTCATTGCAACTACCTTTTTAAAACATCATAAAAGGTGATTGTACACATGGATCTCACCAGATGGAATAAGCAGGAATCAAATTGACTACATCTGTGGGAAAAGACGATGGTAAAGCTCAATTTCATCAGCCAAAACAAAGCCAGGGGCAGACCATGGAATAGACCATTAATTGCTCAAATCCAAGTTCAAATTAACGCTGAAGAAAACCAAAAGAAAAAAAAATCCACTAGAGTCAAACTAAGACTTTAAATATCCCCCCAGATTTACAGACCATCTCAAAAACAAATTTTATGCATTAGGCAGCAATAGACCAGAAGACTTGTGGGATGGTATCAAGAATGCCATACAGGAAGAAAGCAAAAAGTCATTAAAAATACAGGAAAGAAAGAAAAGTCCAAAATCATTGTCAGAAGAGACTCTGGACCTTGCTCTTGAATATAGAGAGCAAAAGCAAATGGAATAAATGAGCAAGTAAAGGAACTGAACAGAAAATTTGAAAGGGTAGCTTGAGAAGAGAGTCAAGTATTATCATGAAATGTATAGAGGCCTAGAATTAGAAAAACAACAGAAAAACCTGCTCAACATTTCTCAAGATGAATGAACTGAAGAAAACATTCAAGTTTTGATTTGCAATATTGAAGGATTCTGTGCGCAAGGTATTGAATAATACAGAAAGCATCTAAAGAAATGGAAAGTATGCACAGAATCACTGGACCAACAATAAATGGTCGATGTTCAACCATTTAAAGTGGTAGCATATGATCAAAAACCAATGGTACTACACCTGTGGATGCAGTAGCTCAAAGGAGGAAACAAATCTTTACAGCGAGGATCATTCCCACCC
>NW_006408521.1:40039607-40046074 GCF_000296735.1 Chrysochloris asiatica | reverse complement strand
GATGAAGGAGGTGAAGAGCGACCGGGATCTCTGTGTCTAAGGCACCGAGACGGGGACATGGTGGCAGCGACGACGACGGTGGTGGTGAAGCTGGAACGCCTCAGCCCTGAAGCTCTGCCTCCCACCCACCACCACCTGGACCCTTGCCATAGCCCGTTCTCGCCCGCCGGTGAGCCGAACCCGTGGAGGCAACCACTCTCCAGCCAGAAAGAAAAGTTAAGTTCTCAGGAAGAAGAAACAAGTCTCCACGGAGTGAGAGAAGCCGAAGTCTTCACCACTCAAAGGTCAAAGCGAACCAGGAACGTGAAGACCACCCCGGGAAAGGACGGGAGGACCAACAGCACCAGGAGCCATCAGAACAGGAACACAGACGAGCTAGGAACAGTGACCAAGAGAGACATCGAGGCCATTCCCACCAGAGGAGAACCTCCAATGAAATGCCTGGGAGTGGCCAGGCTCAGGGACAGGATGAAGACGTTCAGAACTTGGCGGCTCAGGAAGCAGAGGGAGTTTTACAATGCTCTTATCGGGAGCATCACCAGAAGAACGAAGGGAAAGGCCAGGGTCATAGGTCCCAGGAACTGGCTCCTCGACCTGACGGCAACAATAAGGAAAAAGAAGTTCCTGCTAAAGAAAAGCCCCGCTTTGAACTCTCTGGGGCACTTCTTGAGGACACCAACACCTTCCGGGGAGTAGTCGTTAAGTATAGAGCCCCCAGAAGCACGGATCCCAAAGAAACGGTGGAGTCTCTACCCCTTTAAGAAGGATGAAGTACTCCCAGTCATGTACATCCATCGACACAGTGCCTACCTTCTGGGTTGACACCGCAGGATTGCAGACATTCCTATTGACCATCCCTCTTGTTCTAAGCAGCATGCAGTATTTCAGTATTGGTTGGTAGAGTACACTTGTGCTGATGGGACAGTTGGCTGCAGAGTGAAGCCCTACATCACTGACCTGGGCTCAGGCAACGGGACCTTCTTAAACAACAATCACATTGAGCCGCAGAGCTACTGTGAGCTGAAGGAAAAGGATGTGCTTAAATTTGGGTTCAGTAGCAGAGAATATGTCTTGTTTCATGAGTCCTCTGACACTTCTGAAGTAGACAGAAAAGAAGATGAGGAGGAGGAAGTATCCAACAGCTAGGAAACTAATAGATGACTCAAGCTATTGAGACTGTTTCCTTCTTGGAAGACTTTGGGATTGACTCCAAGGGCACCTTGCTGCTCTCTGCAAAGCCTCTTATTGCCTTAAGTCTTTCCTCTGTTGCTGACCAGCTTGTGTTCCAGTTTAAGAAAACAGACTTATATTTGATTGAACTTTTTTCTGTGTTACATCAGCCATGTCCATTCCTGTGGTCATTGTCTTCAGATCATTCTCACCATTTACAACACTTTGTGGTTTAGTAGAAGCGTTAATGACTTTAGTTGGTGCTTTTAAAACTGCCGCCTAGAAAACGGTAAACCCTTGGTTAAAGGAGGAAGTGTGGCTTGTTCCTCTTTGTACAGTTATTTATGTAGTTGTTAAGTCTTGCGAACCAGGTTTTGTTTTTGTGTGGGGGAGCAAAGCCTTGAAAGCTTTGGTTATCACCCAAACAGCCTCCAGTAGATACCAAAGCTTTGGCCTGGTTGAGCTCTTGAGTCATAGAAGTTGATTTTGCAGTTGGTTTGGGGGAGCTGGGAATCTACCACATGACTTCATTATAGACTATTTAACTTTCTGGGACCAGAAGAAGCATGTGACTGGACAGGATGATCATGACTATTGCCAGCAGGTGCTGATTGCATGTCGCGGTACACTGGAATGGGTCCTGGATCTGTTTCTGATGTGAGGATTCCGGATTTCTCCATGGACATAGAATGTACATAATGATTTTGATCATCTTTTTCTTCAACTTTTCATTTTTATCCAGATGTTCATCTTTTTTTTGTTCTTCTTTGAGAAATACAAGTGTCACTCATGTGCAAGGTCCTTGTTCAATCGTAATAACATGTGTGTATGTCCATAAGAGCTCATGTACTTTGCATCTTTGGGAAAAAATGTTCAGTGGTTGGAACGCAGGGGAATTGCCCAGTTTCCCAATTTTCTACCAGAGGATATGTATGTGTAAGTAGAAAAGTATTGTCTACATAGCTATTCTGTGTGTGTGTGTGTGTGTGTGTGTGTGTACGTATGACTATATAAACATTTGTGTGAAAGACCTGCATATCGATTTTCCCATGAGAATGTTATGTGATGTAAATGTAATACTATGTTATAGGCAAAGGCCTCCCAGTATTTGAAGAGCAGGTTTCCATGTATTTTTGGGGAAAAAGTAATAAAATTTTTAAATGAAGAAAAAAAAAGGTACCAGTTTCAGGACTAAGGTATGCCTGACCTAAGTCGTGGTATTTTCAGTAACCTCATATGTATGACTTAAGGAGCTCTGGTAGTGTAGTGGTTACGAATCGGGCTGCAAACCTCAAGGTTGGCAGTTCAAAGCTACCAGCCGTTCCGTGGGAGAAAGATGAGGCTTTCTGCTCCCGTAAAGATTTACAGCCTTGGAAACCCTATAAAGGGTCGCTATGAGTCAGAACCGACTCCACGGCACACAACAACAACAACATATGTATGAATTAGGAAGACTGGAGAAGAATCGGCACATTTCATTTGAATTATAGCACTGGAGAAGAATATTGAAAGTACCACAGACTGCCAGAAGAACAAAAGGATCTGTGTTAGAAGAAGCGCAGAAAGAACACTCCTCAGAAACCAGATGGCCAGACTTCATCTCTCACACTCAGACATGTTATCAGGTGCAACCAATTCTTGGAGAACACTAAGGTAAAGTGGAGGGTCGGTGAAAAAGAGGAAGACCACCAGTGAGGTGTATAAACATAATGACAGCAGCAATGGACTCAAATGGACCAATTGTGAGGATAGCACAGGACCAGGCAGTGTTTCATTCTATTGTGCACAGGGTCGATATTAGTCAGAATCTACTCGATGGCACCTAACCAGAAACAAAAACAGGCATTTGTCATTGTCATCAGGAACACAGAGTGAGTTGTTGTTGTTAGGTGCCATCGAGTCAGTACTGACTCATAGCGATCTTATGCACAGCAGAACGAAACACTGCCCAATCCTGGGCCAACCTCACAATCATTGCCACACTTGAGCCCATTGATACTGCCACTTGGCCAACCCATCTCGCTGGGGGTCTTCCTCTTCTTCTCTGACGCTCCACCCTACCAAACATGATATCCTTCTCCAGTGACTGGTCCCTCCCTCCTGACAATATGTCCGAAGTATAAGAGATGAACTTTGGCCATCTTGGCCTCCAAGGAGCACTCTGGCAGCACTTCTTCCAACACAGATCTATTGGTTCTTTTGGCAGCCCATGGCACTTTCCATATTCTCCTCCAACACCATAACTCAAAAGCATCAATTCCTCTACAGTCTTCCTTATTCACTGTCCAGCTTTTTCCTCTAGTGACCCTCACTCCTCCATTCTTTGTCCCTAAGCTTTGTGGAGTCACGTTTGGTTTCTAGGAGTGAGCAGAGAACCTAGGCTTACCAAAGGAGGTCAATCACCTGCCCGTGATGATCATTTCTGGTTCAGGAGCATCCATATCACCCAAGCCAGGCTGTTCTGATCCATGGGCATCAGCCTTGGGTGCTGTAATACTTAGAAAGGGATCTCTCTTTCCACTAGAATTGCTTTTTGCTTAGCTGGTCAAATATAAGCTTGGAATTGTCATAGAATCAGCAAGTTGGGAGAGCCCATGGAGAATAAATCAACATGAAGGAAAGCAGAACTCACAGTTAGAAGACAGATCCTAATAGTCATTAACATCCTAAACTTAATCATCCCTGATCTTCCTAGTTACATGATTCAAGTTCCTGTTATTGAGCAGTTTAGGTTGAGTTTGATTTCTATCACTTGTGATCAATGCTATTCAGTAGGGAAAGGAACAGGGAACTAGCAAAGGACACTTAGGAGGGAGACTTCATGGAGCAAGGGGAGGTCTCTGTAGGGTTGTAACATTCAGCTGATTGTAAGAATTTGAAGGATGGCAGGAGAAGGTCCTTAATATTGATTAGGTGGCAAGCCAAACTTCTGTCAATGTTCATAAGCAATTATGAAAAGTAAAATAGACTTTCCTGCTTTTTTTTCTCCATAATAGATTCAGATTCTATTCCCCTGCACCTGCCAACCTGCTCTGACTTGGGTTAATCATTCCTCTGCTGACATGTTTCCAATTCACCAAAAGGGAATTACATGACTTAACCCTCTCCCTGAGTTACAAAGTGACCAGCAGAATGGACATGAAGCCTTAGTGCTCACTTTCAGATAAAGCACTCTCCAAGGAGTTGGCACTCAGCAAGTAGGCATTTTTTCAAAACCTTAGGGAGTGAAGAAGGAAATGTGAGACTGGCTGCCCTCATGATTGTACACCACTTTGGGAGTCTTTAAAGCAGCTGACAGTCTGTCAGGAGGCATATGGATGCTTGATTTGTATGTACCCCAGATTTCTTTTAGATCAAACAGAGGTGATGGTTCTCTTCTGAATGCACACATCACCTTCAGACAGACACACACACACACAAATACATTTTGCTTCTTAAACTTGAGGTTTTGCCTAGAAGCCAGGAAGCCCTAGTTTCAGATTCCTGCCCTAGAGACTCTTTGCCATGGACCTAGAAGACAAGTAACATCAACATAAAATAAAATTAAAAAAAAAAAAACTTTGTGCTGGATCAGAGAAGAGCAAATCCCTCTTGGATTGTTTAGGGCATGCACACTAAATGTAGAGCATCTCCTCTCTTCTTGATGATCTAGAGGCAGTGAGCTGGCCAGTGTGGGGTGCTTTCCACTCAAGGGTGCACATTCTGCTCTAAGATATCACCTGCCTTTTCTTCTTGTAAAAAGTGGCCAAGACACTGACTTTAGTTACAGGCCTGGTTCTCAATGCCCAATGTCATCATCAACTGGAAATGACAATATTGCACATCCCAGTAATTGCACCCAAGACTCCTCTAGGATTCCTGCATCGTTTATCTTCTTGATAGACACCCATGGTCCAAGAGCATATTAGAGACGCTTGACAATGAACAGTTGCATTGATGGAGAAAATAAAACCTACTTTCAGCAGAAAAGTTCTCTTTCTTTGATATTTTCTTCCAAGTTGATCAAGTGTGAATTATAGTATTTTGATTTGCACAAGGTATGGCACTATAGGATAAGCACTGAACTGCAAACCACAAGGTCAATGGTTTAGCAATTCAAACCCACCAGCTGCTCCTTGGAAACTATATACAAGGTTATAAGTCAGAACCAATTTGATTGCACTTAACAACAAATACAGATTTAGGAGCCCTGGTGGTACAATGGTTAAGCAGTCAGCTGCGAACCAATAAGTTGTTGATTTGAGCCCACTAGTCACTCCCTGGAAGAAAGCTGTGGCAGTCTGTTTTTGTAAAGACATACAGTCTCAGAAAGCCTGTGGGGCAGTCCTTTGTCCTGTAAGGTCACTATGAGACAGACTACAGTGGCCAGTATAGATTTACTAACCCCCAGAACTAACTCCAAGAGCTGTAGGATAAGCACTGGACCACAAGGTGATTTTAATTGTGAGATAAGCAATTCAAACCCACCAGCCACTCCTTAGAAGCACAGAAGAGCGATGCCTCATTGGTTCAGGTGACAAAGGAGTCTAGCCAGTCCAGAGGTCAACCACTACACCCTTGGTTATAGTAATAATTACAGCATCTGTTTCTACTTTCCTCATATAGGCAACTGAAAAGACAGACCAGAGGCCAAATCCTATTTAACTCTTACTAACCATGAAAATATGGGCAAGATATCTAATTCATCTAAGCTTTGGAACCTTCATATATAAAATGGGGCTAAAGAATCTGCCTGATAGATAATTATGTGAGTTAAAATGACAAATACAGGTAGTGTCTAACAGCATCTGGCATGTAAGGGTTCAGTAAATGTTAGTTCCTCTCCTTCACGTCCTTTCTCCACTATAGACAACTGACAGGTTCACTCAAATCCCAGTTGTGTAAATTATTTGTGTGTCTCTTAAGGCCTGACACCAAGATCTTGAGGAAACAGCTAGGGGTTTACCCTGTGTTGGCTTACAAGAGGTTTCAGAAAGTTCATGGACAAATGGAGATAAAAGATAATGGCATTTCCCCACAAATGTGTGGAAGATCCCTTGCATTTGGTTAACAGTGCCCCAAAAGCCTTTGAATTCACAAAAGAAGTTAATTGTTGTTGGTGTTAGGTGCCATTGAGTCAGTACTGACTCATAGCGACCTTAGGCACAACAGAACAAAACACTGCCTAGTCCTAGACCAACCTCACTATCAAAGAAGTTAATGAAAACTAACAATAACATCAGATATGTCAGCTAACTTGTTGTTGTTGTTGTTGTTGTTGTTCTTAGGTGCCATAGAGTCAGTACTTATGCACAGCA
>NW_006408521.1:40031688-40039036 GCF_000296735.1 Chrysochloris asiatica | reverse complement strand
GTTTATTGGTCCAGTGGTGAGGATTTTTATTTTCTTTACATTGAGATGTAATCCATACCGAAAGCTGTGCTCTTTGATTTTCATCAGTAAATATTTCAAGTCCTCTTCACTTTCAGTAAACAAGGTTGTGTCACCTGCATATTGAAGGTTGTTAATGAGTCTTTCTCCAATCCTTATGCCACGTTTTTCTTCATAGAACCCAGTTTCTCGGATTATTTGCTCAGCATACAGGTTGAATAAATATGGCTTAGCAATTAGTTGCTCTCCATATAATCAGCTGTGGTACATTAACTCACCACATTCTTCAGAGCTTCAGAAGCTCCTTTGATCTTGGGTTGCTTTACATGGACCTAGTCTAAGTCCTAGTCAGACCAGTGCATACAGTGGCACACATTAGGCCCTTCTTAAGTGGGAGCTGACATCCAGCCCATACGCCAGTTGCCAAGCCAAGAGCCCTGGTTCTAGGTTGTGTCTGCTCAGAAAAGGTGACCGACCCTTTGTCCTACTTAGCCCAGAGACACCCTATGAACTGTTGGTACCCTGCTACTCCTTACATGCCTGACCATCACTCAATAAGTACAATCCCCTCTCATGGATTTTTTTGGGCCCCCACCATTGGCTTCAGGGCTCTTGGCCCTCACTCTATTTTGGCTTAAAGCTGTTATTTTATCTTTCTTTAGTAAAAGAGCTTGACACCATCAACACATACACACACAAAAAGATCCTCTGTTAGTTATATTGCCATTGCCCCACCTTTCTATCCTGGCATATCTAGCCTACCTTCACATTATACTGTTCCCTCCATCTAGAATAAACACTCTTCCTATAGCTAAATCCATCTCACATTTCAAGTATTGTCTTAAACATCACCTCCTGCCTGCCCATAATGGACACTCACCATAGATCTCCCACATGGATGGTGAATATTCCAGTCACGAGTATGGCACGGTCCTATTGCAAGAAGGGCTAGATAAACCAAGCCTCAGGTGTCTGTCTGGTACCCTCCCTGATTCCTTGTTTGTATATCATCCTTGACTCTTCAGATGGGAAGGGATTCTTCAGGATGTAGTCACCTATTCACCTAGGCTACAGGTTTCTGCTCTTCCCTGCTTGCCTCCCCTAGAGCACATGACAGCATTTCTGTTGCACTAGAACAAATAGAAATTTCCAAGGCTGCCGAGTGACCTGCCCACTTTTATTTCTTAGGCAGCTGTCATGGCCCCCATGTCTCCTGTGGAAGTGATGCGCTGTCTGGCTCAGCCATCATCCCTCCACTCCAGAATGTAAATCACAGGAGAACTCCTGCCTGGGAAAAACAATTAACACAAAATACCAGGATTACTGTCTGCCACATTTACAAATCTCTCCAGTTCCCATTTGTCTCTCCTAACAATTTATGTCTTCCCAGTGTCAAGCTGTTCAAATATCCAGTCTTTCCCTAAATGGCCTGCCTCATGGTTCACAGGCATCAGCAGCAGAACCACATTAGAAAAGTCTGTTTCATAGGACGGGATCGGCATATTCCTCTTTCTTTGATCCACCAAAGTGAAGACAAGGCCCTCATACCAAAGAAAAAAGAACACGAGGTTCAGAAGTTTTGTTTTCTTTGCCATGTCCTTAGCATGATTGTCACCTCCCTCCTGGCATGCTTAATATGATTAACCACCATAGCCCAGATCATGGGGATAAAGAACTCTTGTCACAATTGTTCCCCAACAATTCTCAACCAGAGAGATTTTGTCCCTCTAGGAAGTCCTGATATGGTGCTATAGGGTAATCACAGGACTGCTAACCCCAATGTCAGTGGTTCAAACCCACCAGCCGCTGCTCAGAAACCCTATACAGGGTCACTATGGGTCAGAAATGACTTGATGGCTCTTAACAACAACAACAGGGAACACTTAACAATGTCTAGAGGAAAATACTGATTGTCAAAACTGCATGGCTGAAGGAAAGCAGCTTCTTACATCCAGTTGGTAGAGATAAGGGAAACATCCTACAGTACATAGGTCAGTCTCCCTGCATCTCAATCTCCCCTGCCACACATACATACACAACAAACCTCCTCTGCTACACACACACAATATCCCAACCTCCCCCACCACACACACACAACAAAGAATCATCTGGCACAAAATGTCAGTAAGGTCAATGTTGAGAAACATTGAAACATTGCAAATACACGAATGCAAGTTAGCTTCTGTAACATCTCTGCCTTATGTACCACAGAGCGTGACCCCAAGTTCACATGGCATGTGCAGAAAATTGGAAGAGAAAGAAAAGTTCAAATAAATGGGTCACTACTTATTGATCTCACCAAGGTAGGGCAGAAATAACACTTTACCAAAATCAAGCTATAAGTATTTGGGCATTTATCTTCTGAAGACTCAATCTCCTTGCCTGAAAAATGTGACCATGAAAAATGCTGGCCCAATTGCTGCCCTCAAGGGAGGTGGAATGTTAGCAAGCTTACTGACGTTCCAGGATTTTCAGTGGTAGCTAGGAGAATGCATTGTAGTAATGATGAAGTCAAAAGAAGTATTGTCTTACGAACAAATTCCTACTGAAGAAAGAAATCTCTCTCTTTCTCTCTTCCCCTCTGCCTCTCTCTCTCCTTCTGGGTCTTTGGTGGGGAAACTTGATGATTACCCTGAGGCAGAAACATCATCAAGATTTCAGAGAAGAATTATGGACTTTCTCTTCAGAAGACAAGGAGAGAAACATGATGCTTTCCACATGGTGAAGGCAGCTGGAACTAGAAGGAATCAGAGTCTTTGGAGTCAGAAAGCTTGAAGGACATCTTGAGATGGTGTTTTCAACCTTTCCATGTGAGCTTGCTTAGGTTAATGTAATGTAAGCCCATCTCATGAAGGTTTTGGTAAAGTGTATGTGTGTGTGTTTGTGTATGTGTACGTGTATGCACACCTACAGCGTGTAAGTCAAAGAAGAAACTGAACCGCATACTTGAATTAAATGATTGTGGAGCCGAGGCAAAATACATGGGCATAGGAGCTCATATGCCAAGAGCATGTACACATCCCCTACTCACATCCACACAGGAAGAGAGAGCAACAGAAACAAAGAAAACAGAAATCTTGAGAAAAATCATGAGAGTTTAAGGAGAAAGATTTTTGAGTCAATGCTATACAGATCATGAAGGACAAGAAGGTGATCAGCTCAACTCTGGATGTATCCAAACAGGATTTTTGTGCATTTTAAGGTAGAACTGCATTCCTAACTGAGGCCTTCACACAGTTCTCTGATGTACCAACTCCCTACCATTGCCTGGGGCTCTAGATAGGTCTCTGCAGACCAGCTACAAAGCCTTCCAACACACCCAACCAAAAGTTCTATGTGACTTATAGCCAGCCCAGAGAGCCTCTCCCTCCCTGTTGAAAGAATGAAGGAATTGTTGACTCTGAAGTTTGCCTCCTCTTTCCTACCAATCTGGGATGGATCTGATACTCGTGATTTTGTCTAAGAAGCCAGTGTTGGTGTTAATCGGATGACTGCCAAGATATCTTTTAGGGGGAATAATTTTTTTTTTAAAGCTCAACATTCATTAGTTTGGGTCTTCATTAAGTGAAACACATGTGGTGGAAGGAATAATTAGTGAAGTTAATTGTAGCTTCACAGAGGAACCAAAGGGAATCCAGTGAAACGGCCTGACAGTCATGAAGAGCAATGTGTTTAGTGCTCCTGCAACTAATTGCAATTAGTAAGTGAGAGAACATACATATGGCCTCTGTCTGTAATTAATCACAAGGCTTTGTCACAGTAAACACACACTGCGGAGACAGGAGACACTTGCCTTATGCTAGGCCTCTGAACTCCTGGACCACTTCTTGCTGTGTTTCTTATCTTACCAATAATACCTAAAGCCCTGTGTTTTACACTAGTTCTGTCTTTTTGGTGGGGGCAGGGCTTTTCAACCATGTCTACATCAAAAGGCACATCTACAATTTTCCTTGCGTAAACAAGACATCCCATAGTTAATTCAGAATGAATGAGCAAATGAAGGGTCTTCTTCCATTTGTGTAGATTGCAATGGTCATTGACTCTTTTGAGAGTGACAGAAAGGCTGATTCTGGATAGATGAGTTACAGAGAAGGGGATCTCAACTGAATTCATGTCTATAAGTGGTAGCTTCAAGGAGTTCCTGGACTAATTGAACAAAACACACCCTGAAGACAGTCTTACTCTGTGTTTCTGACATTATCTTCTCAAGCAGGAGGACTTTCAATGGTCAGACACTGGCTTTTCTGTTACTATCACTATTGCCTGGAAATTTTAAATCCAACATCTGCTCCCAAGCGAAACCTGATCCACTCAAAAGTAAGATATAAAAATCCTTGTTTCTTCATTCATTTTGCAAACTGTAGACTAACAAAGGTGATAAGACCCCTAGAAAGATTGTATCTTGACCTTTGAGCTTCCTAGAAATTTGAGAAATTATTTCAATTTTGGAGTGTATAAAATCGTATATATCAAAACTGTTTCAGATTAAATTTTGTTTCCCAAAAATACGTGTTGTAAATCCTAATCCCTACATTGTTGCTATTAGGCACCGTCATGTTGGTTCCAACTCATAGCAACTCTATGTACAACAGAATGAAACACTTTGCAATCCTGTCCAATCCTTACAATTATTGTTACATTTGAGCCCATTGCTGCTGTAACTGTGTCAATCCATCTCATTGGGTTTCTTCCTTTTTTTTTTCTGACACTTCATTTTACAAAGCATTATCTTCTTCTCCAAGGATGGACCCCTCCTGATTACATGTCTGAAGTACCAGAGACAATGCCTTGCTATCCTGACTTCTATGGAATATTCTGACTGTACTTCTTCAAACACAGATTTGTTTGCTGTTTTGTCAATTCATTATACTTTTACTATTCTTCTCCAACACCATAATTCAAATGCAGATTCTATAGTCTTCTTTATTCACTGTCCAACTTTCATATGCATGTAAGGCAATTGAAAATAGCATTCCTTGGGTCAGGCACACCTTAGTCTTTTGGCATTCTGACAATGTGCTATTCATAACATTTTCAGTGGCTAAACATTCAGAAGTGCTCTGCCTCTCCTTCCTAGTCTGTCTTAGTCAGAAACTCTGCTGAAACCTGTCCACCATGGATGACCCCACTGGTATTTAAAATACTGGTGTCATAGCTTCCAGCATCACAGCCACACACAAGCCACCCCAGATATGACAGTCAGATGAGTGGTTATACCTGCAGATATAATCCCATTTGGAAGTTGGTTTTCTTTGTTATGTTAATGAGATGACATCAGTGTGCTGTGGTTGTTGTTAGGTGCCATCAAGTCTAGTACAATTCATTGTGACTCTATGTGCAATAGACCAAACCACTGCCTGGGCCTGCACTGCACACTCACAATCATTGGTGCAGCCCATTGCTGCTGCCACTATGTCAGTCCATCTCACTGGGGTCTTCCTCTTTTTTGCTGACCCTCTACTCTGCCAAGCATGATGTCCTTCTCTAGGGATTGGTCCCTTCTGACAACATGTCCAAAGTATGTGAGATGAAATATTAGTGTAGGTTATGTTTTAAGTCAATCTCTTTTGAGATATGAACACAGCAGATTGAACTATCAACCAAGTGAGCAAACAGAGATGGGGAAAGGTAGATGCCAACATGTATGAAAATCACTAAGAAACAGAGACTAAAAAGAGGTGAAAACATTTCCCTAGAGCTGATAGAAAGAAAAGCTTTCCCCTCAAGCCGGCATTCTGAATTTGAACTACTAGACTACTCACTGAGAAAATAATTTTCTATATATTTAGTTCATCTACTTGTGGTCTTTCTTTTAAAACAGCACGAGATAACTAAGACAGAAACTTTCTAAAATGGGCTTTGAACCCAGAGTTTACCTTGGGTTTGAATCACCAACCTTGAGGTTAGCAGCCCAGTGCTTATTTTACAGTGCCATAAATCAAGTGATGTATTGCATACTCAATAAATCTACTGCAAAAACCTCTTTAAATGTTAAAAATCACATGATTATGTTATTCAAAGATACCAGTACAATCCAGCTTACTGATAGCTAGGATATTGATCTTCATATATTCAATTTCATTTTTATGTCTTCCAATTGTCCTAGATTCATATTTTGTACATTCCATGTTCTGATTATTAATGGATATTTGCTGCTGTGGCTTCTAACTTGAGTCATGTCATGTCATGTCAGCATGAAGTTCCTGAAAGTTTCACTCCATCCATATCAAGCCCGACTATTTTGAGTAGACAGCTCTTCCTTAGTTGAGTTTTGAGTGCCTCCCAAGTTGAGGGGCTCATCTTCTGGCACTGATAAAACTTTTTAGAACTGGTTCACCAGGTCCGTTCCAGGTTATCTTAGTCTATAAGCTCTGCTGAAAGCTGCCCAGCATGAGTGATACTGTTGCTGTTTAAAATACAGGTGTCATAGCTTCCAGCATCACTGCAACATTCAATCCACCACAGTATGAGAAACTGACAGACAAGTGATGCTCATTTATTTGGTGGTTGTTGTTAAGTTCCATTGAGTCAGTTCCAACTCATACCAAGCCAGTTTAGGATTTCCAAACAGTAACTAGTGGTTTAAACACTGACCTTTTGGTTAGCAATACAGTGATTATCCTACAGCAACACAAGTCATTATTACATCATCGGTTAATAACGAAAAAAAATAATAAAACCATTGCTATCGAGTTGATTCCAACTCATAGCAACACTAGGGCAGAGTCAAACTGCTTCCTTGGGTTTCTGAGACTGTAAATCTTTATGGGGGCATACAATCTTATCTTTCTCCATGGAGTCGCTGGTATGTTTGAACTGTCATGACCTTGCAGTTAGCAGACTAATATATAACCCATTGCACCACCAGAACAGATCCTCACATACAGTGGTTTAAAGTATTTGGAAATGCATTGCTTTCCCATGTGCTCCATGAAGTCACCCAGGGAAGCATGGAGACTCTGTTATCCCTAGCACATGCCTGCCAAGGTTGTTTGTCATTGCCTTTTCCAGAAAGAGTAGAAATCAATAGGCAGGAATTTCCTTTCAAGTAAATGACAAAGAGGTTGCACGCATCGTTTCTACTCAAATTCTAGTGGGAAGAATTCAACAGCATAACTACACAAAGTTTCAATTGAGTCTGGGACATACCATCTTTCTCTGGAGAGATTTTTTTATGTTCAGAAAAAACAAAAGAGATCAAGCTAGGGAGAGAAAAGACAGGGGCTAAAGGGAACTACGAGAGCCAAAATATGATCTTGAATTTATCCCTCCTGAATTTAGAGATCATCTGAAGAACAGATTTGATGAATTAAACACTAAAGACCGAAGA
>NW_006408521.1:40024105-40029713 GCF_000296735.1 Chrysochloris asiatica | reverse complement strand
ATGGCACCTGACAACAACAACAACAAAGGGAACTGGCTAGAAGAAAAGAATTGTATTAGAAGCCTAAGGTATTTAATTAAAGGAGCTTCATCTCCATTGCACTTTATCTTCATCATTGTAGTCAGACACATAACACATGGGGCTATAATTATACTCCAGAAAAAAATAATGTTTGGTAAACTAGAGTGCCAACATGAATGAGATGGCTAAATGAGATGGATTGACACACTAGATGCGGCAGTGTATTCAAACCGATCCAAAGTCATGAAAGCAGCAAGGGGCTGAGCAGTGCTTCATTCTGTTACATATAAGATCACCTCACCCTAAATCAGAGTCAATGTGATAGCAGCTAACAGCTCTGCCATGAGGACTTTGGGAAAGTGGTCATTTTATGAACGTATTGATTCATTTTACTGTGGGCCTAGCACACAGTAGGTGCACAATAATGTTTGGGAGCTGAATGATTGCATGTACAAATGAAGGAAGGTAGAAAATGTTACCTAGAGCTCAACTGGCTTGGGCCCAGTCTCCTTTGGGGGACATACTTCTATGTGTTACTATGGTACCTTTTTCCCTCACCATACTTCAGTTGCTGCTAAATGCATGAGGCCTAAATCTGATAATCTAGTAATCCCTTAAAGATTCACTCAGTTCTGGAGACTTCTGCACTCCACCCACCTCTCCATTCAGCCAATCCCAGAACCCTGGTCTCACTTGGGCCTCACTCCCTCTTCAGTTCTATTGACACTTGATTTGTACCTAGAAAATGCCTTGAGAGCAGAAAAGCTCAGGAGCACATTAATTATTCATATCAAAAGAATATCAATCACAATAAAACATAATACCTTCCATCAAATGAAAGGGAAGAACAGGGGGAATGGTACTTACTGGGTATCTATTACTTACTAAAGGAGACCTGCTGGTGTCGTAATTAAAGCACTCAACTGCTAACCAAAAGGTTGGCAAGTTGAACCCACCAGGAGCTCTGTGGAAGAAAAAGACCAGGCAATCGGCTCTCTTAAAGATTAAGCCTAGGAAACCCTATGGGACAATTTTAGTCTGTCACATGGGGTGACTATGAAGCGGAATCTACTTAATGACACCTAACAACAAATATGGATCCTGAGTACCCAGAATGTTCACATCAACTTACTGGGGGTCATCATCATTGTCTTCAATTTACAGATGAAAAGTTGAGGCTCAGAGAGTCTAGTTAGTAAGAGTTCAAACAGGCCTGAGAACAATAAACTGCCATCTTCCAGGGGCCCATGGCTACTCTTCCAGGTCTGAAGTTTTCATGTAAGGACTGAACACCTTTCTCCAAACCTCACACCAAACACAGGCCCAAGATCACCTTTTAGTAAGAGTTCACACAAATGAACCAGTTTAAGTTCTGCTCAACAAAACCATTCACTAAAGGCCAGCACACCAGAGCTCTGGTAGTGTAGTAGGCTGCTAAACTCAAGGTCAGCAGTTCAAAATTACCAGCCTTTCTGCAGGAGAAGGATGAGGCTTTCTGCTCCCATAAAAATTTACAGCCTCAGAAATCCTATGCAGGGTGACTGGGAATCACAACAAACTTCACAGGATAGTCTATCGCCACACCCAGAACTCATTTCAAATTTATCTTGCTTAACTTTTTAAGGTTTCTTCAACGCATCGTTTTGAGTATTGTCACTTTTTCTTAATACTTTAAAAAAAAAAAACTCTATATAAATGGCCTACACTGAGTATAATCAGATACATTCGTTTCAGGCTTATAAAGGAGTTTTTATTGAAAGAATGGTTATAATCACATACACCATCCTGGCATATCTAAACTAGGGGGAGTGGATGGGGTCACATCACAGTTTACTGCATGAGCTAGACAAGGTATTCTTGAGTGATTGGCTTGAGAGTGACAGGTGACAGCTTCCCAGCTGGGGAGATACTCTTCAGGGGCAAGGAGCCTGATTATTTCAAAAGAAACTCAGCTGGGCAAGATGACAAATCAGATTTCAATCTTACTTAGTCAGGAAACTACTGCCTTTGCAGAAATTCCCACTGCATGGGCTAGACAAGGTGAATAAGAAGATGTCAAATTAAACTATACCTGATTGCATAAGGTGAGCTAACTCTTGAGGGCAAAACTTGCACATAATTGTCAAATGCAGGTGCAATGGAGATGAAAACAAGGAAGAGGAAAACAGCACGTGAGGCTGAGTCTAGTGCCATAAAGGCTCAGAGCTGATAAATTGATGTCCCACTAGACTGTCAAGAAGCCCTTTGCCTTCTAAACCTAGATTAGGGATGGCAACTAGCAGATACACATGTTTCACTGCTACTCCAATAGAAGACACCATTATTAACTTACAACCAAACTTCAGTATCCTTCTTAACATGGAAATTCCTCACATCTGGTAACAAGCAATCTGAGTTGGCATAATATAATACCTTATTGTCCACCTTTGGCTAAATCAATTTTCTATAAAGTTCCTTTGATGATCTTGACCCAAAACCACATTGAGGCATAGAGGAATCTGGGAAAAGCAGAAGTGAAAGGAAATGCTATTATTCCTGCAGATTGGAGAAGTGTTGCTAAGTATCCTGGGTAATTCTCACAATTCTGAGTCCCTATGCAAAATCAAAAAAGGTTACCACAAGTTTGTTTGTTTGTTTTTTCTCCATCTAAAAGATATGCACACCAAGAATATGCCTCAAGAATACGCACTAAGATGAAACCTGGGAATTCCTAAGCCCATGGTCAGGCCACAGAGGGCTAGAACTGAGAGTGAAGAGCCCAGCTGAAATGAAATGAGAGTAGATAGTACCCATTCAATCTAGCGTTGACGGCTTGATGATCAGAACTTGACTAAAGGAAATTTTTTTTTTAATTTTGATAAAGGACACAAGTATAAATTGCTACAATTTGATTAACTTGACCTCTACTTATAGATGTAGTACCTAAAAATATCAACTTAGAGGGAAGGAGTCTTCACATCAAGTGTCAATCGTGTCCCCTCTGTATACAGAGTTGATAGGAACGGGCAACTTAAACAGTGACTACCTAAAATGGCGGAGGGCCTACAAAGGCATGCAGTGACTGGCTTACAAGTTTTCAAGAGGGAGTTTAGTTTAAGAGTGTGTGGGGGAAGGTAGAGTCCCCACTGAATATTTTTCATTTTGTCTATATGGGTCTAGTGAAAAGAGATGGGGATAAGATTCTTATGATTCAATAGTGAGTAACTGTTATCATAACTAATTGTAACTGTCACACTGTAAAGGTAGAAGTTTTGTAACAAAAAAGAGGGAGTAGTTCATCTTACAGTCCAGGAACAGAGGACCCTAGGACCATCAAGGGAGAAGAGCATGAGCAAACTATGGGACCCTATCCAAAGAAGCAGCAACACCAGAGATGGAGGCAGAGATGGGGACATGGAGAAATAGAGCAGCTGAGGACTCTAGATTCATGCAAAGAGAGGGACTGAGAGCTGGCGGCCAGGAGGCAGGCTAGAAGAATGTGCCCTTGGTTGTTTAAATGACCATATATTCCTGAGTGTTTTTGTGTACATCCCCAAAAATCCCAGAGGGGATAGAAGCAAATACTGTTGAATAATGATGCACGGAGGAGATTGTAATCTTTGTGATGAAATGATGAGTGTAAAACCAATGCTCTCTCATGTAAACTATCACTCAATTCACAATAAAAACTTTTTAAAAATGTATTTAATGATTGTGAAAAGTGATGTATTGGTCAGTGTTGTATACAGAAACAGAAGCAATAAAGTGTGTTTATATGTAAAAACAAACAAGACTGTGCACCAAGAAGAGAGCAAGAGCAAGTGGTTCCAAGTTTCATATTTCCATAAAGTTGCTTCTAGGAGCCATGGTGAAACAGTGGGCATGTGCTTGTTGTTAAGCAAGAGGTCAGAGGTTGGAAACAACCAGTCATTTTGCTGGAGAAAAGATCTGGCCATCTGCTCTTATTTGTAAATGACAACTGCCATCTACATCTATTACTAAGATCCTTCTAACCAGCTCCCTCATCTGTCAAGAAACCAGCACTTTTCAGTGGGGACATGCATCAATAGCATACTGAAAATTTTTTAGAGCTGCATAATAATGTCCCTTATCAGCACTGGACTGTGAACCACAAGGTCGACAGTAAAAACCCACGAGTTGTTCCTGGGAAACTCTATATATGTTGCGTCAATTTCAACTCACAGTGACCCAGTATATGGTTTCAGAGGAGTGGCTGGTGGGTTTGAACAGCTGACCTTGTTGCTAACAGTCCAGTGCTCATTCTACATTGCCACACCAAGACTCCCATAAAAGAACTATTGGAAATGCAGAATCTCAGGCCCTATGCTCAACCTACTAAATCAGAATCTGCATTTTAACAAGATCCCCTGGTAATTTTTAATGAGCATTAATTTTTTTTCCTGGCTTATTTTTTTTTTTTACGTTTTTATTGTGAATTGAGTGATAGTTTACACAGGATAACATCAGCTTCACAGTCATCCTATTATATTTTGTTTCATTGCAATGATCACAATCCCCTCCACGCATCATTAAACAACCAAAGAACACACCCTGTACACCTGCCCCCTGGCCATCAGCACACAGCCCCTCTCCCTCCCTGAGTCCAGAGTCCCCAGCTGCTCCATCTCTCTACGCCATTGTCTCTGCCTCCATCTCTGGTGCCACTGCTTCTCTGGATCGGGTCCCTTACTCCACTCTTCTTCCTTGATGGTCCCAGTTCCTCCACTCCTGGACTGTAAAATCAACCATTCCCCACCTTTTGTTATAAAATAATGTACATTACAATTTGAGAAACACAAGGCTAGAACACAGACCATTTTGACTCAAGCACCTAACACATATGTCACTGAGCCATTAGATTTCTGTGCAGTATCCAGTGCTAGCGAGTTTGTTAATGAGTTGCCTAGGCCATTACAATGTTTTAAAGTAAATATGAAAGAAAACAGGCAGCTGGCATATAGGAGCAGGAACAACAATGGAAAAAGAAAGCTATGAAACACACATACACACTAAAACTGTATTATCAGACAGCTTTATAACAGAACGCTAAAAGAGCATCCTTCTTCAAGAGCCATGTACATCATCATTCAAACCAATACTTATGAACCCATGCTGATCAAATCTAAGGTTTGCCTACGGTCAGCCTCATTTTTAAGAAACTAGGGAAATTATTCATAAAATCAAAAGGATTACCATTACTTAAAATTCAAATCCTTTGAAATATGTTAAATGTATGATTAAAAATATCTAGAAACTGTAAGTTTTTATTCTAGTCTATTCTGAGGTAGATGGGACTTTGCTACACACGTACGTACACATTCATATAAATAAGTAATTTTTTAAAATTTTTGATTGACCTGGAAAGTTTTAAATGACCTGAGGGTATAAACCACCACTCCTCTGTCAGTGTATCATGCTGTGGTGGTCTGTGTGTTGTGATGCTGGAAGCTATGCCCACTAGTATTTTAAATACCAGCAGGGTCACACATGGTGGGCATATTTCAGCAGATCATTCAGAATAAGCAAGAGTAGGAAAAAGGAGAGGTGGACCACTTCTGAATGTTTAGTCACTGTAAACCTTATGAAG
>NW_006408521.1:40017726-40019035 GCF_000296735.1 Chrysochloris asiatica | reverse complement strand
TTCATTGCTGTTTTTCCCCCTCTTCCCCTTATCAGCGATCAACGTTGTTACCAGCCAGACCACATGCCTACTTGTGTATCCCCCTTGAGTCTTAGTCCCGGGAGGGAGTTTGCTTTTGAGGGGACCTGACCACTTGCCTTGATGGCTCCCAGGAGAACAGCTTACTTGTTCTTGTAGTAATCAATCAGACTGCCATTACTGTTTCTAATTTTTCCTGCTGGGCTTTCTTCATGAAGTATCTTCTGTTCTTCTGGCTGCTCCAGGCAGATCTACTCGTCCTGTCCAGTGGAAATTTCCCACCTCAGACAATTCTGGATGGGGTTCTGGTTTCCTCCTATGGTCTTATGCAATGCAAAAGCTCCACAGGAGGCCTCTCTCACTGGGCAACTTCTAGCCCCTTTTAAGGTATTACAATCAGTTATAGGCTGAAGACAGACTTACAAGCTTTCCATTGTGATGTTTCTGGTCATTCCTTCCCCTCTCCCCCCTCAAGTGTCTGTTTTACAATGGTAGGCAAGGGAAACCAAGATTCAAAAGACAACCAAGCATCTTAACATCATTCCCCTCTTTTCCCATTCAAACCATGCCTCAATCCCTGTATCCTGAAGCCCTGTTGTTCCAAGGTTGTACATACATTATCATTTACCTCTGTCCCACTTAGGCCATGTGAACCTGCCTAACTGTTCTCCCATCAGCCTTGTTCTTCCATTCCCCTCCTCCTTCTTGTGTATTGCCTCCCCCACCCCCCAGCAACAAAGCTATCCTGTATCTATTCCCTACCTTGTGCTCTATTTTCCCCTCCTTCCCTCCCCTCCATTCATTCCATACATCCCAGTGATCAGCAATTGTATATATAATTTTTTTCCCCCATTTAGGGTGGATTCTTTCTCTTACTTGTTTATAATAATGGTCCTATGCAATATTTCTCCATAGCGTAGTGGTTACGAATTGAGCTGTGAACTGCAAGGTAAGCAGTTCGAAACTACCAGCTGCTTAGTGGGAGAAAGATGAGGCTTTCTGCTCCCGTAAAGATTTATAGCCTTGGAAACCCTGTTCAGAGTTGCTATGGGACGGAACCGACTTGACGGCACTTAACAACAACAACAATTTCACTACACATAATGTCCACAAGTTTCATCCATGTTATGTGGTGGCTTGCAGCTTCTTGTTCTTCAAGGTAGCATAGTTTTCCATTGTGTGTATGTACCACGGTTTGTTTATCTATTCTTCAATTGATGGGCATTTAGGCTGTCTCCATCTTTTTGCTATTGTAAATAGTGCTGCTATGAACATTGGTGTGCATATATTT
>NW_006408521.1:40001337-40016540 GCF_000296735.1 Chrysochloris asiatica | reverse complement strand
AGGAGTGGTGACAAAGGGCATCTTTGTCTGGTTCCCATTCGCAGAGGGAAGTGGAACCTTATATTTTGCCAATGGCTTTAATGCAGCTTGAACTTCTTTCTTCAGTGTCATTGATTCTTGATCATATGCTACCCCTTGAAATTGATAAGCTTCAACCAATTCTTTTCAGTACAATAATTCTTTTTATTTTCTTCAACCTTCTTTTGATGCTTTCTGAATCATTCAATATTTTACCCATAGAATTCTTTGATGTCACAACTTGAAGCTTTAATTTTCTCTTCAGTTCTTTTAGCTTGAGAAATACTGAGCGTGTTCTTCCCTGTTTGTTTTCTAACCCCAGGTCTCTGTACATACATTTCATTATACTACTGGTAAGCATACCTTATGACACATGCTATGCTTTCCCATTATTTCTATATTCCCCGTGTGACATTAGTCTTTAATCCATATACTTATCCTCTGTACTCCTAACTGGGTTGCCAGATCCTTGGAGGCATGAATGTGACATGCATGGTGTGTGCCCTCCAGTAGGATGTGGAATCTTACATATTATCATCATTCATCTTAAATCCTTGATTACAAAACTGCTAGTAAAGACTGTCCATCCATCCATCAGCAGCCTGCCTGAAAGTTTCCTATTATCAATTTAATCCTCAAGTCAAGCTAGAGCTTGATGTGAATGTGAAAATACCCAAAGGGAGTGGGTACTCATTCTCAGTCTTACCCATCTAAGGGATTATTGATCATTAATCATGGAATTCTTTTTTGAAAAACTAGAGACCTAGGTGAAGGAAATCTTAACAGCATGGGAGTAGGAGATGAGGCAAAAAGGTTTGAGAAGGGGAAGAGACTAAAGCCAAGATCTCATGAAGAGGGAGGTTAAGTCATTAAGGGAAAGGAGATTCATCTGATTCCCATAGTCAGCCCAGGAGTTGCTGATAGTGCAAACAGTTAACGCTTGGCTGCTAACCAAAAGTTTAGAAGTTCAAGTCCACCTAGAGGCTCCTTGGAAGAAAAGTCTGGTGATCTACTTCGGAAAAATTGGCCATTGAAAGCCCTCTAAGGCACGTTTGTGCTCTGGCACACATGGGGTGGACTCAAAAGGAACTTGTGATTATCCTCAAGCCAGGACAGCCCAGAGAGTCCTGAGAGGAGACCTGGAGATGAAAGGTGGGCATGGCAACAAGGGGAAGAGGAGGCTCTAAAAAGCCCACCATACTGCCATTGGCTCACTCCCCTCCTCCCACTCTGGTGGGCTTCTGAAGAATGGCTTCATGTCCAAACACTCAAGCCGGCAGTGTGGTTTCTCCTGCTGCCTCCTCCTGCCCAAGGTGGGAGAGAGGCACTGCAGGTGACTTGGTCATTTCCATTCTGTCACTGCATGAAAGGAGCCGTTTGGACATCTAGTTTCCCCCATGCTCATTGCTCATGTCTGCAGGAACTTTTCTTCATCTCTCTGAGCCCAGAAACCAGGTTGTAGAAAAAGACAGAGGCTTTCTCCTAGCTGAAAAAGGTAAATCTGTGCTTTCTGAGATAACTCAACCAGGGCCTTTAGGCCTGTGGGCACCAGCAGGGACTCAGAGTGGCATGCACCTACCTACAGCCTTTCCACATGCCTATCCTCTTCTTGACAGACTTACTGCGGAGTGACATTGAACAAAAAGGGGGAGGTCTATTGGGGGGACTTTTGGAGGATTAGTTTCTTGTGAGGAGGAAATGTTGGTGCTTCTACATTAAAAGTCAACATCTCTAGAGACTTCTCCTATGTGGATCATAGAAAGGGCTTGCTAATGCCAGTCCCTGAGTCCACAGCCCTCTCAACTCCCACCAGAGGCTATACCTGCATTCACAGGTAGGTTACAGACCATTGCAGCCACACCACCAAGGAGGGATGGGGCATTCCACAAAAGGAGTTCACTGCTTAGTCTTAACATCATTGAAGGACACCTGCTCACTGATAGAGTACAAAAAGCTAAATAATTATAATCCCTGCTCAAGGAAACTCATATTCTAGGCATGGAGAGTTTGTTCTTGTTATTAAGTGCCATTGAGTCAGTTCAGATAGATGATAGAGATATAAAGAGATAGAGAGATACATAAAAGATTTATATAATTGTGAATTTATACAATTTTTCTTTTATATATGCATGTAAACATATATTATGTCTCTATGTAATATATCTTTGCATGTATTTATAAGATACAGATGATTATATCTCAATCTATCTATATCTATATCCATCTATGTATGGTGGTGGTGTGCTGTGGAGTTGGTACTGACTCATAGTGACCCTGTACAGGGTTATCAAGGCTGTAAGTCTTTATAGGAGCAGAACACCTCACCTTTCTCCCACAGAACAGCTGGTGGTTTTGAACTGCTGACCTTGAGATTAGCAGCCCAATTCGTAAACACTACACCACCAGAGCTTCTTTATGTATAGATATAGATATCTATTGTAGATATCTTTGCATTTTAGAAATGACAATCTAATTTTTTTTTCTAACAATATAATAACAGAGGAGAGGTTAAGAGCAGAGGATTGAAAATCAAACTACCTTTGACCTTGAGCAAGTTACTTATTTTCCTTGAACCTACTTCTCTATCTGAGAAAAGAGAGAGAGAGTAGGGGAACATGTGAAGATTGAGATGAAACATGATACACAAACACACACCTGTCCTATAACTAAGGATTAAAGCAGATCCAAACCCACTGATGTGGAGTCAATGCCAATGAATTATGACTCTCTAGAACAGACTAGAACTGCCCCCCAGGGTTTCCAAGGCCATAATCTTTCCAGAAGCAGGCTCCTTGTCTTTGAGTGGCTAGTGGGGTTGGACAGCCAATCTCTCACTTATCAACCAAGAGTGCCACCAAGGCTTGCTCCACTGTTAACCCTAAGGTTGACAGTTCATATCTACCAGTTACTCCAAGAGAGAAAGATGTGGCAGTCTGCTTCTGTGAACATTACAACCTTGGAAATTCTATGGGAGCATTCCTACTCTGTCCTAGGGTCACTATAGGATCCCTATGATTCTGAATTGACTTCACAGCACTTGGTTTTTCATCATTATGCTCATTGTTAAGATTTTTTTTAAATGGGCAAGAAGGAAGAATGGAAACAGGAAACAGGAAGTAGGAGACATAACGCTACATGGAGGGGACTGCAATCGTTGAGATGAGGTGAAGTACATGATTTGTTTGATGTAAAACTGATGATCTGTTCTTTGGACATTTATTCAATTCAAATTTTAAAAGTTAGTGGAAAAGTCAAGAATTAAAAAAAAAAAAAAAACATAGAGAAGAAAATAAGTGTCCTATAAACCCATCACCCAGCCGTAAACTAGCATATATTTTGCTATATACTATTTCTAAGTTTCGTCTATGCATTTTATTCCCCATTCATACACTCTGATTTTATAAAAATGATATCATATTGTACCTACTGCTCAAATCTGTGTAAAAAGATGTTGTTGTTGTTGTTGTTGTTGTTGTTGTTAGGTGCTGTAGAGTCGGTTCCAATTCATAGTGACCCTGTATAGGGTTTCTGAGAAGACACTGGTGAGTTTGAACCACTGGCCTTGTGCTGGAGTCCATGTACCCACAACTTCCAATAAAGAAGTTCAATATCATAAGTAAGAACAAAACCAGGGACTGACTGTGGAACAGACCACCAATTTTTTTATATCAAGTTCAAGTTAAGAAAATCAAGACAAATCCACAAAAGCCAAAGTATGACTTTATGTATAGCCCACCTGAATTAAGAAATCAGCTCATGAATTGACATAATACATTGGACAGTAGTGACCAAAGACCAGATGAATTGTGGGATGACCTCAAGGACATCATACATGAAGAAAGCAAAAGATCATTTCAAAGAAACAAAAGACCAACATGCATGCCAGAAAAGGCTCTTAAGCTTGCTCTTGAACATACAGTAGCTTAACCGAATGAGAGACATAATGAAGTAAAAGAACTGAATAGAAGATTCCAAAGAGTGGCTTGAGAAGACAAAATAAATTATTAAAATGAAATGTGCAAAGACCTGAACTTAGAAAACCACAGCTGAAGAATACACTCAGTATTTCTCAAGCTGAAAAAACTAAAGAAAAATTCAAGTCTCTAATTGAAACACCAAAGGACTGTAGAGACAAAATATTAAACACCCCAGGGAGCATCAAATGAAGATGGGAGGAATACATAGTCACTGTACAAAAAAGAACTGTTCCATGTTCAATCATTTCAGGAGGTAGCCTATGATCAAGAACCAATAGTACTTAAGAAAGACACCCAGGCTGCACTGAAGGCACAGGTAAAAAAACAAAAAACAAAAAACAAGTCTCCAGGAATTGACATAACACCAATTAAGGTGTTTCAACAAACAGGTGCAATGCTGGAAACACTCATTTGTCTATGTCAAGAAATTCGGAAGACAGCTATCTGGCCAACTGACTATCAGAGATCCACATTTGTGCCATTCCAAAGAGAGATGATCCAACAGAATGCAGAAATCATCAAACAATATTGTTAATATAACATACAAGTAAAGTTTGGTTGAAAGTAACTAAAGCTAGGTTGCAGCAGTACCTCAGCAGGGAACTTACAGAAATTCAAGCTGGATTCAGAAAAGAACATGGAAGAAGGGAATGCTGACATTTCTACGTCAGTTGGATCTTGGCGGAAAGTGGAGAATTGTGGAAAGATGTTTAACTGTGTTTCATTTACTATGCAAATGAATTTGACTGTGTAGATCAAAACAAATCATAAATTACAGTGTGAAGAATAGAATTCCAGAACACTACATTTCACTCATCAGAAACTATACATAGACCAAGAGGCAGACAGGCACAGGACCAAGCAGTATTTCATCTTGTTGTTCACAGGGTCACTAGGAATTGAAACTGACTTGATGGCATCTGGTAACAACAGTAACAAGGGCTGGTGATCATCAGCATTTCTTCATGTTTGCTGGCTGCCTGTATGTCTTCTTTGGTGAAATGTGTGTTCATGTTCTTTGCCCATTTTTTAATTGGATTATTTGTCTTCTTTCTATTGAGAAGCCATGATAGTTTTAGTCACCTCATATGCATGTGAAAGATGGACACTGAATAAGGAACACCAAAGAAGTCATGCATTTGAGCTATGGTGTTGACAAAGAATAATGAATACACTATGGACTATAGGAAGAATGAACAAACTGTCTTGGAACAAGTATGGCCAGAATGCTTTTTAGAAGTGAAAAAGGTGAGATTTTTGTCTGACATATTTTGGATGTTATAAGAAGGAACCAAATCCTCTAGAGCTGGAGTGGGGAAACTTTTCTCTGCCAAAATTTATAACATCATTTGTGGACCATATAAAATTATCAGCTTAAAAATTAGCCTGCTATATTTGGTCAAACATCTAATTAATTCACCCCTAATGTGATGACTGGAACTGTGGTTGCCTTGACAGAGCCACATCAAATGATTTCACAGGCCTTATATGACCCAAGGGCCAGGCATTCCCCACCCCTGCTCTAGAGGGACATCATGTTTGCTAAAGTAGAAAATTAGTAAAAAAGAGGAAGTCCTCAATGAGATGAACTGACACCGTGTTTGCACCAATGGGATCAAACATAACAACCATTCTCAGGATGGCACAGGATTGGGCAGGCAGTGTTTTGTTCTGTTGTACATGAGGTTGCTATGAGTTGGAATTGACTTAATAGCACCTAAAACAACAACATAAATATATTTTCCTATGGAGTAGACCTCTTTCTGACATAGTATATGTGTAAATATATATATACAAGAAGCTCTGGTAGCATAGTGGTTAAGAATTGGGCTGCGAGCCGCAAGGTCAGCAGTTTGAAACTAACAGCTATTCCATGGGAGAAAGATGAGGCTTTCTGCTCCTGTAAAGATTTACAGCCTCGGAAACCCTGTACAGGGTCGCTATGAGTCAGAACCGACTCCACAGCACATAACAACAACATATATGTATACATATATAACAAATATATATATAACAACAACTATATATGTTGTTAAGTAGCATCAAGCTGGCTCCGACTCATAGTAACCTTTTGTAGGGTTTCCAAGGAGAAGCTGGTCTTTGAACCACCAACTTTATGGTTAGCAGTCAAGTGTTTATCCTAGAGTACCATACCAGGACTCATATATATATATATATATATATGCCTCTGTTGTTGTTAACTAATGTGGAGTTGGTTCTGACTCATAGGGACCCTGCATAGGGTTTCTGAGGCTGTAAATCTTTATGGGAACAGAATGCCTCATCTTTCTCCCACAGAACCATTGGTAGTTTCGAACTGCTGACCTTGCGGTTGGCAGCCTGACTCGTAACCACTACGCTACGGGGTGGTTATAAACTATTTTTGTGTGCACTTTGGACTTGTATCAGAGCTAAAGCTATTTTTTATAAAAATGCTTGGCATTATTTTGTTCTAACTTTATATTTAAAAGACATTGGTAAATTTGTTCCCTGAAGGTTTGAAAGTACTTGCAAGGAAAATAATCCTTTGACAAATTTCTCAATATTCAACTTTAGACACTAGTCTATTTTAGTCTCCACCTCTGTTAGAGTTTGGGTCATTTACATCTTTCCCGATTTTGGGGTGAAATGGACATTTGGCTATTTGGTAAGGTCAGTGTCTTTGCCCCCATACAGCCACCTTTGTCCAATAGTGTTCCTATTGTCTGTGGAAATGACTTTTCACGTTTCTCCTACCATCTGCTGGAATCTCCAGGTTAAAGAATTATTCCTCTACAATATCACAATTAAACCACATGGCTGTGAAGAAGTTGGATTAAAAAAAAAAAAAGCTAAAGGTCTGCTGAGGTGCGCCATTGAGTCGTGCCTTTATTTCTCCCATTGTTGTTTGTACAGCAGACAAAGAGGAATTAATGGTGTATCACCTGCCTCCCCCACTCCCGCCCCCCGCCGGCTTTGCCTTTTCTCTCTCCATCATTCCTTTAACCCCAAAAATCTTTTCAAGGGCATCCAATCACCTCCACTCACAGAGGAGCTAAACATGGGCAGGTTTCTTTACCAAGTTAAGCTCCACATAGGTGGTTAGGGGTAGAGATCCAGGGTTTGGATCCCCCCAATTGTCTACAGCCAAAATCCATGACCCATCCATTATTCTAACTTGCATATTTCAGACCCGGCCTCTAGTAATCCTGAGAGCTCTATGTCTTCAGTGTCTCCCACAGAATTGGGGACATATGGCAGTAAGTGACGGAGTCAGGTTTCTGTCACTTGAAACTATAAAAGGCCCAAGTAATAAAGCTGCAAATGTGGATGTGGCCAGCCTGACCTGGACTGTAAATCTACTTAATGATCCACTATATTCCCTCCATTGGGTCTGCCTAGCATGGGATTCACATGCAGTAGGAGTTCCTGCTTCCAATAAAAATGCAACCAAGAAACTCTAGTTCCAGGAAAGCCCGTAATCATTAGACTGAGTCTGTCTCAGGGTTCTAACTATAAATCCTCAGGAAAATGAATTTTAAATGTACCACATGATTAAACATTAATAGAAGTGGTCTGTGAATAAAAAGCAAAGAATCGCAAGCGAGGAGGGTTGAATCTTAGCATCCTTCATGGAAGCTATGTTGCCAATCCTGGCTAATTAGGTTATTTCTTTGGATTTTAATTTCCACAGCTGGTACATAATCCACTGAGTTTACACAGTGTGAAATGTAGGTGATTCCTTGAGGATTAAGAAGTGCCAGATTCAAATAAAAGTGAAGAAAAGAAAACTTTTCCAGAGGAAAACAGGTCCCGATCCTCATATTCCCTTGATGGCAGCTAGAACAACGCAATGAGAGATAGTGTATTCCATTTTACAGTGAGGAATCTGACCTGGGGCAGGTCCCATCACCAAGTTAGACTATCTGAAGGAGCACAGTTGATATCTTAAAAACAACTCCTGAGTTCCACGGTGCAAGAAAAATGAAAACCTCTGGAAACACCCCCATCCCTTCGTTTACTGATTTGGGTTAATCTAGAAAAATCATTTTCACCAATGTGGAAAACCAGTGCAGAGGGAATCTGGAGATCTTTTCTAGGTGTTTTGCTCTGCTGTGTAGGTATTTTCATGTTTAGAGTTCTCCATCTTCTCTGTGGGAGGGAAAATTAGTCATCCTGAGCTGTACTGTACTTTTTGCAGTTCTCATATTGCTGACATCGCTGAACACTGTCATTTCCTTTAATGATATTATTCATAAGAACAGCAATTGCTTCCAAAATGGCAAAAAGTCCTGTTTTCTCTGACTCGCTATCAGCTGTGGTACTGAGATGTCCCCACCTCCAAACAGGGGAAGGAGATGCTTCTCCACCTAATTCAGAGTCACTTTGAAGACGTTTGATACCACAGGCTCACTGTGAAATAAAAATGTCCAAATGAATCATATGACAACGCTGTTTATTGGATTTACTCATTAAAACCTATCCAATGCGTTTTTAAATTAACTCTTTCTACTCTTTCCTCTCTTTGAGTACTTTTTTTTTTCTTGCAACTACAACAGAGCTTCACCCATCAACTGACATGCTAGAAATTAATTATGCAGTGAAAATTTCTGCTGTATCAGGGGTTTTTATGATCCTGAAAAGTACATGTTGTCTATACCTATATAAAAGGAAAATATTAGATGATGAGCTCAGCTTTATTTCCCCAATATCTGCAATAGAAAGAAAAAAAAAAAATTTTTTTTTTTTTAATGCAGTTTTCTTGGAAAGACAATTCAATACCAGGGGCTAACACTGTACTCCCTTTGCCCAGAATGACTAAGGCAACCTTGGTGAAGAAATCAAGAGAATATTTCTGTTGTTTTTGTAAACAATCTTACTAAACATAGTTCCACTGGTTTGGTGCTGTAGAATAAGCACTGGACTGCAAACCACAAGGTTGACAGTTCAAACCTACCAGCTGCTCTTCAGAAACCCAATATGGGGTCACTATGAGTCGGAACCGACTTGGTAGCACTTAACAAACACAGGTCCTAAGCACTAAGAAAAGTTAAAACGTGAGGCCAGTCATTACTTGTAATATCAGGGGAAACAATATTTTCACCATGTCCCTGCCTCCACCCTACCTACCTTGTCCCGGGCTCTTGTCTTCCCATCTAATGATGAAGAGCCACCAGTGTGCTAAATGCTAGGTCATTGGTCTATGTGACATCTAATCCTCAGAACAGACCTAGTGCAAATTAGAAAATTGAGTACAATGGGCTCAGTTTTTCTTCTTCATATAATCCAGCTTCTTGTATTATTTGCTCAGCACACAGATTAAAAAAAATATGGTGAAAGAATAAAGAATACAGCCCTGGCACATACTTTTCTTGATTTTAAACTATTCCATATCCTTTGATATTTTTTTGTTCAACTGTCTCTTGGTCTATGTACAGATTTCCTCAAGAGCACATTCAACTGTCCTGGAATATCCATTCTTCTCATGCTATCCATAGTTTGTTGTGATCCACACAGTCAAAAACCTTTGCATAGTCAATAAAGCACAAGGAAACATTTTTCTAGTATTCTCTGCTTTCAGTCAAAATTCATCAGACGTTAGTAATAATATTTCTATTCCCACATCCTCATCTAAATTAGACTTGAATTTCTAGCAGTTAGCTGTTGACTTACTACTGTAGTCATTTTTAAATTATCTTCAGCAAAATTTTACTTGCATGTGATATTAATGGTATTGTTCAATGATTTCCATATTCTGTTAGGTAACCTCTCTTTGGAATAGGCACAAATATGGATCTCTTCCAATTGGTTGCCCAGATTATCTGTCTTCCAAATTTCATGGCATAGATGAATGAGTACCTCCAGTGCATCATCAGTTCGTTGAAAGATTTCAAGTTGTAGTCCATCAATTCCTGGAGCCTTGCTCTTTGTCAATGTCTTCAGGGCAACTTGGACTTCTTCCTTCAGTACCATTGGCTCTTGATCATGTGCTACCTCTTGAAATGGTTGAATATCAACCATTTCTTCTTAGTACAGTGACTTTGTGTATATCTTCCATCTTCTTTTGATGCTTTCTGCATCATTCAATATTTACCCATAGAATCCTTCAATTCTTCAAGTCGAGACTTGACATTTTTGTCAATTTTTTCAGCTTGAGAAATGTTAAGGTGTTCTCTCCTTTTGGTTTCCTAATTCCAGGTCTTTGTACATTTCATTATAATACTTGATTTTTGACTTCTTGAACTGCCTTTTGACATTTTCTGTTCAGCTCTCTGACGTCCTCATTTCTTCCATTCATTTTAGTGACGCTGTAGATTAATGCGCCAAACTGCAAAGTCCCTTGAACTGCAAGGTCGGTGGCTCAAGCTTACCAGCTGCTCCTCGGAAACCCTATACAGGGTCGCTATGGGTTGGAACTGACTTAACGGCACTTCAACACTAAAGAGCAAGCTGCAAAGTGTCTTCTGACATCCATTTTAGTCTTTTCTTTCTTTCCTGTCTGGTTGTTGTTGTTGTCATTCCCCTGGCTACAATCTACACTTTCATGATCTGGATAGAATGAGCGCGGGCACGGTGCAGAGCACCATGTCTCTGTAGCACTGGGTGAGGGCATCCGCGGTGGACAGGTCCCGGTACTCCTGGTACATGTTGTGGCTCCCACTTCGGGAGTCGTAGCGAGGCCAAATTCCAGAGTTCTTCACTCGCAGTGGGGATTTCGCCAACACCTGCCCACAGTATACGATCTCCCGGAAGACTTATTCATTTTCTTCAGCTGTGACACAAAGTACCAGAAGCGGGGACTTGGAGACGACATGGTTAGGAGGGAAGATACGCATCCGGTAAAGTGGTGGTGTCTTACACTTGGGGGTGGGCAGGGAGCGCCCCACCGCCTTGTACTCCTGAAGTGTGCCCGCAGCGCAGCCTTCATAGTGATAACTCAGCAATCGCCAGGAGCACAAAAGGATCTTTCCTGTCTTTTTAATGATCTTTTGCTTTCTTCCTGTATGATGCTCGGAATGTCATACCAGAGCTCTTCTAATCTTTCATCATTAGTGTTGAATACATCCAATTTGTTCTTGAGATCATCTCTAAATTCAGGTGGGACGTGTTCAAGATTATATTTTGGCTCTTTTGGACTTACTTTAATTTTCTTCAGCTTCAGCCTGAACTTGCATATGAGCAATTGATCGTCTGTTCCACAATCTGCCCCTGGCCTTGTTTTGGCTGATGATATGGAACTTTTCCACCATCTCTTCCACAGATGTAGTTAATTTGATCCCAGTGTATTCTATCTGGTGAGGTCCATATGTATAATTGCCTTTTATATTGCTTTTTAAAAAGGTGTTTGCAATGAATAAGTCATTGGTCTTGCAAAATTATATCATACAATCTCCAGCTTCATTTCTATTATCAGTGCCATATTTTCCAACTCTTTGTGTCCTACCTTTGCATTCCAATAACCAGTAATTATCAATATATCTTGATTGCATGTTTGATCAATTTCAGACTGAAGACATTGGTAGAATTCTTTAGTTTCATCATTACTTGTTTTAGTTGTTGGTGTGTAAATTTGAATAATGGAATTAACTGGAATAAGGATATTATACTATGGTAGCGTAGTGGTTACGAATTGGACTGCGAACCTTAAGGTCAGCGGTTCGAAACTACCAGCCGCTCCGCGGGAGAAAGATGAGGCTTTCTACTCCCGTAAAGATTTACACCCTTGGAAACCCTGTACAGTGTCGCTATGGGTCGGAACCGACTCGACGGCACTTAACAACAACAACAACTATCACAGACAGTGTTATCCTTCAAAATAGATCTTGTAATGTTCTTTTTGATGATTAATGTTATTGCATTTTTCTTGAATTTGTCATTCCCAGCATAGTAAACCATAAGACTGTCAGATTCAAAATGGCCAAAACAGTCCATTTCAGCTCACTAATGCCTATGATATTAATCTTTATGTGTTCCATTGCATTTCTGACAACTTCCAATTTTCTTAGATTCATACTTCATAGAAATAAGAAATTCTAGAGCCTTGCCCCCCCTTCCCTCAGCATTCCTAATTTTGTATTCTTTCAGTAAACAAGTTCTTCTTGCCTACTTTTACTTAAGAAAGATTCTTACAAAAAGAGTAAATGTCGCAACATTGCCTTTCAGCCTATGTACTGTTTGCTTGGTTTTTCACACCCTTCTTTTTTCTTCACTCTACCACCAAACATTCCCCCTTGGTTCCAGATAAAGTAAGTTTCTGTTAGTAACATAGAAGTCTGTTTCTGACAACTGTTTTTTAATACAAAAACACCTTTTGGTTTTTATTTTTAAAAAGGGGGAGAGGAGTTTCTACTCAATAGGAAGACTTAAGTTGCTGTGTGTGTAGCAAGAACTCCACTGATGTCTGAAGATTACTCCTAAATTTTCAGCATTTCTTGGAAGATGAGCGAGGAGACTCCTCTTCCCACTAGTAAAAATGCAATTTTCTTTGCAAATTGTTGCTTCTAGCTGTCATAGCATTTGACCACAAGGTTGGTTTGAACCGCAAGGTCACTGGTTCAAACTCACCAGTCACTCCTTGCAAACCCTATAGGGTCTCTATGACTCACGGGGACTTAACAACAACAAAGCTGTCATCCAGTCAATTCTGACTCTTGGAGACCCTATATTTTGGGAAATAGAACTCTTGGCAACCTGTTATGTGCAGAGTAGAACAGACCAGCAGGCCTGTCTTTTCAGGTACCTCTAGGAGTCCTGATGTGTCACTGTAGGAAAAGCACTGGACCACAAGGCCGGTTTGAACTGCAAGGTCTGTGGTTCAAATTCACCAGCCATTCCTTGGAAACCCTATACAGGGTCACTATGAGTCAGAACCGACTCAACGGCACTTAACAACAACAACAACAACTAAGTGGTTCGAGTTGCCAACCTTTTGGCTAAGAGTTGATTGCTGAGCCAGTTGCAAAACACACAGACTCTTTTAAAATTACTTGGCTTTTACCACAAAGGAAATAATAACTTTTCTTGAGAACTAATGAATAATGCTCCCTACTCATACTATGCAAGGAGCTCTGGTAGCGTAGTGGTTACGAATCGGGCTGCGAACCTTAAGGTCAGCGGTTCGAAACTACCAGCCGCTCCGCGGGAGAAAGATGAGGCTTTCTACTCCCGTAAAGATTTACACCCTCGGAAACCCTGTACAGGGTCGCTATGGGTCAGAACCGACTCGATGGCACTTAACAACAACAACAACAACAACTCATACTATGCGGAGTCCTGGTGTGGCACTGTGGATTAATGCTGCAGACTGCAAAGCTGTCTGAATTACAAGGTTGGTGATTCAAACTCATCCATTGCTCCTTAGAAACCCTATACAGGGTCGGAACCGATTCGACGGCACTTAACAACAACAACAACTCATACTCTGGCTGTAATTATGAAATGCCAGCATGGTTGAAGGTGCTGAGACAGATTCCAGCAGGACAAAGGAGATGTTTAACTGTGCCAACATGACCCTCCTCTTCACCCTACCATGCCTGTTGTAAGGATCATTCAAAAAGGACAGCTTCTTTCCAGATGTTGCTACAACATCTCAAAAGATTGGGAAGATAAAGACCTAAAAGATGGTTACTGAAAGTTATGGGTTAAAGTATGTACCCCAGAAAGTCATGCTAAATGTCTAACACCTATAACTTTCTTGAGTCCTAAATCTAACATCTTCTGAATGGTGGTTCACAAAAAGACATCATAGACATAGTGGTGCAGACAAGGCAAAGACAGAGCCATGTGAAGCTCATTCAATAACAAAAGAAATGCCAAGGGATGCCTGGGGCTACCCACAAGGAAGGACCCTCCCTTAGAGCCCATTCCTTGATTTGTCCTACAGTCCAACAATATAAGATAATATGAAGGGGCTTCAGAAAGTTCATGGAAAAATGGAGTTAAGAGATAGTGAAATTTTCCACAAACTTTTTGAAACCCTCTTGGGAATTTCTATTCTCTAAAGCCAGTCACTTGTGTTATTTTTCTTATGGCAACACTATGTAACTAAGACATTGATGCTTTGTCCTTCCTATTCTACAACTGTTTACATTTGTTTCCTAACTCCATGCCAAGAATCAGAGACTTGTAAGGAAATATCTAGTTGTTTGTGTGGATGCATTCAATACCTTCCATGAATCTGTGGTAGTCTCAGTGTATTCTTTTAAATGAGAAAAGCAAGATGCTGAATAACATCCTCAAATAAGGCATGACCCCATTTAAATAAGCTCTCACAACCAAATCCCTGTGTCTATTCTAAATGTTTATGTATGATTGCTGGAACATGAGAAAGGTGTAAATCATATTGGTTACCTCCAGAGGTGGGGGCCATGGGGAGTAGAGGTCATTGGAGAGAAATTATCTTTTCCTGATATATTTTTGGACACCTTTTCACTTCTTAGAATAAAGCATGTGATTTTAAAATAATAATCATAAAGAACAGAAAAAAATGAAAAATCACAAAGGTATCTTTTCACCCTTTCTGGCTCTTGAAGCTGTTCCTACAGTGCTTAAAAACTCCTTCTAGCTAGGGTAAGAACAGAAACCTCATAAGATCTCAGAAGTGAAGAAAAGAGCCCCAGGCTTGAAGTCAAAACATCTGAGTATAAGGAAATTTGGAATAAGCAAAATAGATTATTATGTGTCTCCATTGGAAAACTATCATTGTTTACCTCATACCCTTAAGTATTAATTGATTCTAGCTTTTCATTGCCTTTGAGTCGTTTAAACGTCTGGAAACTGCAGATAACAACTGATAGCAATGCAAAATAAGTTTTTTCTATAGAATTGCAATAGAATTCCTTCTGGGAGATAATACCACAACACACACACTCAGGAACACTGAGCTATGATTGTGTATGTTCTATGGATTACCCTCTGAACTGGTCATAACAACTAAACCGTTCACTCATTAAGGGTGAGTTAAATAAAATCTTTAAATCACGTGTTCAGTTTATATCTGAATGAGAGTCAACATGAGTTTAGTTTCTTTTGAAAATTACCCATTACTATAGTATTGTCAGAAGGGACCAGTTGCTGGAGAAGGATATCATGTTTGGTAAGGTGGAGGGTCAGAGAGAAAGAGGAAGACCCCTAGCGAGATGGATTGGCCAAGTGGCAGCATCAATGGACTCAAGCATGGCAACAGTAGTGAGGTTGGCCCAGGATCAGGCAGTGTTTCATTCTGCTGTG
>NW_006408521.1:39992571-39996992 GCF_000296735.1 Chrysochloris asiatica | reverse complement strand
AGTTCTCTGCCACATGGGATCACCAAGAGTTGGCGCCAACTCGGCAGCAACTAAAAGAAAAAAAACATTTAAGTCTGTTTGTAACTAAAGCTAATTTTATTAAATTAAATCTTGAGACATTCCTCTTGAGGAAAACTGTAAAGTTTAAAAAGAATCATGGGGAGAGCTAGGTAGTGGAGGTCTGGGTTCAACTCCAGTGTCTGCTCAGTCTCTATGAGATGCAGAGGAAGACATCGTTATACCCAGCTCTGTCTTAGTTTTCCCCTCTGTAAAATTAAGGGCTTGACCCGACAATTCCTAAAACCTTTCAGGGCTCCTGCATTCTTTAACTCCTAGAAGAAGACTAGGATGAGAACCATAAAATACCACATCCTTGTCTTGATCTCTTTGGAACGTCACTGTGTAATTACATCTTACATACTCCTGCTCCATCTCCATAATAACTCATAGGAAACAGTTCAGTGTGATGGTGACAAGAAGGGCTTGAGAATCAGACTAACCGGGGCTCCCTCTCCATCCCTTCCATAGCTCCAGGAGAGAAACACTATTATTAATTATTATTATTATTATTATTATTATTATTATTATAACAGGAAACAAACATGCAAGCAGCATTCCCAAAAGAAGTAGTACTGCTGTCTTACCATTGTGAGGATTGAAGGATAAAACATATCATGAAAGAGACAATGTCAAGAACTGGTTAAGAACTTGGTTTCTGAATCTCACTTGAGTTACAGTCTCCTTTAACACCTTTGAAATAAATGAGGAGAATAACACACCTACATGATAAGAGTGTTGGGAGGATGGACTGAGATCATGCTGATAAACAGCCCAGCATAGTGCTTGGCACCTAATAAGCCCTTAATAAATAGATCATCACCATCACTGTTGTCATTATTTAACTCCACAAGGGAAACCTCAGTGGTTTAGACTGAGTCATGCTGTGTAGTAACAGAGGACATAGTGCTGTTGAAAGGGCTGATGCAGTTGAAACACAAGAGAGACTACAATCATATGAATAGCAAATATCTAGTTATTCTTCAAAGTTATGTACAGACCTTGTCTGTGCATTCGAGAGCCAATGGTACTGAAAGAAAAAGAACAAGGTGCACTGAAGGCATTGGCAAAGAACAAGGTTCTGGAATTGACAGAATACAAATTGAAATCTTTCATCAAACTGAGTAATCACTTAAGGCACTTATTCAACTATGCCAAGAAGTTTGGAAAACAGCTGCCTGACCTACTGATGGTAAGAGATCCATATTTGTGTCCATTTCAAAGAGAGGTGACCCATGGGAACACAGAAATCATTGGACAAAATCATTAATATCATATGCAAGTAAAATTATGCTGAAGATAATTTAAAAATTGTTACAACAGTACATTGACAGGCAACTGCCAGAAAGTCAACCTGGATTCAGAATAGGATGTGGAATGAAGGATACAATAAATGACATCAGATGGATCTTAGCTGAAAGTAGAGAATATCAGAAAGATGTTTACCTGTGCTTTATTGACTAAGCTAAGACTTTCACTGTGTGGATCATGACAAGCTATGGACAACATTGCGAAGAATGCATATTCCTGAACACTTAATTGTGCTCATGAAGAACTTGTACATAGAAGAAAAGGCAGTTACTCAAACAGAATGGCTCCAAATCAAGAAAGGTAGGTGCCAGGTTATGTTCTTTAACCATTCTTATTGAATCTGTATGCTGAGCAAGTAATCTTAGAAGATGGATTATATGAAGAAAAACGTGGCATCAAGATTGTAGGAAGATTCATTAACAACCTGCAGATGGCACAACCTTACATGCTGAAAGTGAAGAGGATTTAAAACACTTACTGATGAAGACCAAAGACCATAGTCTTCAATATGGATTGTACTCCAATGTAAAGTAAACCAAAATCCTCACAACTGGACCAATAAATAACATCATGATAAGTGGAGAAAAGATTGGAGTTGTCAAATACTTCACTTTGCTTGGGTGCACTATCAATCAACACTAATGGAAGCAGCAGTCAAGAAATCAAACTATGCATTGCATTAGGCAAATCTGTTGCACAAGACTTCTTTAAAGTGTTCAAGAGTAAAGATGTCAGTTTGAGGACTAAGGTGAGCCTAACCCAAACCATGACATTTCCAATAGCCTCATAATCATGTGACGGTTGGACAATGAATAAGGAAGACTGTAGAAGAATTGATGCATTTGAGTTATAGTGGTAGAGAAGAATATTAATGGACTGCCAGAAGAACAAACAAATATGTTGGCTAAAGTACAACCAGAGTGCTCCTTAGAAGCCAGAATGACAAGACTTTGTCTCTCATACTTTGGACATATTATTAGGAGGGACCAGCCCCTGGAGATGGACATCACACTTTGTAAAGTGTAGGCTCATCAAAAGAGGAAGACCCCAATGAGATGGGTTGGCTCAGTGATAGCAGCCATGGACTCAAGCCCATGATTGTGAGGATGGTGCAGGACTGGTCAGTGTTTCATTTTGATGTGCATAGTGTCACTATGAGTTGGAAATAACTCAACGGCACCTAACAACAACAACAACAAAGACCTCTTGGCTTGTTGACTTCTCCTTCTTTTGGGAATTAAGACTTCAGTTGACTAATAGCCAACGTTACCCAGCGTCTACCTATCACTGGAGAAACTTGAAGAATAAGACTATAATGTTATTGAAATAAGTGGTTCTGTTCATTAAATATGCAAGGAGAAGATTAAAGTTAGGATGACACTGGGGAAGTTCAGCCCACTTTGTGACTTTCACTGTTTGATGTTTTTGTTGTTGTTAAGTTATATCGATCTGTCTCATAGTAACTGTGTATAGGGTTTCTGAGGAGTAGCTGGTTGGTTGGAACTGCCAACTTGTGGTTAATAGTGCTTATCATAGAGTGCCATACCAGGACTGAATGTTATATGTTCTGGTTAAGTGCCATGGAGTCAGTTCTGACCCATAGTGACCCTGCACAGGGTTTCCAAGGCTATAAATCTTTATGGGAGCAGAAAACCTCATCTTTCTCCCATGGAACAGCTGGTAGTTTCGAACTGCTGACCTTGAGGTTAGTAACCCAATTTGCTCCAGTCATGCTTAAATGAGACTATCCTTGGGCTTTCATAATTAATGCAAACATTGCTTCTCTGACCTCATGCCATCTCTTTCCATCTTAAATTATTCTAGAATGCAAAAAAGGTTACAATTACTTGAATGATGGGACATAAATAGTAGATATCACTGAAATTAAAAACCACAAGTTGCCAGACTTAGGTGAGATGTTTACATTCATCTTTCCTTTACCTTAAATACCTTTTTCTCTAGTATAGGCATTGTTTGAGGATCCAAGTAAAATTAAATCCTTGACAACTTCAGTATTTTCTCCATTTATCATGATTTTACTTATTGGTCCAGTTGTAGATTTTTGTTTTCTTTTGTTTTGTTTTTTTGTTTTCTTTTCTTTATGTTGAGATGTAATCCATACTTGAAAATAAAAAAATTTTTAATGTCTGTTTCCTGTTCTAATAAGAATAAACTTATCAATAAGTGCTTCAAGTCTTCTTCAGTTTAAACAAGCAACATTGTGTTGTCTGCATATCACAGGTTATTAATGAGCTACAATCAATGCCTATGGAAACAGCAATCAAAAAATCAAACAATGATTGCAATGGGTAACTCGGTTGCAAAAGAACTCTTTAAAGTGTTAAAAAAAACAAAAACAAAGCTGTATGTCACTTTGAGGGCTGAGGTATTCCTGACCCCAAGCCATAGTATTTTGAGGGCACTTAACAACAACAACAACATAAGCATGTGAAAGGTGGAAATTTAATAAGGAATACCAAAGATGCCTTTGAATTATGGTTTTGGCAAAGAATATTGAATATACCATGGACTGCCAACAAAAGAATAAACTACCTTGGAAGAAATACAGCCAGAATGCGCCTTAGAGGTACTTTGAACATGTGGTCAGGAGGAACCAGTCCCTGAAGAAGGACACCATTATTGATCAAATAGAGGGTTAGTACAAAAGTGGAAGACCTTCTCTTGTGATACAATAGTGAATAATTGTTATCAGGACTGATTGTGAGGGTAGTAAATGTAAAGGTAGACGTTTTGTAGCAAGGAGGGGAGTGATTAACTTTTCAGTCTAGGAGCGGAGGTCCCTGAGACCATCAAGGGAGAAGAGCAGAGAGTGGGACCCTACCCAGAGAATTAGTGATACTTGAGATGGAGGCAGAGATGATGACATGGAGAGATGGAGCAGTTGGGGACTCTGGACCCAGAGAGGGAGAGGGCTGTGTGCTGACAACTGGGGGGCAGGTTTGCAGGGTATACCCTTTGGTTGGTTGATGATGCATGGTGAGAATTGTAACCATGGCAGTGCAATGATATACGATAGGATGAATGTAAAACTA
>NW_006408521.1:39933302-39992471 GCF_000296735.1 Chrysochloris asiatica | reverse complement strand
TTTTTTTTTTTTTTTAAGTGGAAGGCCCTCCCTGTCATGGACTGACACAGCAGCTCTAACAATGGACTAAACACATTGATGCTGGTGAGGATAATGCAGGACTGGCCAGTGCTTCGTTCTGTTGTACATAAGATCACTATAAGTTGGAACAGACTCTACAGCACCTAACAACAAACAACGAAGTATTATAGGAATTATCCCTTAGTGCCAGAGCTTGCATAAAAATAAGGCCAGCGACTGAATGATGGCAGGTCAAGACAGACCCTGATCTTGTCAGCTGTCCTAATGGTTAAAATGTAGTCCCTGAGGAGGTATCATTGCCCTTACAGCCAGACAGGGTCAAGTTCCTGAAGCTTGAGTTCCTGCCTCACACACACAAAGAGCCTGCCATTAATGACCAGCAGAGCAATAATCCATGGCCTTCTAACAGAGGGGGGACTACAGGAGGTTTCATGAAACAATTCTGTCTGTACCCAAGGATGGTGTGGGATGTGAGATGGTGATTTAATTGCAGAATTTGAATTTACTATAGAGATGACTTTTCTCCCTCCCTAAGCCTATCACTCCATGTATACTCATCTGTCTTCATTTCCAGTGCAGAACCTGCCACCAGGGATAGCAACTAAAGTGGAACATGAACCAGAAACTAGAATGAATATACTCATTTGCTAAATCCCATGGCGAAGTCAAATATTAACTTTCTAATTGAATTGAAAGTGTTTGGTGTTTTTTTTAAAACCAGTGAACCAACTCAAACTAGAACTGAAACTATATATTCTCTAAAACTATTAAATAGAGAAGGGAGAAATAAAAAGGATTAAAAAGTCTCATAAAAAACATTAAGTCCAAACAAAGACCTGAAGGTCAATGCTCATAGCAGCATTATTCAGAATAATCAAGAACTTGAAACAATTTCAAAGTTCAACTGGTAAATAGATAAGTAAAATGTGGTACATTCAAAGTCCCTAGGTGGTGCAAATGGTCAACTGCTAACCAAAAGGTTGGTGACTGGAATCAACCCAGAGGCATCTTGGGAGAAAGTTTTGGCATCTACCTCCAAAATTCAGCCGTTAAAAACACTATGAAACACAATTCTACTTTGACACTCTTGAAGTTGCCAGGAGTTGAAATCAATATGACTTCTGGTTCTGGTTTGGTTATCCACACACTGGGTTATTATCCAGCAATAAAGAGGAATTAAATATCGAAGCATGGATGAGCCTCAATAGTATTATGCTAAGTGAAAGAAAGTAGATGCAAGACCACTTATTGCATGCTTCCATCTGTTTGAAATGTCTAGAAAACACGAATTCATAGAGCAAGTGGATGCAATATTCACTAGGCTAAATAGGAATGGAGAGTGAGTGACAAGATATATTTTGGGGGTGATAAAAACTGGATTGTGATAATGGCTATATAATTAACAACAAAATAAACCCCATAAATTTACTAAGGAGCTCTGGTAGTTTAGTAGTTACCAGTTGGGCTGCTAAGCTCATGGTCAGCAGTTTGAAACCACCAGCAGTTCAGCAGGAGAAAGATAAGGCTGTCTGCTCCTGTAAAGATTTACAGTCTCGGAAATTCCATAAAGAGTTGCTATGAGTCAGAACCAATTCCAGAGCACATAACCGCCACCGTAAATTTACTAAATGTTCTTCTTTTTTTTTTTTAATCTCAGGACCAATGGAGATGATTTCATCTTGCTGATTACTGCAACTCTGTGTATCTGCAAACAGCTCATCTGGAATTGACTTGATCTCTTGAAGTCTGCTCATTAACTCCAGTGATACCCATTCTTAGTAAAGACAATTAGAGAGGCCGGTTTACAAGGGTTATTCCCATGCTCATGTCTTCTTCAGCATGTTTCTAGTGGGAAGAGACGTTTGAGCAAGGATAAAATAACAGTAGGGATCATCCCAAATGTGGCATAGTGGTTAAATGCTCACCTGCTAACTGAAAGATTAGTGGTTTGAACCCACCAGACATTCCACAGAAGACAGATACATTTGTTGTTGTTGTTGTTGTTAAGTGCTATTGAGTTGGTTCCCACTCATAGCAACCCTGTATAGGGTTTCTGAGGGGCTGGTGAGTTTGAACCACCGACTTTGCAGTTCAAACTGACCTTGAGGTCAAGTGCTTAGCCGATGGTGCCACACCAGATTACAGTTTTAAAAGCCCTATGGGACAATTGCCTCTGTGACAACAAGTTTTTGTTTTGTTTTGTTTTAATGCATCATCCAAAGTATCTAGAAAGCATGAAAGCATTGTGGAGATGCTGACTCAAGGGAAGGTGAGCTGGGAGCTGCATGACAAACAGGAAGCCACAATTAACCTACTCAGTAAGGAGCCCTCATAGCATAGTGGATTGTGAGCTGTGCTGTAGCCATAAGGTCAGTAGTTTAAATCTATCAGTTCCTCCGCAGGAGAAAGAGGAGGCTTTCTGATCCCATCAAGATTTACTGCCTCAGGAACCCAATAGAGGGTTACTATTGACAGGTGAAAGGTGAGAGGGTGGGAACAAGGTAGAAATTGAGTAGTTAGCCCATCAAGGGCCAACAATGAATGGGTGGGCAAGAATAGGAGTGAAATGGCAAAACCACAAAATATAGACTCATCCTGTAGTTTGTGCAATGAAGGGCAGCATTAGCTTCGCTCCTAGGAGGAGGACATACCAAACCATGAGGAAAACAAGCATATTTGATACTCAAACCCCTGACTCTATAGTATTTATCCTCACTCATGAGGTTGATCCATCCCCACTCTTCTGGGAACTATAATAAACTTAGTGCTTTACTGAAGATTTTCATCTGCTGAACTTTATCTTGCTTCACAAGAAGATAGAGCTTGTTATTCCTGTCCCTTTCTGACACCAAACCAGGTCTCAAGTCCAGGGTATCTTGCTCTGTGGACTTGACATTTTGGTACCGAAACCCAGGACCATTACCTGAATCCCTTCATCCAGATTGGTCAATGAAGGTAAGAGAAGAGACTCACTGTGTCTTTCTAACACTGATCTTAAATATTCTGGTGCGCTCTACTTTGAGAACATACTTTTGCTTTGCCAGTGTGCTTCAAAGTCAGCTTGCACAAGTGTCAAGTGCAACTCACCCACAGCTCCTTGGGTGCAGCAAGTGAGATGAACCTGTCACCAGAGGACTACATTTTGATGACTCAGCCAGGAGACAACCCTACGGCTTGACCATGACAATTTGAGGTGGAGGGCCGTGAGTGAGGTTGGTATTACTGCCTTGTATACTTTGTGTGTGATTCTGTTTGAACTGTTTCCCTCTCTTTTGTCTTCCTCATTCTCATTTCAAGGTTTTATGAGTCACGGGTTCTATTCTGGGGTCTGAAGTTAAAGATGCACTTGCTTCCTTTGGCCCAAGAAAGTAGCTGATCTCTTGTAAGAGTCAGATGCTTGCAGAGGTGATGTTGGTCAAACCAACAATGTGTAGGTGCCTCTATAACCCCTGAAAACTTATCAAATGTTACTGGATTCTCCGGGAAACACACGCATAAGGCCTGGTCAGTCAGAGTGCTCTCGAATCCCCCAGATGGTCCCATAAAGAGGCTCCCCAGAATACAGAGACACATAAAAGGGGAAGACTAAAAATGCAATTAACATCCCAGGGGACTCTGACCCACAAGCACCCCATTTCAGACCCACTTCACCGTCCCCCACACTGAGCCTGTTCCTGTCTGTTTACTTTCAGCTGCTCCTCAGCATTGTCTTTTCCTTCTGCTATGTGTTAGAATTTGGGGGACACACTGGATCCTATTGAAAACCTGGGTCCTACCCCAGCAAAGGTCTCCTTGTCTACTCTGTAGACCCCTTCCCTTCCCTCTGCTACTTTCAGCTCACCACTCAGACTTCCAGGCTCTGGTGCATCTCCTACACCATTTGTGCTACTGTTTCTCTGTCAAGCAGGCGCATGACCTGACTTTAAGTTTGTATTAGACTTTTTCTAAAATTACACTCCTGAAAAACTACATATGTGTCTTAAATGATAGGATTAGTGAACATAAGGGAACCCAGCTAGACTGGAATAAGCCCCAACAGCAGACCCAAAAAGGTCTGGAGAGGGGAAACAAAGGTGTAGTTTTGCCCTGTGTAAGTTAGGCAGGCACAAGGGGAGAATCCTACCTTGCCCCACACCCCACACCCCAACCTGAGACAAAACCAGAAATTCTCCCTCTGGAGATTGGGAAGCTGACTCAGAAGAGACAGATCTTCCCTTCTTCAGGATGGAACAGACCATTTCAATCCCCCACCAACAGCCCTCTTGGGTGTTTTCCAAAGTAGTAGTAAAAGACCCTCAGAAAAGCCAAATTAGTCAAATTTTGTAATGCGATCTAGCCCCAATATACATTTCTGGATGAGGATGTATGACCCTCGAATGGGTGTTTAAATTACAATACCATCCTCCAATTAGATTTATTTTGCAGGAGAGAGCAAAAGTGCTCAGAAGTCCCATATACCCAGACCTTTATGTATTTAAGAGATGACCCCAGTATTGTGAATTCTGTGTTGAAAAATGCCAAGTGACAGAGAGCCCAAGTGGGTCCGAAGCAGAAAACCCATCTGACCTTGAAGACCTCTCAAGCACTGACTGCTTGGGTACCACGCCACCATGCCACCTCCCAGCCTGAAAATCAAAGCTACAGAGGGAGAGCTTCCTATTGTCCAGAAGAACTCTCCCAACCCCCAGCACTGGTTCCCAGACTTCACTCCTTCCTCCTGCCTCTACCTGAAGTGGGCTGGCAGAGAGGAGTAACGAGGGTTCATGTCCTCTATGGTATGGCTGATCTAAAGATGTGCAAGGAAAAGGTAAGCAGTTTCCAGACCCTGGAAAATTTATAAAGGAACACGAACATCTAATCAAGATCTTTAAGATTCCATGGAGAAAACAGATAAAGGCCACCAAATGGCTAAAATGATAGAGCTGCAGCCAGCCTAACTGGTCCAACAGGAGACAGCAGAAGATTGGCAGTTATGTGTCATGGTTGTGACAAGGTGGGTCACTTGAAAAGGGAGAGCCACAGGAAAGGACCAAGCACAGGAGGCAAAGGGAGTAGAGGATTACTCCCCCACACTTGCTTCCAATGCCGAGCAAAAGGGCATCAAGCCTGAAACTGTCCTGAGTGATCAAAAAAGAAGATGGTGGTGGATGCTTCCAATTCAGAGTGATGGGGTCCTGGCTCACTCCCTGCTCCCACCATTGAAGTCCTGAGAGAAGTTGCCAGTAAGCCCGTCACTCTCTTGTTGGACTTGGGAGCAGCTTATTCCATTCTAAAACCCTCTGGCAGCCCGTTGACTTTCTCCTCTCACATAATTGTTGGCATGGATGGACAGTCAACTTGCAAGTATGTGACTCCTTCTTTGCTTTGTAGCTGGGAAACAGTTCTAGTAGAGCATGAATTTCTGATCATTCCTGAATCATCTGTCCCCTTACTAGAATGGGACTTCTTGTCTAAAGTAAGAATGGTTTTAACATTCTTACCCCAAGGACAAATTCTAATTTGTTCTTGAAAAATTCTTGACACAGGCAACCCCACTGGGAGGAGACATTCTTACCAAACTAAGGGATCTAGATCCTAAGGTCTAGGCAGACAAGGTGCCCAACAGAGCATCTCATGTGAGCACCCTAAACCCCAGATATAGGATCAGTCCTGGGATTAGGGGAGGGATATAGGCTGTACACACTCTGTTACTCTGTCATGTTCCATCCAGATGATTGCCTGAGAAATGGCTCAAATCATAACAACTGTCCAAAAGTCTTTAGACTCTTCAGCCAATGTTGTCAAAAGCTATTGCCTAGGTGTATCTTCCATGCTAGCCAAAAAGGGTGGAATTTCACAAGCCATGGTACCACTTGCTGTGCATATATCAACTCCTCAGGGGAGGTTAAACTTAGAACAAAAACAATCCTGGAAGATGCAAATTGACTAAACACATCACCTACAACCCAAAGCATGTGAGATCAGATGAAAACAATGACTCCCTTATCTTACTTGACTTTTACCTCTTTGGGGCCCCACAGTAACTATATTAGTAGTTTTGATTTTTAGACCTTCTTTGTTTAATCAGTTAGTTATGTTTATCTCTTCCAGAATACAAGCCTTCCAGCTGAAGACGATGATGCTACAAAGATATCAGCCACTTGTGCACAGGCATGGCCCTGAAAACACTGAAACACCACTTACCCCTCTAGATGCCTCCACCCAAAATTTCCAGCCTGCTCCTCCCACTGCATAGATGAAGATAGGAAGATTGAACCCAAAGGGTAGGCAGGAACATGGCCTCTACCAACAGGAAGTAGCCCAAGCAGTCATCCCCCATACTTCCTTAATGAATTCAGGGTTCAGATCTCTTCATTGGGGAATGACAAGTGTAGGGTGAGAGGAAAGGGGAAGGTAGAAATTGGGCAATTAGCCCATCAAGAGCCAACAATCATTCTGTGAGCAAAAATAAGGAGGAAATGGCAAAACCACAAAAATACAGACAGATCCTGTGGTTTGTGCACTGAAGGGTGGCACCAGCCTCCCTACAGGGAGGGCACCTGAAACCAGGAACAGAACAATCATCCTTAATGCTCAAACTCCTGATTTTACAGTGCCAATCCTCACTTGCAACATAGACCCTTCCCCATTCTTCTGTGCTATAATAAACTTAGTGTTTTGCTGAGATTTTCATCTGCTGAACTTTGTCTTGCTAGTCCTGTACCTTTCTGACACAAAACCAGGTCTCAAGTCTAGGGCAACCATCCTGTGAACTTGACAGCTATGAATTAGAACTGAGTCAGTGAAACACAGCCACCACCACCACCACCCATTGGAGCAAGAAGTGAAGTCTGGTGTTCTTGTGAATTTTGCAATGCACCACAGAATTAAAGCCCATTGAAGAGTGGTACCTGACTGCCTACTGGTGGCCCACCTGCATCTAGAGCCCCTTGGCTTGTTAGCCCAGCCTCAATGCCCATTTTGCAGCTGTTTTTCCATGTCCTGCACTTCCAGCCAGGAGCCTTAGGGCTTTAGTAGTGGACAAATTTATCTGTTCTTCATAAACCTGAAAGACCTCACAGATGGAGTAAAGCAGTACAAGTGTTGAGGTTTCACTTACCAGCCTCTGTGCTCCCAAGTTACCCATTTGCTGTTTGGTGCCCTCGAATCAGTTCTGACTCATAGCAACCCTGTATAGTGTTTCTGAAGCTGTAAATCTTTGCAGGATCAGAAAGCTTCTCCCAGAGTCACTGGTGGACTTAAACTGCTGATGTTGTGGTTTTTGCAGTCCTTTGCTTACCTTATGGAACCAATGTGTTCCTAAGTCTGCCATTTGTTGTTGTTGTTATGTGCTGTGGAGTCTGTTCCGACTCAAAGCGACCCTGTACAGGGTTTCTGAGGCTGTAAATCTTTACGGGAGCAGAAAGCCTCATCTTTCTCCCACGGAACAGCTGGTAGTTTCGAACTGCTGACCTTGAAGTTCGCAGCCCAATTTGTAACCACTACGCTACCAGAGCTCCTTAAGTCTGCCATTTAGACGGTGAAAAAAGCAATGCTAGCACACAATTGGTGCTCAGTACACTCCACTGTAAACTTGGAAGACAGGGAGGAGTGTCATATTTGGAAATTATTTTTACCCAAAATTGGTACCCCATTTTAAGGCCTGATGTTTAAAAGAAAAACCATTTGTTAGGAAAAAATGGCTAAACAACACAAATGCCCAAAGGCATCCAAGTTCACCACATCTTCTTGGGAGGCTGAGTTCCTGCCAAACTTGTTTGTTATTGACAAAGCCTCCCATCCCCAAGCAGGCTTCACTCCTCCCACTGTGGTCTCCCTCCACACCTACTGTTGAGCAGAGGGGCTCTTTCAGCCCAGGCGGAAGAGAGTGGAATCAGGTGGGAAAGGAATTGTGAGAACAGATGTTCTCAAAATCAAATATCTGGTTTCATGCAAATATTGTCAGAAATAGACAATGAGAGAGTCACAGCGGAAGTGCAGTCGACACATAAACCTTGTTTCTAAAACAAATTTCTAAGCCGCCCACAGACTGAAGAGAGCCTCCAGGGGTGTGAGTCAGAGGCAGCCTGTGAGACGAGCAAATAGTCAACTGTCTACATTACGCCCTCTTAGGGAGGCCTGGTGTGGTGCTATAAGATAAGCACCAGACTGCAAGGTCGGTTTGAATCGCAAGGTGGGCATTTCAAACCCAACAGCTGCTTCTCAGAAACACTGTATAGGGTAGCTCTGAGTAGGAACTGACCTGATGGCACTTAACAACAACAACCACAGAGTTCTGGTGTAGCGTTGTAGGATAAGCACTGGACTGCTAACTGCAAGGTTTGGAAACCCTATACAGGGTCGCTATGAGTCAGAACCAACTCGACGGCACTTAACAACAAAAGGGATACCCCGGGCTGGCATCAACAGTTTGTTCTCAGTTAGTAACCTAAAGGCTAGTAGTTTGAACCCACTCACAGGACCACAGAAAAAAGGCCCGCCAATCTGGTTCTATAAAGACTACCCAAGAAAAACCTAAGCAGCAGTTCTACTCGGTAATACCTGGTATCAGAATTGAGTCAATAACAAATGGGTTTTGTATTTTTTGGGTTACGTATGCCAAGAAGTTCTCACTCAAAGAGCTAGCTTGTCCTAAGACTAAAGCACAGAAATTTTCACAATAGACATTCATGCCTTTGGATTGATTTGCTCTGGTCCATTTCTAAAAGATGAGGTTACTGCTGTTAAGTACCATCGAGTGGGTTCTGATTCATAGTTTCTGACTATCGGCTGATAGGTTTGAACAGCCAGCTTTGTAGTTGGCAGCCCAGTGCTTATCTCACAGCTCCACAGTAGGACTCCCTGAGCAAGGTAAAACACTAAGCCAAAAAATCACGCTAGAACAAGAACTTTTAGATAATACTTATAATAATAATGTCTTACAATGATAACATGCTAGAGCTCTAAATTCACTTCATCCTTATATAAAATATGAGAAATATGAGACTCAGAAAGACGTGACTTATTCAAGACTGAATCATTTGTATTTAAACTCAGGCCGTGACCTTTCATGCCATGTTTCAGCCAGAAACTTCATTTTTGCCTTAAGAAACCAAGAGCATACCATGTTCTATATCTTCTAAGCAGAAGTCAAATCTATTATAAAAACTGTTAATATACATACATATATATTACATGTGTGTGTGTGTGTATATATATATATATATATCTTGGTGTGGTGCTGTGGGTAAATGCACCAGACTGCAAAGCCGTTTCAACTTCAAGGTCAGTGGTTCAAACTCACCATCAGCTCCTCAGAAACCTTATACAGGATTGCTATGGGTCGAAATCGACTAGACAGTACTTCACAACAACATATATATATACATATATAAACATATATGGTCACTCACCAAGACTTTCAAAATCTGCTGAATAAATAGATGTAAATTTTCATCTCCCAGAGACTGACGAGGAAGCCCTAATGATGCAATAGTTAAGGATTGGCTGCTAATCACTGACAGGTGAATAGTTTGAATCCTGCTCTGTTGGAGAAAGATGTGTCAGTCAGCTTCGGTAAAGATGTTGTTGTTTTTAAGGGTAGAAGGTTTCTGAAGAGTGGCTGGTGAGCTTGAACCACCAACCTTGTGGTTCAAACTGACTGCAGTCCAGTGCACTAACCCACAATGCCACACCAGGACTCCATAAAGATGACAATCTAAAAAACCTTATGGAGCAGTTCTATAGGCTTACTATGAGTTCAGATTCAAGTTGATGACATGGAGTTTTCAGCTGAGTGACTAAGGTTCTTTTTGTTTGGTGTTATTGGAATTCAAAGTCAGCCATATAAATGGAGATGGAGGAAGAGACTCTTATTACATTTTTAAAAATGTATTATAAATGATGAGAAGTAATTAAACTGCTGTTGTTACATGCCATGGAGTCTGTTCCAACTCATAGCAACCCTGTACAGGGTTTCGGAGGCTGTAAATCTTTACAGGAGCAGAAAGCCTCATCTTTCTCCCACGGAACGACTGGTACTTTCAAACTGCTGACCGTGAGATTCGCAGCCCGATTCGTAACCACTACACTCCCAGAGCTCCTTAATTAAAATAAGGCAAAGCCCTAGTAGCATAGTGAATGACTCATTGAGTTGCTATATGCAAGATCAGCAGTTCGAATCCACCTTTCTGTGGGAGAAAGATGAGGCTTTCTACTCCTGTAAAGATTTAGAGCCTTGAAAACCCTATACAGGGTCACTATGAATCGGAACCGACTCCATGGTACACAGCAGCGGCGGCAGCAGACCTTGAATTTGCAGCTCCAAATTCAATATGCCTGCTATTCTTAATCTGTGTATTTCTTATTTCCTTTTCAGAGAAAACTTTGTTCTTGGCAACATTAGATTGTGTTTGTCTCTTGACCTGGCCTCTTTCCAAATATCAGGTCCCCAAATGGAAACTGGCATTAACTATGTTCCTTTTTCTAAACTGCAACTATAAGCTATCCAGGACAGTATCCATCAAGTAGCTTCATGGAATGGTGCGCAGCTGGGTGCAATGAGGACTATAGACCCTAAAGAACTTTATATAACTACTGCCTTATACATAAAACACCTTTCTCCAAAGAGAAAATGAAAAGCAATGTTAAACTTTTGCACCCAGGTAATAAAATTCTGTTTAAAACCAGTAGTTCTCAAGTTTTGTTGTTGTTGTTTAAGAGCTGTCAAGTTGGTTCCAACTCACAGAGTTTCCAAGGAGCAGCTGGTGAGTTTGAACCACTGACCTTGTGGCTCAAATCAATCTTGTGGTTCTGCACTTATCCTACAGCATCGTACCAGGACACCTCTCAAGCTTTAGAACAATTCAAAATCACTCAGGGTGCTTGGTCAAAATGCAGACTTTGGAGTCCCACTACAGAAATTCTCTATCTGTAAGTCTGGGGTTGGCCCTAAGAATCTGCATTTTTAACAATGCTCCCATGACACACACACACACATGCACGCACATTGTTGTTGCTGTTAGTGTACTGTCCAGGAGATTCCAGCTCAGAGCAACCCTAAATGAGAGGCTAGAACTGACCCCACAAGGTTTCCGAGGCTGTAATCTTTATGGAAGCAGACTGCCATTGCTTTCTCCAGCTGAGTGGCTAGTGAGTTCAGAACCTGGCCTTTCTGTTGGTATCTGAGTGCTTAGTCATTATGCTCCCAGGATCCTTACACACACACAAGCACACCAATAATTCTGATGCTGAGGGTCCCTAGACCACACTTCATGATCCTCCACAACCAGTTTTTTTCCAAGAGAAAAGATCAACAAAGGTCATTCAAAGAAGCTGAGCATCACTAAGAGAAAACAGAAGTGTTTCCCTTATGAAACCAAATAAAATAAAACAGAGGACCTGACACAAAGTAAACAAGCCAACAGCCCCTCCTTTCTCATTTCCACCAATTTCAAACATTCAAATCCCCGGTCTCATCTCTTTGATGAAGATGTCCTGAGAGATGGGAAAGGTCAGTCTCTGAGCCTGCAGCTAAGAAAATATTTGCACTAGGAACACGATGGCCAAGAGAGAGGCCAACTGGGAGCCCCAAAGGCAGGGCCCCAGTTACCAGATGCCACTGTTGCTTTGCTGCTGTTGGGGGCGCCCCTTGGGTTTTTGTTTTGAAAGAGGGAAGTCCCCAGGAGGCCAGTAATTGTGGGAAATACTGTGGAAGTTCTCTTCAGGCTCTGGGAGAGGCAAAGAAGGTTAAGGCGATGCTGAAAGAAATTTCAAAGACACCAGCTGCCATCTTCCCAGTTTCAGTCTCCTAAGTGGATCCTTTGTTTTTACCTAGAGGTTTTCCTGGGAACCAACCCATGAGAACTGGCCAGGAAATAGATTCTCTTTGGAGGTTATCCTAACAGGTCTCCAAATGGATGAAGTGTGATATCAAGACAAAACCCACTGTGATCGTGAAACCAAAAGAAGAGTGGCAATCTGGTGGCTTCTATGTAGGCAAAAGAAATTTGAGCACATGTGGTTTCACTTATGAACATTTCTGGAACATTTTGGTTTTAGGCTGTGTGATTTACCAGTCAATGTGAGTAGTAACCACTTGTATAAAATTCTTAATACAATGTCTCTCATGAACTAAACACCATTGGGTCTCCAGCTGCATGTGGGAATCACCTGGGAGCTTTAAAACCAACAACAACAAAAACCTCTGATACCTGGATCAGACCTCCAGAGATTCCGATTCCTCAGGCTGGGGTATGACAAGGGCTTGAGGATACATTTTCTGACCCCATTCAGTTTGTACAATCCTGCTCCTATACGCCGTTTTACAGGTGAGGTTAAGAGATGTGTCCAAAGTCATTTACCTGGTATATGAATAACAGAAAGATGACTGAAACCTGAGACTGTCTCATACCTGCCCCCCAATATTTACTATGATGGTGTAAAATGTTCTTGTTGTACATATTTAGGAAATGAAGAACTGAGTTTGAAAATTTTAAAAAGGAAAGTAAGAAGACAACCCATCAGGTGTAGAGGTTTTAGTAATAGAACCTTACGAGAAATGAATTAGGTGGAGAGGGTGAAGCCAGACCTCGAGCTAGCCTGTCAGCAGCCTCTATGAGGAAAAGCACCACAGCAAGGGTCCTCCTAGAGAACTGTGCATTTCGTTTCCTAAATGGCTCTTGAGTGTCTTTGCTTCTCCCCATACCCTCTGCTGCCACCCTTCAGCAAACTGCCATTTTGTCTCACCTAAATTACTAAAGGAGCTCTGGTAGCGTAGTGATTAGGAATTGGGCTGCAAACCGCAAGGTCTGCAGTTCGAAACTACCAGCTGTTCCGCAGGAGAAAGATGAGGCTTTCTACTGCTGTAAAGATTTACAGACTCAGAAACCCTGTACAGGGTCGCTGTGAGTCGGACTGACTCCATGGCACATAACAACAACAACAACAAATTACTTTAAACTAGGCTGCATTGCTTGGCTCCCTAGTAAAGCTGAAAGAAATAATCAAAGTTCTTTCTCAAGAATCCACGTTTTCTGTCCTCATAGGATCTTGGTGGATCCTAGGAGGATCCTAAGAAGTAGGAATCAATTACTCCAAATCATAAAACTCAAAAGGACTGAATTGTTGTTGTTAGGTGCCATCCAGTTGGTTTTGACTCATGGTGACCTTAGATGCACCAGAACAAAACTGCCCATCCCCACATCATCCTCATAATCATTGCTCTGTTTGTCACTGTGGCAATACATCTCCTTAAGGGTCTTCCTCTTTGGGGCTAACCCTCTGCTTTACCAAGCATGATGCCCTTCTCCAGGGACTGGACCCTCCTGATAACAGGGCAAAAGGACACGAGATGAAGTCTCTACATTCTCACTTCAAAGGCGCACTCTGGCTGTGCTTCTTCCAAGACACATTTGTTTGTTCTTCTGACAGTCCACGGTACTTTTAATATGTTCTCCCAACACCACAATTCAAGACATCAATTCTTCTTTGATGTTCCTTATTCATTGTCTAGCTTTTACATGCATATGTTGTTGTTGTTGTTGTTAAGTGCCGTGGATTCAATTCCAACCCATAGCAACCCTGTAAAGAGTTTCTGAGGAGCAGCTGGTGAGTTTGAACTGCCAACCTTGCAGTTCAAACAGCTTTACAGTCTGGTGCATTAACCCACAGTGCCACACTAGAACTCCTATATGTAATTGGCAATTGAAAACATCATGGCTTGAGTCAGGTGTACCTTAGTCCTCAAAGTGACATCTTTGTTTTTTAACACCTTAAAGAGATATTTTTTAACAGATTTGCCCTATGCAATATGTCATTAGATTTCTAAACTGCTGCTTCCTTGGGCATTGATTATGGATCCAAATAAAATGAAATCTTGGAAAATTTCTATATTTTCTCTGTTAGTTATGATGTAGCTTATTAGTTCAGGTGTGATGGTTTTTGTTTTTTGCATAGGTGCTGTGGGTTAATGCGCCAGACTACAAAGCTGTTTGAACTGCAAGGTTGGTGGTTCAAACTCACCAGCATCTCCTTGGAAACCCAATACAGGGTTGCTATGGGTTGGAACCTGTCGGGGACCTGCCTTGACAGGGAAGTTTTGTTCAAGAAGTAGGGAGATCTGGCGGCAAAAGAGATAAAAAAAGAATATACACAAAGAAGCGACGAGAGAAACAAAGAGACACCCCGAGACCAGAGTGGATGCAAAACTGGCAGACAGACCCTGCATGGCAAGCAGCATGGCTGTAAAGCTTGGCCCTGCAAGCAGTAATGCATGCAGGATTCGATCTGCATGCATCTGTCTTTTATTTCAGGGAGGGATTTTACACAAAGGAAGAAGGGGATTATTAAGATAGGGTACAGAAATGAAATGTGATTAATCGTTCAAAACAGGACACAATGATTTACAGGAACAAATTCTAAAATATACATCACAAATTGTCTTAATAATCTAACATTCTTAATTTTCGAAAAATTCAAGCAAACTGTTATAAATTACTTTTTTGGCTCAAATCCTAAAGCAGCGACTTGAGGTTTCTCAAGGCTAATTAACATACCTATAGCGCTTAATCTCTAATGTGTAAAGGTGAAAAGGATTTAAAAGGTCTAAAGAGAGCTGTTTCAGCTACCTGGCTTAGGCTGTCAGGAGGAAGGAGGACGTCTGGGTTAATGGTTTACACCTGGGGACAGTTTGAAGGGGCTGCTACTACTATTCCTTGAACAATACTTCCGGAATTTACCAATCTACTTTGAGTGAATACTTTGGGCGAATTCTCTCCAGAGCCTCTTTGTGTAATCCCAGTAAACTTGCCTTTGGAACTTTTATGGCCTTGGCATTAGAAAGGGTTTTGGTTTTAATATGGTGCATGGATATCAAGAGCTCATGTATTAAGTTAATATCAAACATAACTGAATAATTTGATAAAGAACAGTTTGGACATGCTTGCCAGGTGGCTAGAGTTTGTTCCTCAGAGAGATTTGTTCCCAGGACCCTACACACTGCCAACACAGTGGAGACATTAAGAGAGGCACATAAGAAACCATTTTCTCAGAAGCTATAATAACTGGAGTTAGAAGCATAGAATGAATAATAAGACCAAAGAAAATTATACAGAGGCAGCCCACCAGTGAGTTCGCAAAAGCCTATGAACCCAGGTGGACCAGGACGTCAGGTGGACACTTCCTTGGCCCTCAGGGTCCATGTGAACCCAGGACGTCACAAGGTCACTTCCTTGGCCTCAGGGTCCCTGGCTAGCAATCCTGAGTGGGGCCTTCGTGTTGGATTTTTGTCCATGGCACAGGGCCTCAGCATCTCAGTGCTTGCAGTCCCCAACAGGAACCAACTCGACGGCACTTCATAACAACAAAAATCCACACTGAAGGTTGTAGCCTTTGATCTTCATCAGAAGTGCTTCAAATCCTCAAGCAAGGTTATGTCATTTGTCAAGTGCCGTTGAGTTGGTTCTGACTCAAAACAACTTTATAGGGTTTCCCAGGAGAAGTTGGATTTGAACTGCCAACTTTGTGGTTCACAGAGTTTTAATGGTGTTTTAAATACCCATTATCACATCAGTGAAAAGCAAAACAAAACAAACCTCTTGCCGCTAAGTGGATTCCGATCCACGGTGACCCGTGCATCACAGAGTACAGCTACTTGATAGGGTTTTCTTGGTTGCAATCTTTATGGAAGCAAATCTCCAGGCCTTTCTTCAAGGTGCCACGAAATGAATTTGAACTGCTAAAAATGGAGCTAAATTAACCCTAGATTCAATATTCAAGACCTATTTTAACAATGCTTAAAAGCAAACCTTGAAAGCATCAAGCTGATCCAAAAATAATGTACCAGCATGCCAGAACAAATTCCAACACTCAATAGGTTTTAATTTAGGGTTAGAGTGCTGTCTCATACATTCATTTATCTGACAAACGTTTATGGTTGGCAAGTCTGTCTAAGATGTCGATTCTTGTTTGTTCCCCTCACGTTTCCTGTGCAGCTCCACATTTCAAGACAGTCATCACATCCTTTTCCAATGTTGCCTAAAAGTTCACATCCCTCCTCTGGAAAAAAAAAAAAAGTATAAGATGCTTGAAATCAGTTGTTCTTATCTTTTAGAAAAGCCTAAATCCATTGAAGAAGAGAGTGCATTGTGTGCCTACAGGAAGGAGGAGGAGGGGAGACAAGCAAGAAGGAAAAGGAATATGTCATACCCAGATTGAGAAGTTTCCAGAGAATGTGGATCCCAAGGTCCACATAATCGCTCACACTGCTCCTTGGTGGAATTGACGAGGCTTCAGAGGGTAATGGTGTTGTGGAACCACCTAAGAGGTCAGCCCTAGGGTCCTTCTTTCTCAGCCTCAATAGGGCTTCCTATACTTCAGACTTGGCCTGGAGTATGATAGTCAAAGAGCCCCAGAGAACCAGGCGGACTGAGGCTATAAGGAAACCACCAGTGAATCTGAAGGACTGAGGTCAGAGAGCCCTTCCCCATCTGGAAGCACCTCTAAGCCTTAGAGGTTCTTGCACATTCTAGGATAGGGTAAGAACTGAACTAACGATTAAGTCTCCACTCTACTGGTAGCATAGTGGTTACGATTCGGGCTGCCAACCTCAAGGTCAGCAGTTCGAAACTACCAGCGGTTCCGCAGGAGAAAGATGAGACGTTCTGCTCCCCTAAAGATTTACAGCCTCGGAAACGCTGTGCAGGGTTGCAATGAGTCGCAACCGTCTCCATGGTACTTAACAACAACAACTACTGGTTGAAATGAAGAGGAAAATTCAGTGGCAGATATGGATTCACGTTGCGTTAGAAAAAAAAAAAAGTAATATAATGTTTCTCAGACATCTCATTCTGTAACCTGAGGCTATGTAGGCATTGACTGCTCAGAGATGAAGAGATGAGCAGGTTGGGTGTAGGGGTTTGAACTTTAAATCAATTTTTTTGTGGTACATAGATCAGTTGTAGCATTCACCAGCCTTGTTCAGGCACAATACTTTGTTATGAGTATGTGCTTAAATGGAGTCCTGGTGTGGCGCTGTTGTTGTTGTTAAGTACCGTGGAGTCAGTTCCGACTCATAGTGACCCTGCACAGAGTTTCCGAGGCTGTAAATCTTTACGGGAGCAGAACGCCTCATCTTTCTCCCGCGGAACCGCTGGTAGTTTCAAACTGCCGACCTTGAGGTTAGCAGCCCGATTCTTCGGTAGCGTAGTGGTTACGAATCGGGCTGCGAACCTTAAGGTCAGCTGTTCGAAACTACCAGCTGCTCCGCGGGAGAAAGATCAGGCTTTCTCCTCCCGTAAAGATTTACACCCTCGGAAACACTGCACAGGGTCGCTATGGGTCGAAACCGACTCGACGGCACTTAACAACAACAACAACATGCTACCTGTGGCGCTGTAGTATATAGTATATATATATATGCAGACTGTCAACCTCAAAGTTGGCAGTTCAAATCCAACTGCTCCTGGAAAACCCTACAAGGTTGTTATGAGTCAGAACAAACTCAACAACTCAACGGCACTTAACAATAACAACAACTTGTACTTGTATTGTTGACCTAATGTATTCAACAAAGAGTGATAGCAAAGACTGTCTGACCCATCCAATTCAGACAAGTCCCCGAAACAAATTTCCTTTGAAATTATAACAATATATGTATTGTTGGAAAGAGCTTTGCTCACACTTTCAAAGGTGTGGTATGCCCTTCTCCTTAGGCAGCATTAGGGCATCTGTGCTAACAGCTGTCTGGATGTCTATCCTACATTATTCAAACAGCAGTTCCTCTGGATTTTCTTTTTTCATGTCTTCTCAGTATATCTACCCCAGCATCTGGCCTAGATAGAGCAGCTTGGATAAAAAGACACTATTCCTCCTTCCTTGGTAGACATTAGGGTTCCTAGAGACAGAAATGCAAGTCAAATTAAACTAAATTAAAAAGGGGATTGGTAGTCTCAAGGAACACAAGGAATGATTGAACACAAGGGCAGGGCTGCAGCTGGTATCTAAGATGATGCCAACTTCTATTCAAGCATCCTCATACCTACTCTCCATTCTCCTTTCCTCTGTTCCTCAGAGCAGCTTTCTATGCACGATGGAAGACACAGCAGCCAAGAGCATCCCACTGCTTTACCATAGTGCTTCAGTTACCAGAAATACTGCTCTACTGGTCTTTCTGGTCCCAACACCAAAAATCCCACGGGAATAACTTAATGATCCAACTTGGGACATATGTCTACCACTGGATCATTAAACAACTGTGCACAGAAGAATGAAGCCAGCTACAGAGATGGTACCCTCGTTGGAATGATACAATGAAAAATGATGGAATGATGGAGGCAGTGATAAGACCAGTAGTCTGAATAAGAGGGGTCGGGAATACCAGGAAGATGAAACAGGAGTCGTCGTCTCCTCAGTAGGGACTTTATAATAACAACATTTTGAATATGTATTAAGCAAGTAGGAATCCATGCAGTATCCATAGCCTGAAATAACTCCTAAACATACATGTGCACACAGAGAGAAAAATGAAGCAGCAAATGTCATTAAATTACTAAGACGAGCCAAACCAAAGACCAACACTGTTTGGGAATCTACTCAGAAGACCAAAGGCCTCTGCTTCCATTTCTGCCATATTAGGAATTCAGATCAATCACAGACCCTAGAAGGACTAGTATCAGCACTAATCTTCTTTCTCTTTCTGAAAGTCTCACTTGTGGAAATGAGGCCAGGCCCAAGTAACAAATTTATTCTAAAATGGACACATTCCCAAATCCAACATTTGGAGGCTGTAACAGAGGAGTGACACATATCTGAGGTCTTCTACCATCAGGGAATCACCTAATGGAGGGGAAAAAAAAACTCTCTTAATTAAACAGCTCTTAAGCAAATTCATTTACATATGTTTTGACTTTGTTAATAGAAATAGATTAAATTATCTCTCTTCTGGGGCTGCAAAATGTCATAGCGATCAGAGTACCAGAGTAGGACAAATGAAATATGACTCCAAGCCCTCTATTAAAGCAAAGTAGACTCCAAGGAATCCTGTAGAAAGGGCTACCAAGACAAAGAGGGCCAAGGAGGTTGGGCAGAAGTTCAAAGGCCTGGGGGAAGTTCCTGATAACCATCCTTTTCTCCTTCATACTGGTTGCCGTGAGATGGGGGCTACCGTAGGTAACTCTTGTCCCAGAACTTCTTTTCAAAATGATAGAAGTCATTGGAATAAGCAAAGTCGTTTAAACTCAAGTTCAGTGGAAGTTTAAATGTAGGCAACTATTAATCCTTTAGAGGTTTGAATGGCTTAGCCTTAATAGTAAACATCTGCCATGGAGCCAACTCCAACATAAAGTGACCCCATGTGTGTCAGAGTAGAACTGCACTCCATAGGGTTTTCAGTGGCTGATTTTTTCATAAATAGGCTCCACTCATGGTGACCCCATAGGTGTCAGAGTAGAACTGGGTTTTTAATGGTGGATTTTTCAGAAGTAGATCACTACGATTTACTTCCAAGAGGGAGTTGGGTGGACTGGAAGCTTCAATCTTTGAGTTAGCAGCTGAACACATTAACTATTTGTACTACCCCAGGACGCCAGCCTTAACAACAAAAGTGGACGTAGGCTGAGCACTAACCATGTTCCAGGAACAGTGCCAAGTGCTTTGCAGATACAGCCTCAGTTACTCATCTCAACAACCCAGTGAGTCAGATGTTGTTGTTGTTAGGTGTCATCAAGTCGGTACCGACTTACAGTGACCCTATGCACAAGAGAATGAAATACTGCCGGGTCCTGCTCCAACCTCACAACCATTGCTACGTTTCAGCCCACTGCTGCTGCCACTGTGCCAATCCATCTCGTTGGGGGTCTTCTTCTTTCTCTCTGACCCTCCACTTTACCAAACATGATATCCTTCTCCAATGACTGGTCCCTCCTGATAATATGTCTGAAATATGAGAGATGAAATTTGGCCATCCTGGCTTCAAAGGAACACTCTGGCTGTATGTCTTTCAACACAGATCTGTTTGTTCTTTTGGCAATTCATGGTACTTTCAATATTCTCCTACAACACCATAACTCAAATATATCAACTCTTTACAGTCTTTCTTATTCACTGCCCAGGTTTCACATGCATATGAGGTTATTGAAAATATCATGGCTTGGGTCAGGCACACCTTAGTCCTCAAACTGGCATCTTTGCTCCTGAAGTTGAAAGAGGTCTTTGCAGCAGATTTGCCTAATACAACACGTCTTTTGATTTCCTGACTGCTGCTGTAGGATAAGCACTTGACTGCTAACCACAAGGTCAGTATTTCAAACCCACCAGCCACTCCTTGGAAACCCCATACAGGATCACAATGAGTCAAGACCCACTCAACAGCACTTAACGACAAACACAATAATGCCTGGTACACACGCCTTTGAAAGGCTATGGAATTTGCCTAAAGTTGGAAAGCTAGTAAATAAATGAACAAAAATTCAAAATTACCACTACACTCTACTGCCTCTTGCCACTCTTAGCAAAACCTTAGAATTCCCACAAACTAGATACGTTTTTGCTATTTATTGATCGTTAAATGAGAACTTAAAAATACATCTGGTTTTGTGAATACCCTATTAATTTTATTTGCATGCATATTTTTTTCCATTCAGTATTATTAAGGCTCGGGATGCTTTCCTAGTGACCTGGAATGGATCTTGAAAGTTCAAACTGAGAGAAATGTTTTGTTGTGTGTGTGTGTTTTGTATTGTTTTTAAGAAACTAAATATTGGACATAAATATATGCTGTTCTTCACAGATTACTAAAGAGTAGTTTTTCCAGTGTTTGATTTATGTCCAAGTAGATAAATTCAGAAACGCTTTAAGATGCCATTAAAAGGGAAGAGAGAGATGCTCAACTTGGAGAAATCATGAGGTAAAATAAATGTTCTGTCGGGCGAGTGATTGATGTCAGCACAAAGTGTAAGACAGCAGAACAAAGCTAGGCTCCTGCTTCCTCCAGCTCCAGTGGAAACCAAGGGGACATGGATGCAGCAAAAGAAAAGGAGAAAAGCAAATTTACTGGAGGACAAACAGAGAAGAGCGGGGTCGGTTCGGGCTTTGCTGAATCTTCAATGAAGCAAATAAACAGCCATCACCCCCCACAAATTATATTTTCCTCCCAGGGAATTTTCCCTCTGTCTTTATTTCCTGGCAAGTGAAAGAAGCAAGAATCCGAAATGTCCTCTAGGGGATGTCTCCGTTTCATTTAAAAAAAAAAAAGAATCTACAGAAAGCATCTGCTTAAAACTACTGTGCAATACTTTTGCCTGAAATTCAAGTTCAGAGTCTGTAAGGCTTTCGGCTCACCTTTCATAGGTCCTCTGCAGAGCCAATTTGTTATTGTCTGTCTCCCACTTGGCATTACAATCCCTACCATCAGTCAACCCCACTCTACAAGGGGGCTTCAAAACGTGGGTGGGAAAGTGAAATGGAAAGATAATAAAAATTTCCATGAACTTTTTGAAGTCCCCTCTTAGAATGCCTTGGAGTGCAAAAAACAAGGCCGGGCTGGACTGTCTCCTAGAATCTAGATTAGAGTCCCCGGGTGGTGCGAATGGATACTGATTGGCTGCTAACAGAAAGAATGATGTTAGTGGCACCTCAGAAGAAAGGTCTGGCTAGCTACTTCCAAAATATGGTCCACTGAAAACCCTATGAAACACAGTTCTGCTCTACACTGTGGGTCACCATGAATCAGAAATGATGTGACAGTAACTGATGTGTGTGCATGTATGGATCATTCTGAACTAAAAAAGGAAAAACAAAACACCAGAATCATAGTGACACTATAGGGTAAGGCTATATGTAAGTCTTTACAAAACAGACTGTTGCTTTTTATTTTTTTCCCTTGAAAAGGTTGCTAGATTTGAACTGCCAACTTTTAGGTTACCAGCTGAGTGCTTAACCACTGCACGTCACAGCAACCCTGTATAGGGTTTCCAAGGAGCCACAGGTGAATTTAAACCACCAACCTTGCAGTTTTGAACTTAACAGGATTTAAATCAGATCTCACGTGTTACTTTGTTATTAATCCCATCTCATCTTCAGTCCATACCACACATCTACATCCACTCTTTCCTCTTCATCCCTCTCCATCCTGTAAACTTTAACTGTGATAGTAAAACAGAGGTGGACTGCTCCACAACTCAGCAAATGTGGTCCCCTGGCTCTCAGTTTAACAATCAGTCATTTGACCCTCACCTATCTCACTAGCAGGAGGTCAGGTAGTTGCCTTTCTTTCTTGAGATAGGCCCACTTGGACAGGGCATAATCCAACAATGATCTTTCCGGAGACATTGTTCAAATAGAGACCGCAGAAGTGTAAAGTCACTGCTGCCAAGCTTCTTGTTGCCACAGGGTGTCACTGTTGTACCCAGACCTATGCAGTCCAGTGACATCTACCATGGCCTTGGTAGATGTTCCTACACAGGCTGCTATGGTCCTTTGAAGGAGCGATTCCTCCCTCACTGCTAACTGTATTCAATCACTGCTAACTATTGAACGTGCGCATGCTTGGGCTCCAAGGCTGCTCAGTCCAATCCGCCCCCACACTGAGTCTCCTCACAGAGGACAAACCTGCCACAAGTGGGGGTCAGTGCTGGGCCAGGTCAACCACAACACCCTCATTGGGAGGTTACTGGAACAGCCATGGATACAAAGAGGGGTAAAGCAGTAAGCCAAGCAATAGACTTTACCATCGACTCTAACTGATGACAACCCAATGTGTTCAGAATAGAACTGTGTTCCACACTGTCTGATCACCAGCCTATTTTTCCAAGGCTCCTCAAAGTGGATTAGAACGTTCAGCTTTTCAGTTAGCAGATACCACATTAATCATTTACATGGTCCAGAAAATGCACTTTATCACAACCAAAATCAAACTCACTGCCACTGAGTCAATTCTGACTTACAGTGACCCTCTCACAGGATTGTGAGACTGTAAATCTTCATGGGAGCAGGCAGCCACATCTTTCTTCCTCAGAGCAGCTGATGGGTTTGAATCATTGACTTTTTAGTTAGCAGATCAACGTCTAATCCACAGTGCCTCCACGGCTCCTTGCTGTTGTTAAGTACCATCAAGTTGATTCTAACTCATAGAGACTCTGTATAGGGTTTCTGAGGAGCAGCTGGTGAGCTTGAACCACCGACCTTGCAGTTCAAACCGACTTTGCAATCCAGTGCATGAACACACAGTGCCAAATGGTATAAAATCAGGAAAGATGTGTACCAGGGTTGTATTCTTTCACCATACTTATTCAATCTATATGCTGAGCAAATAATCTGAGATGCTGGATTATATAAAGAAGACCATAGCATCAGAATTGGAGGAAGACTCCTTAACAGCCTGCAATATGCAGATCCTACAACCTTGCTTGCTGAAAGTGAAGAGGACTTAAAAATACTTACTGTTGAAAAATCAAAGACCACAGTTTTCAGTACGGGTTGCACTTTAATGTAAAGAAAAAAAAAAAAAAATCCTCACAACTGGACCAATAACATTTTGATAAATAAAGAAAAGATTGAAGTTATCAAAGACTTCATTTTATTCAAATCAACCATCAATATTCACAGAAGCAACAACAGTAAGAAGATCAAATGACAGTGCATTAGGCAAAGGTGTGATACAAAACCTCTTTAAAATGTTCAACAGCAAAGATGTCAGTGTGAGGACTACAGGGTGCCTGATCCAAGCCATGGTATTTTCAATAGCCTCATATGCATGTGAACTCCTGGTGTGACACTGTAGGAGCAGCATTGGACTTGTGGACTTTGAACCACAAGGTCGCAGTTCAAACCCACCAGCTGCTCCTCGAAACCCTATACCGAGTCACTGTGAGTTGAACCAATTTGACTTAACAATAACAACATATGCATGTGAAAGTTGGACCATGAACAAGGAAGACAATGGAAGAATTGATACATTGAGTTACAATGTTGGAGAAGAAAATTAAAGGGACCATGGACTTTCAGAAGAACAAATAAATCTGTGTTAAAATGATTACAACCAGAATGTCCCTTAGAAGTCAAGATGGCCAGACTTCATCAATCATACTTCAGACATAATATAAGGAGGGACCAGTCTCTTGAGAAGGACATCAGGCTTGATAAAGTGGAGGGTCAGTGAAACCCCAACAAGGTGGTTTGGCACAGTGGCAGCAGCAATGGGCTCCAGCATAGGGGTAGTTGTGAGGATGGCACAGGGCCAGGGGGGGTCTCATTCTGTTGTACACAGAGTCCCTGTGGATCGGAACCAACTTGATGGCATCTAACAACAACAACAGAGGGTTTACAAGGCTATAAATCTTTATGAGAGAAGAAAACCTCGTCTTCCCCCAGCAGAGTGACCAGTGGGCTCAAATCACCAAACTCATGATTCAAAATCCAGTAATTATCCTACAGAGCACCCACGTTCCCCTTGTTGTTGTTGTTAGGTGCCACTGAGTTGGTTCTGACTCATAGTGACTCTATAGGTTTTTTGAGGAGCAGCTGGTGGGTAAATAGTAAAATTAAAACATTCATAATCTTTGCGCTTTTACATTCCATTTATTCTTAAAATCATTTGAAACCAATCATTTTTTAAAATATCAAAACAAGAATGAAGTAAAAATAACACGGAAGGTAGTAATTAAATTAGAGACCATAGACTATGGAAAGCTATTGCAATTGAGCTCTAAATTAGCCTTGAGCTTCCTGGTAGCCAAGGTAAAGAAGAGAAATCACTGTCTCATATAAGGACAAATACCACTTCATCAGTACAAACATCTTCCTAGCTCTATAAGTTGAAAACGTTAGTGTGATAATAATTTGATCCATTACAAATATATTTTTCAAGTTTTAAAGGATGATAGAATATGAGGTTTTAAACAGAGTGGCCACTTTTGATAATGAAATAAGATACTATTAATAATGATGATGGGACAATGAAGCTAATTAGAACTGTTCCATACTAACTGGGCTATATCTCAATTAGCTCCAGAACATGTGATGTTATATTGGGTTTACACAATTGGGTTCATGCTGATTCTTTTCCACACACATTCTCAAAAGTTAGGTGCAAACCTTCAACTAACTGCTATAAACCCACTACCTTCGAGCAGATTCCAACTCATAGCAACTCTATTGGACAGAGGAGAACTGTTCCAGAGTTTCCATGACTGTACATCCTTATGGAAGCTGATTGCCCCATCTTTCTCTCATGGAGCAGCTGGTGGGTTCAAACTGGCAACCTTTCAGTTGGCAGTCAAGCACTTAACCACTGTGCCACCACTCCTCATAAAAGTCTACTAGGCACTTACCTCAAAAGATGAGAAGTTGTATTTACCCTTATACAACTTAAGAATATGGATACGTGTCCAGCAGCATCACCAAGTACTATGATTTTGGTTACCTGTCCAAGAACCTGTAAATATGCTTCTCTGCTTGGATTCCTGGTGTGGTGCTGTAGGATCAGCACTGGACTGTGAACCACAAGGTCGACAGTTCAAGCCCACCAGCTGCTCCTGAGAAACACTGTACAGGGTCAGAATCAACTTAACAACAACACTTAACAACAACAATCTGGATTTGAAGTAGAAATGGTAGCGTTTTTCCCCCTACATGTTTAAAGTCCAACATTCAGACAATTGTCTCCAATTTCTCCTTATAAAATGGTCTGTTAATAAAAGAATTTCAGAATACCACATTACAGTCCATTCAGGAAAAGTAGACCCTGCCTTAAGATTTATGAACTCTCTTAAAAATCTGAGCTGCATTCAGACCTCCTTGGGGGAAGATGGGGAAGCAGGGGACCACCACTGCCCTGGAGTCAATTCCAACTCATAGTGAAACTTTCCCAGATAGATTAAATTCTATGGACACTATCATAATAATGGGTAACAATTATCGAATACTTACTATATCCAAGGCACACTGCCACATGCTACATATTATAGGAATAATAATATCCTTTTATTGTTGTTGTTGTTGTTGTTATGTGCCGTGGAGTCGGTCCCGACTCATAGCAACCCTGTACAGGGTTTCTGAGGCTGTAAGTCTTTACGGGAGCAGAAAGCCTCATCTTTCTCCCGCAGAACAGCTGGTAGTTTCGAACAGCTGACCCTGAGGTTTGCAGCCTGATTTGTAACCACTACGCTACCAGAGTTCCTTTATTATTGTTAGGTGCCATCAAGTCAGTACCAAATCATAGCAATCATTTGCACAACAGAATGAAATACTGCTCAGTCCTGTGACAATCTCACAATCTTTGTTATGCCCATTGCTGCTGCCACTGGCCAATCGATTCCTTTGGGGTCTTCATCTTTTTCACTGATGCTCCACTTTAACAAGCATGATGTCCTTTTCCGGAGACTGATCCCTCCTGATAATATATCTGAAGTATGAGAGATGAAGTCTGGCCATCATGGTTTCTAAGAAATGCTCTGACTGTACTTCACCCAATAAAGATTTGTTTGTTCTTCTGGTACCTTTAACATTCTCCTCCAACACCATAACCCAAATGCCCCATAACCCAAAAGTCTACAGTCTTCCTTATTCATTGTTCAACTTTAACATGCATATAGATTGAAAATCTCATGGCTTGGGTCAGGTACATCTTAGTCCTCAAATGGACATCTTTGCTCTTGAACACTTGTGCAACAGATTTGCCTAATGCAATATGTTGTTTGATTTCTTGACTGCTGCTTCCGTGAATGTTGGTTGATCCAAGAAAAATGAAGTCTTTAACAACTTCAATGTTTTCACCATTTAACATGATGTTATTTATTGGTCCACTTGTGAATATTTTTATTTTCTTTACACTGAGGTGCAGCCAACACTGAAGGTGGTGGTCTTTGATCTTCATCAACAGATATTCGAAGTGTTCTTTTCTTTCAGCCAGCAAGGTTATATCATCTGCCTATTGCAGGTTATTAATGAGTCTCCCTCCAATCCTGATGCCATGTTCTTCTTCATATAATCTGAATAAGCATGGTGAAAGAATACATCCCTGGCACACACACCTTTCCCGATTTTAAAACAATTAAGGAGGTAAAAGAGCTGAACAGAAAATTTCAAAGGGCCGTTCGAGAAGATTAAGTCAAATTTTATAATGAAACATGTAAAGACCTGGAATTAGGAAAACAAAAGGGAAGCACACACTCAGCATTTCTCAAGCTGAAAGCGCTGAAGAAAAAATTCAAGCCTCGACTTGCAATATTGAAGGATTCCATAGGAAAAATGGAGTCCTAGGGTGGCACTGTAGGATAAGCACTAGACTGCTAACCACAAGGTCAGCAGTTCAAACCCACCAGCCACCCCTCAGAAATCCTATACAAGGTCATTATGAGTCAGAACCGACTTAACTGCACTTAACAACAACATTGAGCAAAATATTGAGTGATGGTCAATGGTCAACCATTTCAAGAAATAAAATATGATCAAGAGCCAATGATACTGAAGGAAGAGGTCCAATCTGCACCGAGGTCAGTGGCAAAGAACAAAGTCCCAGGAATTGATGGATTACACACTGAAATCTTTCAACAAACTGAGTTAGCATGAGAGGCACTCACTCTTCTATGATTGGAAGACATCCATATTTGTGCCTATTTCAAAGAGAGGTGACCCAATGGAATGCAGAAGTTGATATCACAACATCATTAATATCACATGCAAGTAAAATTTTACTAAAGATACTTCAAAAAGGGCTGCAGAAATACATTGACAGGGAGCTGCCAGAGGTTCAGGCCAGATTCAAATGGGGACTTGGAATGAGGAATATCATTGCTGATGTAAGATGGATTACTGCTGAAGGCAGAGAATATCAGAAATATGTTTATCTGTGCTTTGTTGACTGTGTAAAGACTTCTGACTGTGTGGATCGTGACAAGCTATGGACAACATTGCAGATATTATTATTATTCCTATTTCACAGATGAGGAAACTGAGGATGAGAAAAGCTAAGAAATTTCCTCATACTTGCACCAATGGTAAATGGCAAGGTTACAATTCAAATCCAAGGCTGTCTAATTCCAGAGTTTAAATCTTGAACCATTACACTTGCTCACCAATCAGCTTTCATCCCTCTGATCCAATGGAAAGTTGCTTAGGTAAAAGTGTTCAAGAGAAAAGGCTCATTAAAAAATAAACAAAACACCCCGGATGACCATTTCTCTGTTTTCCTAAGAGAAGGGTTCCAGAGAAGGGCTACCCAAAGGCAAACCTAATAGGTGACCCCAAAATCAGCATCTCCTCCATCACAGAGAGGCTGTTGGTGACCCTGTGCCTAGTTAAAGGTCCTCTTTCATTCCAGCAACAGTGGTTGAGCCTAGGACCTTATGCTTAGAAATATTTATTGTTTGTGAGTTGGACCAAAGAAGCATTTTGGGGAGGTAATGTGGTTAGAGGATTAAATTACAGAATACTAAAGAGGTCAAATTCTTGAGGAGAGGATTGCAAAGATAAATGGATAATGACATTTTACATAAAACAAGAGAAGTTTGAAGATGAAAAGGTTGGTATGATTGACTGAACTGCTCACTGCAGAGAGTGATTGTCATCTCTTCTCTGGGTTATTAATGACTACAGAGTTTGCATTTCATATCTGAAGCACGGAAATTCAAGGTTGTAAGTCTGTTGTCTCAAAAGACCACCAACCTTTCTGGCTCCCATTTATCATCAAGTCAAAAAGGTAGCCTCAGCGGAATGAGAGGCCATAATTGCTTTATCGAGTGCCCCATGAGGTAAAATCTGAGTTTATTCATTGTTGTAAGAAATTAATCCAAAATGGTAACAAGGCTTTAGATACTATCATGCTGTTAACACAGATGCTACACAAGTTTCTCTAGGTTCAAACTTTAGAGTTAAAAAGAAATAAAGGCAAAATATACAGAATAGGTTAAACACAGAGACAGATGTCTAGGGGCTAGAAGAAATGGGTAATGGAGAATCCACTGCACTGAGTCACTTCTGAGTCATAGCAACCCCGTACAGGGTTTCTCAGAGACTCATCTGTCTTCCCTGGAGCAGCTGGTGGGTTTGAACTGCCAACCTTTCAGTTAGTAACCCAACACTTAACCCACTGTGCCACCAAGGCTCCTGGGATAATGGATACTGTTTACTTAGTGATCGTGGAGTTTTCTTTTGGGGTGATGAAAATGTTTTGAGAGCTAGCTAGAGATGGTGGTTTGACAACACTGTGAATGCACTAAATGGCACTGAATTACTCATTTTAAAAATGGTTAACTTGTTTTGTGAATTTCATGTCAATGAGGTTCTTTTCTTAATGTCTTTTAAGAAGAGATACAAGAACCCTGATGTTCATGCTCTCCGGTTTTTCTGATGGTTTGTTCAAAGTCTGATCCTTCACAAGTTGCTGCATACCAGGATCTCATTGTCATTTTTATCCTCAAAATAAGAATAACTAATGGTGGCTAAGAAGATACAGTCCACTGAGTTCTGAAATGGCTGAGAACGGGCTGCAGAAGAAGGATTCCTGTGTGGATAGGGTCACTATGAGTTGGAATTGACTTAATGGCAAGTGGTTTGGTTGGGATTTGGGGCCACACTGTAGCACTTTACAGTTAATGAAGATCTTGGCTGAATTTCCACAATGGTCCAATGAGGTGACAAGGTCAAATATTAATCTGATTTTACCGAGGCTCAGGGTGGTTTCAAGTCTTTCACAAGGTCATAGAGTTATCTTGTTGCAAAGCCAAAGCCTATCTCCAACACTTTTGACTCTAAATCCAGTGCTCTTCCTATTAAAGAGAATCCTAAAATGATGCTGCAGTTATTCAAATCAAGAAACATCAACACATCCAAAGCAGGAGGGTGGTGGCTAATCCAGTCTTTTAGCCAATGGCCAATGCACATATCCAGCATCACACTCCTGTCCAGCCCATGCCCTCATGCTAACAGCTGGACTCCATTGGCCTAATGTATTAATAGATCCATCACCATTGACCACCACGGAGAATCAGCAAACAGCAGGAAGGCAGAATAATATATCACAGAAAAGGGGAGCTCCATTAGGTTAAGGTACAAGGTTGCTGCTACATTTAAAAGAAAAATGATTGCAATTTAGACTGAAAATTGAAGCCCTTTCAGTGGAAGCCACGAAGGAGGAATTCATTCTGTGATATCGCCTGGTGTCCCCAAGATTACCAGAGGCTGCACACCCACCCACATGTCCAATATCCTCATTGCAGCAAGCTCCTTCTATTTTTTTTTCCTCCATAAGCACAGGTTTTGAGAATTTTGAACTTCTAAATATACTGCAATTGTTAATCAACTATTTATTTCCTGGATCTTTATGCATCAAAGACATTTCTGACTGAAAATTAAACAATCTAATCAGCTAAAGTGTTACCACACTGGAGTATTATAATTTTAGCCAAAAGCAAAGAAAAATTTTAGTCTGCATATTTATCCTCAGTTAGATGTCACAGGTTATTTCTATTAAGTTTCTTTTAAATATTGAAGAGAGTTAAAGAACGTTCATTAATAGCTTCTAAGGAGCTCTGGTAGTGTAGTGGTTACGAACCTTAGGGTCAGCAGTTTGAAACTGCCAGCTGCTCTGCAGGAGAAAGATGAGGCTTTCTGCTCCTGTAAAGATTTACAGCCTCGGAAACCCTGTACAGGGTCGCTATGAGTCGGAACCCACTCCACGAAACATAACCACCATCAACAAGATTTATAAGGAACTCCTTGTATGGTGAACTGTAAGTTCAGCAGTTCAAACTCACCAGGTGCTTCTTGGAAACCCTATACAGGGTCGCTATGAGTCAGAACTAACTCGATGGTACTTAACAACAACAACAACAACAACATACTTTATGAGGATTTATATAGAGTTTGGGTTTGGCTCTGTACATAAGCACTGGACCACAAGGTTAGTTTGATCTGCAAGGTCAGTGGTTCAAACTCACCAGGCTGATCTACTCCTTGGAAATCCTATATAGGGTGGTTATAAGTCAGAAACAAATCAATGACACTTAACAACAACAACAAAATTGTTTATAAAGACCCAAAGTGCTGTAAGATAATCACTTGACTGCTAACCACAAGGTTGATGGTTCAAACCCATCAGTCACTCCTTGGAAACCCTATACAAGGTTGAGTTGGAACCAACTTGACAGCACTTAACAACAACAACAAAGTTGTTAAAAAGGAAAAAGAAAAGTGTAAGTACTTTTTGATAGACAAATTCTCATAGGTTCCTAAAGAATTTTGTAGATCCAGTATTTATTAAAAATCATATTCTACACACTTCCCAAGAGAATCTGAGATCGTTTACAATATAACATGATTGGGTTTCAAAATGTTCATGGAAAGTGGAGTTAAGAGATACTGACATTTATCTGCAAAGTTTTTTGAAGACCCCATGTAGTCCTATATAGTGAATAGAAAAATAAAACTAAGATCTTAAAATCAAATTTCAAAATTAAAAGAGAGGAAAATAAAAATAAATTAACCAAAACCATGGCTACTATAATTACTTTAATTAAACAAATCTCGGACCTTCCTGGAAGCCCGAGCAAAAAAAAGGTAAGAAGGGCAAGTATGCGTCCCTTACGAGGGAATAAGGTATATCTTCACATTTGTTTTTTGTTTTGTTTTTTTTGTCATTGTTGTTGCTGTTAAGTACCGTGGCGTCGGTTCCGACCCATAGTGACCCTGCACAGGTTTTCCGAGGCTTGTAAATCTTTACAGGAGCAGAAAGGCTCATCTTTCTCCCATGGAATGGCTGGTAGTTTCGAACTGCCGACCTTGAGGTTAGCAGCCCGATTAGTAAGTGCTGTCATTGTTCAGTGTTGTTAAGGTTCCTACTCATAGCAACCCTGTATGGGGTTTCCGAGGAGTGGCTGGTGGATTTGAACCTTGCAAGTAGCAGCCCAGTGCTTATCCTACAGCACCACACTAGGACTCCATCTTCATACTAGGAGAAAGAAAAAAAAAGTATCGGAAAGAGAGTCTTTGATGTACTTAGCATTAGTACACAACTAAGATGAGTCTTAAGGAGCTCTGGTAGCGTAGTGGTTACGAATCAGGCTGCGAACCTCAAGGTCAGTAGTTTGAAACCACCAGTTGTTCTGCAGGAGAAAGATGAGGTTTTCTGCTCCCGTAGAGATTTACAGCCTCGGAAACCCTCGGAAACCCTGTGCAGGGTCGCTATGAGTCGGAACCAACTCCACGGCACATAACCACCACCACCAAAGCCTATTATCTTGTATTTTGGCATTTGTTTCTAGTCTTTTTCTCTATGCATGAGGTGTTTCTAAGCTTAGTTTTAATCAAAGTGCTTACGAAAGTTAATGTTCTAGTTTCTCACTTTGTATGATAACCATTACTCAATTTTATTACATAATGTTATCCTAAGAAAAATGATGACAAAAATTCCTTAGAATATATATAGACCTTATTTTATTCAAATATTGCTCAATTGTTAAACAGTTTACCAATGTCTCACTATTATACATAAAACTACCTGATAACTTTGTGCATAAAGCTCTTTCTATGTTTTATGCAATCATTAAGACATGTTCCCAAAGGTGGCATGACTATAAATGACCATTGTTGTTTCTTTTATTTCTGGTTTTTAAAGGAGCACGTGTTTATTATGGACAGTTTGGAAGGTTTAAGTAAGAGGAGTAACAGTCGCTTAGAGATGCACTGACTATTGGCTGCTTGCCATATGTCTCTTATACACAGTTTATTCTTACCCTGTTTTTTCTACTCATTATGCCATAAGTAGGAGTCCTGGTGTGGTGTTGTAGGATAAGCACTGAACCGCTAACCTCTAGGTTTGTGGTTCAAACCCTGACCAGCTGCTCTCTAAAACCCCTATGCAGGTCCACTATGAGTCAGACCCAACTCAACGGCATTCAGCAACAACATACCATAAGTAGATTTCCATCTTTATGAACTGCTCTTAAATAATGGCATCACGACTTTCTTAGCGCTGTGGGTTAATGCGCTGGACAGCAAAGCCAATTTGAACTGCAAGGTCTGTGGTTCAAGCTCACCAGCCATTCCTTGGAAACCCTATACAGGGTCGCTATGGGTTGGAACCAACCCGACGGCACTTAGCAACAACAACAACTTTCTATCATCTGATTATCTATCTATCATCATCACAATTTCTCCAACCAAATACTACTTCAAGGCAAACCTCTCAGCATACTTTCAAACAAACTCTCAAATTGATTTTTAATGAACAGAGGTTCAAAGAGAATTGGAAGCAAGTCCCAAATCTGACCCAAAGACATGTTTTTGTTTGGTTTGCACAATGTTCTTGTTTTGTTTTTGAGATTTTTTGATTTACCAACATTTTAAAGGTGAGAGATTCCATGAAATATCTAGACTTCCTGTTTCCTGCACAATGATAAGGTCCAAGAACTCAACTCGGAGCCCACATTTTCATGCAGCTGTGATGGCCAGAGATGAAGAGAAGGTGGTAGCTTTCATGGACCTGTGTACTTTAGCATTGGTGTTTGTCTTCAGTCATGAATTTGTTTGAAAGTGTTGAAAAGTATACCCAGTCCCTCGTAAATAAAACACTGCACCCACAAAAAGTAGCTCCTGGGCCCAGAATACAAATGTTTTAAGCAAAGTGAATGTGTCCAAACCCATTGTTCTTAAGTCAATAGGACAGAGTAGAACTGCCCCATGGGGTTTCCAAAGCTGTCATCCTAATGGAGGCAGACTGCTACATCCATCTCCCATGGGGCGGCTGGTAGATTCCAACCCCCGTCTTTTAGTTAGCAGGTTCTTTAACCACAGTGCCACTAGGCCCCTTAGATTGAATTTGTGGGAGAGTTAAAAACACCTACCCACTATCTGGACTCTACCAAGCATTAACTAAGGAGCCTGGTGATGCTGTGGGATAAACACTAGACTGCTAACCACAAGGTCAACAGTTCAAACTCACCAGCTGCTCTGTGGGAGAAAGCTGAGGCTTGCTGCTCCTGCAAAGATTTATAGCCTCAGGAATCCTATACAAGGTCATTGTAACTTGGAGCCAACTCCAAGTTGGTTTTGTGGGGTTTTTTTGAACCGTTAGCAGGGTATTTCTGAGCTCATAAGGAGTCTCTGAACCTGGTATCTGTATTCTGTATTGAAGGGAGGAGATTAAACAGAATGGAAGTTTCCCAATGTCCATCCTGGATATAAATGCATTAATTAGTCAATCAAAATAAAATTCCCTTTGGCTCTCAAATAAATTACGGACTGTGCCAGTAAAGTCCATGAGCAGGACAGTCCCCACCTGTCTCATAAGCCTGGAGACTGCACAGAAACCTTGTCCACTAGCCTTCAGAGAAGGACAGAGACACTGGAGGTCTGTGGGCTGCTGCACAAACACTTCTTACAGATCACCCAGAACATTGCAAACTGAGGGAAAATAACAGTACAACACAAGGTCTGTTTTCCTAGCATCCTTAAGTAAAACTGGATTTCAACAAAATACGCAGGCAATCAGCCATTTAAGATCCATTGTCCTAGCACACCAATGAATATAGACAACCCCCACCCCAGCCCAAAGCACACACCTGCATCAAGAAAACAAACACACGTAAGCTGATATCAAAGAATTAAGGAAATAGAGCATTATTTATCTTCTCTCAAATACAAAAAAAAACCAAAAACATATTTTACTCTAATGTTTCTAAAATCAGGTTGAATATGGCTGTCATTTAAACTGAGGATACGCTTTATAACTGATAGCACCTTAGAACATAAGCAATACAGAAGCTCAGCTCTGTTTAAATGACAAAGCAAAGCTGCTAACTCTCTTTTCACAAGAGAAGCTATCCTTTTATTCTGAATCTCCATCCCTTCTCAATTTTTTTAATGTTCCAATGCCCCACCATTTAATAAGTGCTGGTGCACTACATGATTGACTGGTACACATATCCTTACTAACAGAATAAAGTGTTGTAAGTTCCACCAGCCCTGAATATTTTTCTCTCACTGGCCCATGAAATCAGAATGTCTGGGGACCCTGAACGGAATGATCCCCGCCACCCCTTCCAGGAGAATAGTATTCTACATCGTGATCAATTTGATGAGTTTTCTCAAACCTTCCCTTCAATTCATCTACTTCACTAAAGAGTTTCCCTTTAAAAAAATACAGGAAAAGAAAAACCAAGGGTCCTCTCCGGGAGGGTTCATGTGCTTTATACCCACTCAAGCCCCTCCAGAACCTCAGAAGCCCCTAGACCACAGACTGTGGGCCAATATCTCTCTCTCAGTTTCATTCACTTACCATCTTCATGACAATGCAATTTCCCACTAGACTTCACAGCATAGAAGCTCTTTCCAGCACATGCTGAGATTTTAAGACACCATAAATGTGTTGGTTCAAGTATTAGTTATGCCATTTACAAAACCTGTTAACCTTGGATGGACCAACCTCTCTGTGTCATCTGTAGTTACATAACATAAAGTCCTATCTTATAAAAACATTAAAGGATATAATAAGCAATTGTGACCAAAATTTTAGAGGAGTGCTCAGCCTATATTAAACTCTCAGCAAATGTTCTACAGAAACAAAGAAACTCTAGTCCTGGTCTGGGTAGGACTTCAAATGCTCATGATTAATGAAGCCATTGGTTGTACATTTCAAAGGAATCACAAATATTTGTTGTTTGTCATTATCTATTGGGAAGACTGACTGACACCATTGGTCACAGTTCTGCATCTACTCAGCCAGCACAAAAGTTTGATCTAGTGGCATCTGGTACATGTTCAACTTAAGTGACCCCTTGAAAGGAGTGAGGAGCAAGCTGAGAGTTCTCAATGGCCTATTCTTTCTTCGTCTCTAGTGGCATAGATTCACTTCTCCATTTTTTTCAATCATTCATCCAATCCACAAAAATGGAGTGAGCGCTTAACAAGTTCCAGGCACAGTGCTAGGCACTGGAGACATAAAGAAATATTAGACACATCTACCACCCCACAGGAACTTCTAACAGAGTGAGGGTGGGAAATTGTCAAATAATTACAAAGCCAAAGCCAACTCCCGTGGTAAGAAATGAGTGTCATATGCTGTGTCAAGCCCCACTGGGCATGTAACTGGAAGGAAAGAAAATTCTAGCAGAAACTTTTACATTCTCGCCTTTAAGAAAGCCAGGGCATGATTTCCTTTGCCAGTTTTCCTTTCAACATCATAGAAAGCGGTCATTGCTGGCAGGAAGCCCTTCTCTCCCAGAGGAGCATTAACAGGCCTGCCTCTGCACCACAGTATTCATTACACGTGACTCTGTCTACATGTGGCCTTCTAGGGTTTTATTTATTCCTCTTCAACCACTGAGTCAACCAGACCATTTACCATCTTGCTTCTGTCAGGCAGTTTTCTGTGGATTTTGTTTTATGGGGGTATTTTTGATGCTTTCTGTTTTGTTTTGTTTGGCAGCAGATATAAGGCAAAGTGTTCAACCTGTCTTGAAATGGTAGGTTCATGACGTTTGCAAAACTTAGAAAAGGCGTAAAGAAACAAGGATGCAGAATTGCCTCAATGAAGGAATCCTTGGTCAGGAAAAGCTGAGTATCATGGTCATTAGAGGACAACCTTTTCCACATGGAAACAATTCGTCCATAGGAATAATGGGCCATGTGAACCACAGACGCCACAACCCAGAGATCAGAAGACCACTGCTGATCACTCAGAAAAGAATCACAGTAAGAGGTTCTAGGTAGAGTGGGAGAGAAATATGGAACAAAACTCAAAATAATAAAAAATGAATAAATTTTAAATACCAGGCTTACTGGTCTTATATAGACTGTTAGGACCCTGAAATGATGAAACTTGGATACCCTCCAAGCCTGAAACTGAGCTCAATCCTAGGACTCAACCTTCAGCCAAGCAACAGACAGGCCAATAAGGTGAACAATAATAGAAGAGTAATACAACAATCACCCAAATGAGACCAAAAGGGCAGCATCTGCCCAAGGATAAAGTTCAGGAGACGGGAAGGGATGGGAAAGAAGGACGCATAGAAATGGTAAACATAGGGAGGAAGTGGGCTGAGTGTTGCTGCATTGTGGGCATTGCAATCAATGTCATGAAACACAATGACAAGGATTGTTGAATAGAAAACTGATTTTCTTTGTAAGCTTTCACCCAACACAAAATTGAATAAATATGATTCACAATTAAAACAAAGAAAGAAAAAAGACAATCTTTTCTCTGTTCTCAAGTCAGATCTATACAACATGAGCTTCTGATCCTCCTCCCTCAACTCTTCCATCTCCACTTGTGATTCCAAAAGATTAAGAGACAGCTATAAGGAGCTCTGGTAGCGTAGTGGTTACGAATCGGGCTGCGAACCTTAAGGTCAGCGGTTTGAAACTACCAGCCGCTCCGCGGGAGAAAGATGAGGCTTTCTACTCCCGTAAGGATTTACACCCTCGGAAACCCTGTACAGGGTCGCTATGGGTCGGAACCGACTCGACGGCACTTAACAACAACAACATGGTGGTAGCCAAAAATCATACTGGAGCATCCACCTGCCTGCCATTCCGCCTTCATGACACCTCGATGGCCCTTACAAACTTCATTTCAGAGTCATTCTTGCATGCCCATAACTGTTTGGTTCATTTAAATGTCGCAGCTCTTAAAAATCCATTAACTGAGCGTGTTTATTGCAGCAGTGGTCATAGCCTGGAGTCCTGGTATGGTGTTGTAGGTCAAGTACTGGATCACATGGTCAGTTTGAATCACAAGGTTGGCAGTTCAAACTCACCAACCGCTCCTTGGAAACGCTATACAGGGTCGCTTTGAGTCAGAACTGACTCGATAGCACTTAACAACAACAACAGGGTTATCCTGGTCTCCTCGTGTGGCACTGTAGGATAAGCACTGGACTGTTAACTGAAAGGTCAGTAGTTCAAACCCATCAGCTACTCCTCAGAAACCCTACACAGGGCCATTATGAGTCAGAACCGACTCCACAGCACTTAACAACAACAAGGGTCACCTTGGGGTTCTGGTATGATGCTGTTGGATAAGAACTGGACTGCTAACTACAAGATTGGTGATTCAAGCCCACCAGCTACTCCTCCGAAACTCTATACAGGTTTGCTATAAGTCGAAAGGAACTCAACAGGCCTAACAACCACTGCCACAGGGTTATACTTGCTATTATGCCCGACGTAGGCAATGCCTCTGAGCCAAGAATAAAAGCCATCAAACAAATACTTAGCCCAAAGACATTTTGGTGTTGGGTTCCTGTTGTGTGCTGTCAAGTCAATCCTGACTCATAGTTAGTCTCTGTGGCCGCGTAGAACTGCCCCATAGGATCTCCTAGGCTGAAGTCTTTATGGGAACAGATTGCCAGCTCTATTCTCCCACAGAGTGGACGGTAGGCTTGAATTATCAACTTAGCTGAGCACTAAACCATGGTGCCAGGATTGCTGAAACGTCTTTAGGTACCCCTAAGGTTTTGAACACTGAAGTTGCACCATGCTAGGGGTCTCTCCGAGATAGAAGACAACCGAGTCATATCTATTTGGTATTTTTTGTTTTGGTTGTGGCTCCCAGAAAGTTGCAGCATGAAGAAATGATATACTATACTTACAAAATTATATTTTAAATGCTCATTTTCACCACTTGTCATCCAATAAAGCAATACAATTTTAACATTCTATGGTGGATATCTTTCTTCTGTCTTGCCCTAATAGCTTAGGGACTGCATATATCAACATGTAACACCGTTAGAGTCTAAATTTGAGCCCCTTGATGAACGTGATGTCTTTGTCTGGAGATAGTTTTGTCATGGCCCTGTCTGGAGATAGTTCCATTTTCCTGCTTTCTTTAGCAGCATATGCTTAGCAAAGAGTGGGAATCTTCCCTGAGACCACAGGAGACCCTGGATCCAGCTCCTCAGGCCTGCAGGAACCAATGGATGGGGTTGTCTGGGTCTGCAGTATTAACTCACTTTGCTGGTTCATCTGTCCTGTCAGACAGATGTGGTGACCTCTTTTCATTCCTGGAGCCAGCTCAAAGGAGCAAATCAATGAAGTCAGTCATGGGGTGGGGGGAGGAGGTTTTGTATTTTCTAGGGCAAACCTGCTTCTGGAAGTAAAGGAAAAGATCTGGAATTACACTCAAAATGACAGTAAATCTCTCTTGATTTGACTAATCATTCTACCCAATTTGAGGGATAAATATATTTCCCAGATTTCCAAGAGGAGCCAGGAGAAGGCAGACCGTAGAACTGGTCTACAATCATAAGTTGTTGTTGTTAAGTACCGTCGAGTCGGTTCCGACCCATAGAGACCCTGAACAGGGTTTCCGAGGCTGTAAATCTTTACGGGAGCAGAAAGCCTCATCTTTCTCCTGCGGAGCAGCTGGTGGTTTCGAACTGTTGACCTTGCGGTTCATAGTCCGATTCGTAACCACAAGAGATGCCTTTAAATTGGGGACCTGGCTCGCCCCCTGCTTAGGCAATGAGCAGAAGGGAGGTTATTGAGGTGAGTGTGTGGCCTTTGAAAGGGGGCACCAAGCTGGAAGGAGGATAAGGAATGAGCCCGAGAGATGAAAGGAGTTGTAGAGGGCACTCAGAGCATTCCAGGATTCTGGAACTTTCACTTAAGATGTTGGAATACGCATGTGATGGAATCTTCATTGAAAACAGTGAGGCCCTGGGCTGATTCTGTGGGCCTGGGCATAGAAGTTCTACAGCAGAGGACTCTCAGAAATCCCTATGAAAGAGTTTAGCCATCTCGGGCTTCAGGGAAGTTTATCTAAATCCCTAAGGGTATTAGCCAATGTCTGGGTTACCAAAATCACGTATTTCCTAATGAAAAACTCTCATTTTTCTTTCTCCTTCCCTTTTATGGATTGAATTGTGCTCCTCAAAATGTTATGTTGAAGTCCTAAGCCCTGTACTTGGAAATAGAACTCTATTTGGAAATAGATGTTTTCTTTTGTTAGGTTAATAAAGTCATACCAAAGTATGATGGGTCCGAAACCTAATCGCTTCTGAATGGTGCCTTATAAACAGGACTTCAAATCAGTTCTTCGGGTTCAGTCACAGCTGACTGTGTGAAACTAGAATGGACATGAATTTGTAAAAATTCAGTGAATTAGAACAGGAACAAGGGTAGGAAAGACTGCAGGTTGATGTCTTCTTAGAAAACAAGGGAAGCATGCACTTTGCATAGCAATCAAGTCTCTTGACAGGATGAGTCGGAAAAACTGGTGCTCCACTCAAGGATCATAATTGGCCACGCTACTTTGAATGTGTGTCACTCTCGGACGTCCTGGCAAGAATCCAATTTCCCACATCAGGCTCCTGAAAGGACTCATTATGCCTCTTCCAAGTCCTACTCCAGGGTTTCAACCCATCATTTTTCCCATTCCAGTGGAGACGCCTGAAGCTATAAGCAGCAAGGGAACCTTAGGGATTGCTGGCAACCACCAGAAGCTAGAACAGAGATCCACAAAAGGAGTCAGCATAGTCGAGATCCTGATTTGGACTTTTAGCTTTCAGAACTGTGAGAAAATAAAGGTCTGTGCTTAGTCATCCACTTGTAGAAATTCTTCTTATGGCACCACGGGGTAACTAAAGCATTAGCATTCATCTCCCTTTCCTCTCTCTTTTCTTTTCTTGGTTTCCTTTCCCTGTCCTAGTCCTCTGAACCTACTGAACCTGGGATTGGTGGGGATTGGGTGGGTCAGCCAGATCAATTAGGAAATCCTGTTAAGCTTTATTCCTCTATAGGAGGCTGCCACAGCCCCGGACAACCAGAGTGCCAACAGGGCCAACACAGGAGTGAAGAAGAGAGGGACAGCCATCTGTTGCATTCATGTTCAAGGGATCTTTTCCTGTGTCCACCCACTGGCTCACATAAGCAGGACCTCCCAGGGTGGATATCCTCAATCTGACACCGCTACTCACTTTTCCTCAATGCGGGGGGGGAGGGGGGGCACCTTACACCTGCAGAGAGAACCACAGCCCTTGATCACCCCATTCATTTCAGCACTGTAACAACAGCAAGGGGACCTCACACTGACCCCAGTTCCAGCTGGAAAACCCTCAAAAAAAAAAAAAAAAAACACAATTGTGAGAAACTGGAGAACTCAGTTTGAACTGATGGCCCTTGAGTGAATCTTACAGGTAAATCATAATAGCTGTTACTCTTGCATGCATTCATCCATTTAGCAAAAGTCCACTGAGCACCTGCTAGGAGCTAAGTACTAGAAAGGCCCTCAGCAAACATGTGTTGACCGAGTAAATGACTGAGTGCAATACCATACTTGTGATAAACATGTGATAAACAATGTGTACATGTTTTAAAATCTTTATGCCAATCATTTGCCTTTGATTTCAGTTGATCTATACAACAAATCTAAAAAGGGACACTATTATAAATGAAAAGAAAACCAAGCTTGCTGTGGTTGTTAGGTGCCATGGAGTCATTCCAATTCATAGAAACCCTATGTACAGCCGAAGGGCACATCGCCCAGGCTTGCTCCATCCCCACAATCTCTCCTATATCTGTACCCATTGTTGCAGTCACTGTGCCAATGCATTTTACTGGGGGTCTTCCTTTTCATTGGCCTTCTACCAAGCATGATATTCTTCTCCAGGGACTGGTCTCTCCTGATAACATGTTCAAAGCACCTGAGACAATGTCTCACCATCCTCAGTTCTAAGGAGCATTCTAGCTGCATTTCTTTCCACACACATTTGCTCATTCTTCAGCCAATCCATGCTACATCCAATATTCTTCACCAACACCATAATTAAAATGCACTGATTCTTCTAATGTCTTCCTTATGCATTGTCCAGCTTTTGCATGCCTATGAGATGACTGAAAATATCTTGGTTTGAGTCAGGTGTACCTTTGTACTCAAAGTGACATCTTTGCTCATTACCATGCAATTAGTAGTAGCTTAATTGGAGTCCTGGTATGGTACTATAAGATGAGCACTAGACTGCTAAACACAAGATCAATGGTTCAAATCCATTAGCTGCTTCTGGAAAACCTTATTCAGGGTCACTATGAGTCAGAACTGACTCAGGACTCATAGCAATAGCTTAACTAACATTCAAACCACCTTTTCATTTTTTAGGGCAGAGTCTAGCACAGTATGTGGCACTAAGTAAAAGCTTCTCAGTTAAATATTTGCTGAATGATTTGAATAGACTCAACATCACCCTGAGCCTTTGTCAAAACAAATGACTGCTCACAGAAAAACATAGCTATTAAATAACTCAAGAACCAACCAAACCTTATCCTGAAAGACAGAAAGAACACATTTGTTCTATGGGGTTTCCAGAAGTTTCAGCATTACAAACAAGCCCAGCACACTTCTGATCTCCTGTAGGAAGAGTTGCTGGTTGTCAAGCCTAATGGGCCGAGGTGCCCATTTCATTTATGCGTCATCGAATTCAGAAGACATACAGACTTCCAACCATGGGACTAAAACGCATTACACTTAAGAAGGATATTGAAGCTACAATAAACAATAAAACAAAGATAAGACAAGGCGACAAGTCAAATGAATGCCCCAGATTCCTGATAAGGAAGGTCTTGACTAATTGGTCCCATAATCTTCCTTTCTGTTCTGGATCAAAACCTTTGTCTGCACTACTCAATTCCCCAGAAAATCCTAGTGACACTCTGCCTACAATGAACTCTCTGTCTTACCCATACAGGAAATTCACCCAAACGTCCTGGGTTGCTTAGATGAACTCCATTGAACAAAAGCTGCACCCATAACTCTCCTTGAGATAACCCTTTCTACTCAGGGCTCCCTGTGACTCCGCTGTGGGTTAAGATCATTGAGATACTTAGACGCTCTTGCTAAACAAAGTATGTGAGGCACGTACTTGAGAACTTTAGAAAGCTTTTTGGAATCACGTGTCTGTGAGACGCCACCTGAAATCATTATGATGTCTTACCGAAACACTCATGGCAGATGCATCGACAAGCCCAGGAACTTTAAGGGTTGATGACTACTAGACACTGATGTAGACAAGGACTTCCCCTTAGAGCCATGCTTTGAATTCAGACTTCTGGCTTCCTGAACTGTGAGAAAATAAATTTCTGTTTTTTAAAACCACCCACTTGTGGTATTTTTTGTTATGGTGGCACTAGGTAACTAAGACTAACTTTCCCATGGCAGGACTCCAAGAACTCCAAGTATTCCTAGCAGTCTACAGGCTTTTTTGACCTAATCTTAGAAGTCATAAAGCTTAATTCCTATTGTACTGTGCCCAAAATCAAGGAGATAGGGCACAGATCCCCATATCTCAATGAGAGTCAAAAAGTTTGCAGTCATGTTTTGAAATTGTCAATAGAGTTTATTATAAAATGTATAGTCAGCAATAAAGATGAAGAAGTTGGAATGAAGAGGCTCTTTGAAAAGTTTATGATAACTGAAAAGCTCATTATCATCCATCTGAAGAGAGATGGAATCAAATCCAATAAATCTAAAGGGCTGAAGGAAATCTTCACCCCACATAGGCAGAAACCAGAAAGTAGATTTCTGATGAAAACTCACAAAGGTAAGATATATTTTCCCTTGCAAAAGGTGTTCTACCCAAAGATAAACAGAGAGACAAACATAGGGTTTGGGAGTCAGGGGTGAGAACCATGCAAGTACACACATGTCATAAGTCTTCATCTTTAAGGAGAAAGTCAATAAAACTATCTAGTTTTTTAAGGTTCTATGTAAGGACAATAATCCTAAAAGAACACATAAGAAAACATTTGTTATGATTTAATTAAGTGATTTACTGATATCTTAGAAGAATCTTCTTTTCAGGAAGAGTATAGGGAATATAGTGGACTTCTGGTGTGGCGCTATGGGATAAGCACAGGACTTCAAGGTCAGTTTGAACCACAAGGTTGGCAGTTCAAACTCACCAGTCACTCCTCAGAAATCCTATACTGAATTGCTAAGAGTAGGAACTACTCAACAGTATTTAACAACAACAATAACATAGAAATGGTTGAGACATCTCAGGCAAGGCAGTATGACGCTGTACGAAAAGTTCTGGAATGGGATCCTGGCTGCATCCTAATACAGATGAGGAAGTGATTAGCCTAAGGTAATGGCAAGAATCAGTTTTCCAAATTAGAGTCCCACAGAACACTCATATCCCATGGTAGATAGAGGCATCCACTACTAAAAGCAAATAAGGACAATCTTCTTCCATACCGTGTAAAATAAAGTCATTTTCCTCCATTTTTAAGTTTTTCCCCATAATTTCTTCTTAAAATCATGGGTGCTTCTTGTTATATTTCTGTAAGATATCTGACTTACTAAACCAAACAGGTCATAAACTACTATATTTCATGATGTTCCAGAAAATATCATGAGTTCCAGGCATTTCACTATTGGAGCAAGCTTGTGAGTCCCAGTTCAAATGTTCTCAGTAATGACAACATGTGAGTATGTCTGAGAGTAAGATGCATTCTCAATGTTTTATTAGTTCAGCATCATGGCCTGATACATCTCAGAAATAAGACAGACAAGGGGATGTTGTCTGCTGTTTTTATGTGTCGTCGAATAGGATCCGATTCATAGAGACCCTGTATAGAGTTTCTGAGGAGTGGCTGGTGGGTTTGAGCTGTGGACCTTGTGGTTAGTAGTCCAGTGCTTATCTTTCAGAGCCACACCAGGACTTCAACAAGGGAACAATGGATGGAAAAGACTCTGTGTGAAGGAAGAAGACTGGCCTGGGCAACCTCCCCAGGAACATTTTAGACACTCTGTTTTTGGTTAAAGGTATCTTTTAAGTGCCAGTATCCAATATCCCCTTTCTCAGAATCCTAATGATTTTAAATTATTGTTAACTTCACCCTTTAAACAAAAATGCTAGAAAGTTTCCTGCCAACAGAGAACAGAATGTTGAAGGACAATTCTCTCTATGAGTCTCTCCCATTTCAGAACAATTTCTGACAGGGGCCCTGACGGACGGCCTCTGTCTTTGGATCTCGTTTCAAGGACTTTGTGTACCATATAGCTTTAGAAGATAGATGTGGTGTCTCCCTCCAGAGCAGAAGGCAGATTTGTTTACTGTCCAGCATAATAAAGATTCAAGTTCCCTAAGAGTAGGGTTCCAGCTATCATCTGGTCACCTGTGAGGATTTAGGCTCCAGGAATTAGTTTGAATGTTGATAATCTGATTCTTTTGCCTGTCGCTTCTGCCAGCCTCCACACACTTTATCAGGCTACCTTGTTAGCTTGCAATGCGGTGAAATCTCAGACTCTTCACACCCCTTGACAAAGACTACCCAGCTCTCAGAGTTGTCTGCCAAGGAAAAGCTCCACTGAGCATTCTAGGCCAAAGTGCCTGCTTTCCTATAGAAGTTGTCTACATTTTTGTTTAGGGCTTACCCTGTGCAAAGGTAATGAGCAAGTCCTCCACCTTCAGGAAGCCATCAGGTGTTCAGAAAGAGACACTCACTGAAACACGGTTTCTAAATGAAAAAAAAAAACGATAGAAAACATTGAAACTCACAGCAAGAGAATATTGGCAACATTTTGGCCCAGCCATATCATGAAGTCTGTGCATCAAGCAAAATCTATATCCATAAATGTGCATCTGCTGACATAGACCAATATTCATACGGTATTGCATGGAGAAAAGGAAGCTATAAAATAGATGTGATCCCACTTTAGAATCAAGAGGCATATCTTCACATAGAAAAAAACCCTCCAGAACGATATGCACTAAAATACTAATGCAGGGACTTGAGATGGGAAATGCTCAGGATTTGTTTTTAGTCCTTTGGCTTACCCTGTTTTCTAATTTTTGTGCAATGAACACAGATTTTTTTGTTGTTCACAGATGACGAAAAATAACCTGGTCAGCAGCTCTCTTCTCTAGTCCCTTTTTTAAGAAGTTTTAAATGTCCCAGAAAGTAGTAGGACAAGCATGTGCAGGGAGAGTAGGGAAAGCTAGGTACAGAGACAATGAGAGCCCAAGCTTGCAGTCCAGGGTCTGGTGTCTGGTCAGGAGCACAAAGTTCTCCCGACACAGTGTACTGGGTCTCTGGGCCAGTACCAGAAGGGCTGCCTTTGTGACAACATCCATCTGCTGCATTGCTCTGGCTTTATTGAAATGATCCAAGATTGCAGGGATTTAATGTGTCACAAATCAGGTCAAGAGATCTATCAATCAATAACCCCAGTCCTCACCTTCTTTTTTTTCCACCAAAATGGTTGTATTATCATATTCTCAGCCTCAGAAGCCAGCTCTCTGCTAGCCTGCTTCACCTACACAGAAGACTGTTGTCAATACTCTCCTTTCTGGCCCTAAATATGATAGACATTGGATCAAAAGGCTCCAAATTGCTCCCTATTGATAAGTTTGGTCCCAGGTGATGCTGAGAAAAATCTGGCCCACTCAATTTTTCAATATGTAGGGTGTTTAATGGCAGCAGCAATGGATTCAAATGTAGCAATGATCATGAGGTTGGCACAGGACTGGGCAGTGTTTCATTCTGTTGTGCACAGGATCGCTATCAGTCAGTACCAACTTGATGGCACCTAACAACAACAAGAAGTGTGTTTAATGCTATAGTTCCTGAAACTGGAGTATTGAATATACTAAAATTTGAGTCCTAACAATGTGTTGCAGTCCTGATATGGTGCTGTAGGATAAACACTGGACTGCCAACTACAAGTTCAACAGTTCAAACTCACCAACTGCTCCTTGGAAGCCCTACACAGGATCTCTGTGAGTCAGAACCAACTCGCTTGATTGCACTTAACAACAACAACACTGGGTTTAAATTTTTACTTTGTTAACTACTAGCTGTTGTTGTTTGGCTAAATTAGTGGTTAATTGACTACTCAATTTTCGCTGATGTAAAATGGGGATCATGACACTCTCTATTTCACAAGTCAATGGGTGGTACAAATGGTTAATGAGCTTGGCTGCTTGCCAAAAGTTTGGATCTTTGAACCCACCCAGAGCACCTTAGAAGAAAGCCTTGGAGATCTACTTCCAAAAACTGGTCAATGAACTCACAGTTCACCTCTGACACACATGGAGTCTCCGTGTTTGGAGTCAACTTGACAGCAACCAGGTGGATCGTGAACTCAGTGGTCCAAAACCCTCCAAAAATCTAAATGGACTAGAAGTGTCAGGGGTAGGGGATGCATTTCAAACTCTTCAGAAGGCTCAAGACTTCTTACTTCAGAAGGACCCCCCAACACAGTGCCAAATGTAGTAAACCATAGGCATAATCCACAATAAATTTAAATGTTAATATGAATATGATTAAGTGTTTCCCCATAAAAATATTACAATTTTGCCTTTGAAATCTGGTTACAAGTAATTCATTTACAACTATGTTTTCTCAGCAACCATGCATATTCAGGAATGCTTATGAAGTAGAAAAGAATGTAGCCTACAAATGGTTTTCAAATGTAGTGAAATTTTTATAAATACTGAATTTAATAATGAATAGACTTGGCAGCTTTGATTTTGCAGTTGTCTGTTCCTATTTTAGGACTCCTAATGTAGTGCTGTAGGATAAACACTGGACTGTTAACCACAGGTCAGTGGTTCAAACCTACCAGCTGCTCCTCAGAAACCCTATACAGAACTGCTATGAGTTGGAACGGACTCAGCAGTACTTAGCAACAATAGCATTCCTATTTTAGAGCCCACACAACTGTTTTAGATAACATCTCCATTGGCCCCAGAAAAGCTTTTAGACCCAAATGCCATGGCTAGAATGCCCAGTAGTAAGCTAGAAGACTTCAAAGTATGCACAGTAGTATAGAGAAGCAACCTACAGCAATATTGATTAATGCAGATTCCTAGGCCCCACAGTAAGCCCTGTTGTGTGCCACTGGGTCGATTCCAACTCCTAGCAATCCTAAAGGACAGAGTTTGACCAGCCCCGTAGGGTTTCCTGGGCTGCACTCTGCATGAAAGCAGATCTCCAGGTCTTTTCTGCTGAGTGGACTCAACGTTTCCATTCCACACTGCACCAACAAGGCTCCCTTATCTGGGTCTGCTGTTGTTGTTACGTGCCATGGAGTCAATTCTGACTCATAGCCACCCTGTCTACAGGACTTCTAAGGAGTGATCAATGACCTTACATTTAGTATTCCAGTCCTTATCCTACAGCACCGCACCTGGTGAACTAGAATTACTGACAACTCAAGAATCTACATATCTAACAAGCTCTGCAAGGGGTCGTTTTCATCCAACATTTGGGATACCAGTGACTGAAGACCCCGTACAGGGAAGGTTGTGGTTGCTTAGTGCTGCTGAGTCAGTTCTGACCCATAGAGACCATGATAGGGTTACCAAGGAGCAGTTGGTAAGTCTGAATCCCAGACCTTGCAGTTCAAACCGACCTTTCAGTCCAGTGGCGACCTACAGCGCTACAGCGGGACTGCCACAGGATGGTTGTTGTTGTTGTCATGTGCCGTGGAGTCAGTTCCGACTCATAGTCAGACCCTGTACAGGGTTTCCGAGGCTGTAAATCTTTACAGGAGCAGAAAGCCTCATCTTTCTCCTGTGGAACAGCTGGTAGTTTCGAACTGCTGACCTTGCGGTTCACAGCCCGATTCGTAACCACTACGCTACCAGAGCTACAGGATGGTTTTTGTTGTTGTTGTTGTTGTTGTTGTTGTCAGGTGCCATCGAGTCGGAACCGACTCATAGCGACCCCATGCATAGCAGAATGAAACAATGTCCGATCCTTGGCCAACCTCACTACCGCTGCCACACTTGATGCCATCAGTGATGCCACCTGGCTGATCCATCTCATTGGGGGTCTTCCTCTCCCTTTCTGACCCTCCACCTTACCCAGCATGACATCCTTCTCTAGCAACTGTTCTCTCCTGACAATATGTCCAACATATGAGAGACGAAGCTTAGCCATCCTGGCCTCCAAGGAGCACTCTGGCTGCACTTCTTCCAAAACAGATCTATTGGTTCTTTTGGCAGTCCATGGCACTTTCAGTATTCTCCTCCAACACCACAACTCAAAGGCATCAATTCTTCTACGATCTTCCTTATTCACTGTCCAGCCTTCACATCCATATGAGCTTATTGAAAATACCATGGCTTGGGTCAGGCGCACCCTAGTCCTTAAGCTGACATCTCTGCTCTTCAATACTTTAAAAAGTTCCTGTGCAGCAGATTTGCCCAATGCAATACGTCATTTGATCTCTTGACTGCTGCTTCCACTAGTGTTGATAGTTGATCCAAGAAGAATGAAGTCCTTGACAACTTAGAATGGCTAAAAGAGGTCTTGATGGAGCTCCCAGTTTGCACTGACCTCACCCCACATAACAAACCCTCTGCATGCACTCAGCAAGACAGGACAACCTGCAAGTTAAGGAGGGAAAGGCAGCAGCAGCAGATGAGCTTGGGTAAAATTTCATTTCATTTTTATAGAAATAGCATAAGTGATCTGTATGCTGCGTTCAGCCCCCAGATGTTGAGTCGAGTTCCTTATTTCAACTGGGAATGAATAATTTATAATTCCATTGTGTTAAATCCTAAATAATAAGCCTGTCTGTTGAAGCAGTGCTGAAGTCCACAATTTAAGGACATACTCATAAATCCTTAAGCACTTTTCTAACTAGTTGAAAACATTTATGAAGTGGTGTTTGAGAAATGCTGAGCTAGAGTGCTGCTGGAGTAGGAGCCGAAGAGCACCTGCCAGAGAATCACTGGGCACTTGTTAAAATGCCTATTCCTGGGCCCCACCTCAACCCTACCAAATCAAAATGTTAGACGATAAGGCCTTGGAACTCCGCTTTTAATATGGGCCCCAGGCGACATTTCTACATGCTAAAGTCTGAGAGTCACTATTTCCGGATTGTCTGACAGCTTCTTCTAGGCCGAGGACTTGAGCTGACCCCTACCCTGAGCTAGCTCAGTATTCTGGATAGAGCTGTAGCTTCAACTAAGACAACAAATGTACTTCCAGGATTGCAATTACAAACACCAAGGAAGCAGCCATCTTTGCTACCTTCCCAAAAGGCTCTGAAGGCATAGGACCTGTCAGAGAAACTTGGTCATCTTTCTGTCTCCCCCAGAGACAGAAAGATGACCGACTTTCCTCTGAGAATCCCACCCTTTTCCTAGAAGCTCTTTTTCTGGTCTTTCCTACAACAGAGACCACCTTGTGGAATGTCTGGTGTATTTAGATGCTGCCTGGAAGGGGTACCGTACTAGAGGAGGAGAAGTGCTGTCCTCAGCTCTCTCATCTCTAATCCATTTGTTTGCAGTGACAGCCTAGATTCTGCTCCCCAGATGAGTCAACTTCACCTCTTTGTCTGCCTCAGCTCATACCAAGTGAAGCAATTTTCACTTCATTGGTCAATATAGTGATTCCTGAACTGTGATTGGTCACAAAATCCCCCCAAGGGCTTATGCTCTCCCCAGAGGACATAATGGACCCTGAGAAGACTTGTTTTTAGAGTAGTTGCCATGCTTACTGAATTGGTACCCTGAGAGCAAAGGCAATTGACTTTTTTTGAGAAAAATTGTTTCCTTGTACATTCTAGAAGACATTATTTAGGCCACTTAGACTTACTTTCACTCTTAAGGGCTATACCATTTGGCCTAGGGATGTGGGAGGTCTAGAGAAATGAGAGAGAATAGCAAATCTGACACATTGTGTTATCAGGAACAGTATAGAAGGATCCCTCTTTACAGGCCATTTGCCCAGATTAAAAGAGAGAGAGAAACATTTCTTTTAAGAATTTCTTCTAAAGAAGGAAGTCAAAGAGCTCTTTGGTGGTTATGTGCCGTGGAGTCGGTTCCGACTCATAGCGACCCTGTACAGGGTATCTGAGGCTGTAAACCTTTACGGGAGCAGAAAGCCTCATCTTTCTCCCGTGGAACAGCTGGTAGTTTCAAACTTCTGACCTTGTGGTTCGCAGCCCAATTCGTAACCACTATGCTACCAGAACTCCTTAAAGAGCTCTTTAGAAAGAGACTATTACACTACAAACCTATTTGCAAATTCAAAAAACTAGGCACTGCCCCTGAGGTCAAGAAAACTCCACCTTGTCAACCAGCCAGTAACAAACAACTCAACATCATCCCAACTGAGAGACTAGGATGCTCAATGAAGATACCTACAGATGCCATGCAGGAACAATCTTCTCTCCCACTCAGAAAAATGCTCACTCCCACTTTCTTTGAAACAAATGCCCCCTCTCCTAACTATATTTTCATTTTCAACTTGTGTTGTTGTTGTTGTTGTTATGTGCCGTCGAGTCGGTTCCGACCCATAGCGACCCTGTACAGGGTTTCCGAGGGTGTAAATCTTTACGGGAGTAGAAAGCCTCATCTTTCTCTCGCGGAGCAGCTGGTAGTTTCGAACCGCTGACCTTAAGGTTCGCAGCCTGATTCGTAACCACTACGCTACCAGAGCTCCTTTTTGTGTCAGTAGAATGGATATAGAGAAATATGTCTCTGTTGTGTTAGAAAAACCATAGAAGCAAGCTGTGGTGTAGTGAATTCTTTAATGTCTCTTCTAGCCTTAGTCTTTGTAACTCCCACCCAATGACGCTTTTCCTGATGAGTCTGGGTAAGACAAGGTGGGAGAAGATGCTAATAGGATGCCTTGATTCAGCTGTGAATTTTAGCAGAGTTCATTGTAATTGTAAAAATGTGAAACTTGAGTTTAGTAAGGGCATAAAATGAGGCATCTCAGAAGTAAGAGGGTGGGGATCTTACTAACATCAAGGAAGAAGAGCCAGCAGTCGAGCATGTTCTTCAGACTCTGAGATCCTTGCATACTGAAGCTCTTTGATTCAGGGACAGAAAGCTATGACACCAGAGGAGTGACAAAAAACATCATCATCAGCAGGACCAAGAGCCAGAATGTGAACAAGAGTAGTGGGCTTCCCAGTCCATGAGGCAAGTAAAGCTGAGTGACTTTGGGCAGAAGGTTTACTTTCAGAGTGGGGTGTCTCCAGGCACTTCATTGGGGGAGTTAGGTTTGCTGACCCATGGAGCTAGAGCCAAGTGCCTTCAGGCTGAGCTCATGGTGGACTGGGGTGCCTGTGGATATTTATCAGTGGCCCTAAAAGAGCTTTGTACGTTGCCTGGGCAGAGAGAGCCCCGCCTCTGGGGATAGCCGAGGAGAGGCTGTCTTTACTAGAAGACCTGTGCCTTGAACATTTCTGACCCTGAATTGTACCCTGTTTGCTTTCCTAATAAATTCCCAAACCATAAGCATTGTCTCTGAGTTCTGGGTGGCCATTGCAATGAGTTATCTAACGCAGCTGCATAGAGAGGGCTGTGGGAAGAATATTTGGTGTCTTTTTTTTTTGCACAAGCATATTGGTAAACAACACTGGACTCTAACTTCAGTGAAGAGGGGTAGGGATGGTGGAACTTGGGGAAGGAGAGAGCGACCCTGCCTAGAAAAGAAGGTGGCCCCTTCAGGGTTCTAGTTGACCATTGGCATGCAGGGCCATGGACTGGGTATGGCCAGATCATAGTTTCTTGGGAAAAGAAACTAAATATCCAGATTTTCATGTGAACACCCCAATTTTTAATATTGGCTCTATATTTAAATACCGTAAAGAAAAAAAGATCTATTGAAACCTCTGCCTTAAAGATCAGGGCCTGAAACAGGAGTCCCCATGTACTTCCAACATATAAGAGACTGAAGGAGCAAAGGGGTTTCCACTGTCCAGCTCTCTCATGGTTCACTGGTGGACTGAAGACACTGACCTGTCTAAGTTACCAAACTTGGTTGATACATTGAAATCCTAACTCCTAGTACCTGTAAATATGACCTTGTTTGAAAATTGGGACTTTGAAGATGTTATTAGTTAAATTAACATGAAATCCTGCAAATATATCCAGGTATATAGTAGAGCATGTAAGGGGCAAAGTTATACACATTTCTCGGCCATAATCCTACTTTGGTGAGTAGGCAGCTGGGGTCTTAAAAGCTTTTAAGTGGCCATCTAAGAAATAACTATTGGCCTTTTCCCATCCAGAGCAAAGAAGAATGAAGAAAATCAAAGGCTTGAGGAAACAGTAGAAAAGACTCATGGACCACACAAACCAGTCTCCACTAGCCTGAGACCAGAAGAACTAGATGATGCCTGGCTACCACTATCAACATCTCTGACCAGGACCATAATAAAAGGTCCTAGACAGAGTGGAAGAAAAATGTAAAACAAAATTCAAAATCATGAAACTTACCGGACTTACTGGCCTTATAGAGATTGGTGGGAACCCCAAGACTATGGCCCTTCAACACTAGAACTGAATCCATTCTCCAAGATTACCTTTCAACCTAAACATATTGTGGTTGTTGTTAACTGCCATCGAGTCGGTTCTGACTCATAGCAACCCTGCCTAGGGTTTCCAAGAAGCAGCTGGTGAGTTTGAACCATCAACCCTGGAGTTCAAATGACCTTGCGGTCCAATGCATTTTCCCACAGCACCATACCAGGACTCCACACCCAAAACATAGACAGGCTTATAAAGTAAGCAATAACACCCTTGAAAAACATGTTTCTTAGAATAATCAACCATATGAGACCAAAAGGGCAGCATTTGCCCAAAAGCAAAGTTCAGAAGGCAGGAAGAGACCAGAAAGATAGGTGAATGAAAACAGAATCCAGGGAAGAAGTAGGCAGGAAGCTCTTACACTGAGGGGATTACAGCTAATGTCATGAAGTAATCTGTGTGTAAATCATGAAAACTAATGTGCTCTGTACACTTTCACCAAAACACTACAAAATGTTACAATTCCTAACCCCTAGTACCTGTAAGGAGTCCTGGTGTGGCACTGTGGGTTAATGCGCCAGACTGCAAAGCCGTTTGAACTGCAAGGTCGGCAATTCAAGCTCACCCGCTGCTCCTTGGAAACCCTATACCGGGTCACTATGGGTTAGAACTGACTCGACAGCACTTCACAACAACAAAAGTACCTGTAAATATGACCTGAAGTCATACCGGAGTTGAAAGGGTCCTAATCCAATGTGAGTGGTGGTGGTGGTTGTGTGCCATGGTGTCGGTTCTGGCTCATAGCGACCCTGCACAGGGTTTCCAAGGCTGTAAATCTTTTTGGGAGCAGAAAGCCTCATCTTTCTCCTGTGGAACAGCTGGTAGTTTCTAACGGCTGACCCTGAGGTTAGCAGCCCAATTCGTAACTACTATGCTACCAGAGCTCCTTAATCCAATGTGAGTGGTGACCTTTTAAAATCAAGAGAAGGGACACAGTGACAGACATATGGGAAGACCATCCTGTGAAGGTAATGTCCTAGACAAGGAGTGCCACAGATCACAGGCCACCACCAGAAGTTAGACATGAGACAGATTTCCCTTTGAACCCTCAGAAGCAGACAAGATGACCAAGAAACCCTGATTTCAGCCTCCTGGCATCCAGAATTGTAAAACAATAAATTCCTGTTCTTATAAATTGCCCTGTTTACTGTGATACTTTGTTGTGGCAGCCTAATAGGACACTAATATAGGGGTGCTGGGTTTGAACCATCTGATAACATGAGGGATTAGTGCCTAAGTAGCTTATGTAAGTGCAGTGCCCAGTCTCCTGCATCTGATCTTATAAGTGGGACTTGGCTGAGCCCCTTTCACCCCTGACCAGGTGAGCTATGATTACGAAGAACAATGGCCAAAGTGTCTGTCCTTCCTTCTTCCTTCTTTTAGTGAAATCCTACTCACTCATTAAGACCAACTCAAATATCATCTCCTCGGAGACAGCTTGCTCAATTCCCTCAGTTCAAGCAAATCATTCCCAGCTCCCCCTACTTTGTGCCTGACCTGTTGAGTCTTCACTTCTGTCCCATCTTCTAGATCAGAATATGCCCACTGGAAAACCTTGCACTGACACATCCATAAGCCTGATGCACAATGTTGGGCAAAATATGATATGGAACCAAGAAAATATTCCAACTCCAGAAATTTGCAGATTTCCAATGGTCCAACGTTTAGAGAAAATTCCTGAGCTAAACTCTTTCTTAAAAACAACAACATCAGTTTAGATTAAAATTTTTAAAAAAGTATTTTGGATGCCTGGACACTTGTGGCGGGAACTCTAGGAGCACAGCCCAGTGCTAAAGCGCTCAGGGGCAAACCAAACGGTCACTCGCCACCAGTCACTCTGCAAGAAAAAGGCAAGACAGCCTGCGTCCCTAAAGTTTACAGACTTGAAAACCCTGTGGGCAGTTCTGTTTTGTCCTATAGGGTCACTGTAAGTTGGAATGGACTCGGCAGCAATGGGTTTAGTTTTGTTTGGGGGTGGACCTTTGTAGTCAATTGACTTTCTTGCTTCCAAAACTCTGAAGGTGCTCCTTTGAGACTCTAGAAACTTCACACAGTGAGATAGTAACATAATCAAGACCCAAGGCACTAACTGAAAAAGGAGGAAGTTAAATTGACTTTGAAAGTGTACCTTGCTGCTTCAGCAAACAGGCTCCCTACAGGCCTAAACTTGTCAGGGGAGGTAGAAATTTCACTATATTATTACCTTAAACAGTTTACTGCACACATTACTGGCTTAATGTGTTCTGCTTGACTTCAGAGAACAGGGACCACATCTCTTTTGCTGACTCATCAGGGGCCCCCATTCACTGTCGGACACTATTGATAGATAAATTGTAGATCGATGGAGTGAGAGAGAGAGACAGAGAGAGTTGTTGTGGTTAGGTGTCATTGAGTCCATTCTGACTCACAGTGACCCTATGCACAACAGAACGAAGCACTGCCAGGGCCTGTGCCATCCTTACAACTGCTGATGCCAATATGTCAATCCGCTTTACCAAGCATGATGTCCCTCTCCAGGGACTAATCCCTCCTGATAATATGCCCAAATATAAGAGATGAAGTCTCACCTCCTGGCTTCTAAGGAGTATTCTTCTTGTACTTCTTCCAACACAGATTGGTTGTTCTTCTGGCAATCTTTTAACAGTCTAAACAGTCTTCTCCAACATTGTAACTCAAATGCATCAACTACCTTATTCACTGTCCTACTTTCACATGCATAAGAGGCAATTGAACATGCCATGACTTGGGTTAGGTTCACCTTAGTCTTCAAACTGATATCTTTGCTCTTGAATACTTTAAAGAGATCTTGTACAACAGATTTGCCTAATACAATATGTCATTTGATTTCTTGACTGCTGATTCCATGAATATTGATTGTAAATCCTACTAAAATGAAGTCTTTGGAAACTTTAATCTCTTCTCTATTCATCATTACACTATTTATTAGTCCAGTTGTAAGGAGTTTTGTTTACTTTACATTGAGATGCAATCCATACTGAACGCTGGTGTCCTTAGATAGACAGATGCTGTTGTTAAGTGCTGTTGAGTTGGTTCCAACTTATAGGGTTTCCACAGGAGCAGCTGATGGGTTTGAACTGCTGACCTTGTAGTTGCTGACCCTATCTATGCAACAGAATGAACCATTGCTCAGTTCTGCACCATCCTCATAATTGTCTTCATGTTGGAGTCCATTGGTGCAGGCATTGTACCAGTCCATCTCTCTGAAGGTCTCACATGCCCTTGTTGGCACTCTACTTTACCAAACAGGATGTCCTCCTTCAGCTCCTGATCACCTCTGACAACGAGTCCAGAACAAGCAAGTCAGATAATGGTCTGTTGTGAACTATACGGTTTTCACTGGATAATTTGCTGATAAGTCACCAGGGCTTTCTTGCTCCTCTGTCTTAGTCTGGAAGCTCTTTTGAAACCTGTTCCAAGAACTGACAGTATTTGAAATATTCACGGCATAGCTTCCAGGATCATAGTCCACAAAACCACACAGTTTGAGAGACTGACAGAGAACAGTGTTGACACACAGTAGTCGCTAGGGAAGTGTGGGGTGAATTGAATGGAATGCGTTGCTGTTGTTGTTGTTGTCAAGTGCCATCAAGTCTGTTCTGACTCATAGCAGCCCTGTATAGGTTTCCGAGGAGCGGCTGGTCAAACCAACCTTGTGGTACACTGTTTGTCCTACAGTGCCAGACCAGGACTCCAAACGGAATCTACAAAGAGGTAAATGAGGTGCAGGCCTACTAGACCTAGTAGGTACTAACTACAAATGACATGATCTATGTGTATCATTTCACCTAGTTCTCATAGACTTCTAGGAGAGGCATTTACCCGTTTTACAGATGAGCAAACTAAGATTCAACAGAGCTGAGACTCAAACCCAGAGCTGGGTGACACCAAATATGATGCTTCTTCCAAAAATTCACTGCCATTTAAAATGTTCTAATTCCATGGGGCAATTCCCCCCTGTGAGGTACTCCTCGCTCCAAAAGCATTGGGAACACTGTGTAGGTTGGAACGGTAAATAACCGGAAGTCATTTGTGGTGGTTCATCAAAATGTGAGGGCACCTGGACCAAAGAAATGATGGAGAAAGTGTTTTGCAGGCTCTCATTTGGGTGACAAATGGGCAGTTCACACAACAGTGCCTGAGGTCGGGAGAGACTTTCATGCACACTTGCACTTTGACTAAGGATCCTAACATGATACCAAGTGCCCCTCCGATGAATTATGGCTCAGGAAAGAAACACAACAAAGCAATTTGCCTCTGTAACGAATTCCTCTTGTCTACAGCGCTGAAGGAGCAATACTTTAGCAGCCAGTGAGTTGGATAATTGGAAATAAGGGCGCTCTGAGCAGGCTGAGGAGGGCTAAGGAAGGCTGGTTTTTATCAGCCTCAGAGCTATTTTTTATAATCAGTGTCTCTGTGCAAAAAATAAAATAAATAAATAAATAAATACAGTAGGAGAAACAAGCAAATCTTCATCCACCAACAAAGGCGAATCTATTATGATCTTTAATACTACCTTGAAACTTTATTAAGTAATAGTGAAACTCAACTTCTTGGCTTTGGAAGGAAACTTGGAGGTAAGTTATCGAACCAAAGCTTCTGTAGACTGAGCAACCATTTGCCAGAATCAATGTTCTTTCTGATACAGACAGAGTGGAGACAGGCCAGGAGTTTTCTGTAAGGATTTTTTCTTCTGATTGCTAAGCAAGGCCCACACTCCTCTTTGCTTTCACAGTCACTCTTCTTGATGGAAATATTGGCAGACCTGTGTGCCTGGAGACCTGGAAGATCGTGCACACCCATAAAAACACACCAGCGCTCCTGCCAAACCCGATCCCCTTCTCCACATGCTAGCCCATATTTCTATGATGTCAGCCAACTCACACACCAAAACTAAGCCAGCTTCCAACCCACAGTTTAGAAACAGACATAGTACTCACCATGCAAATCTACACTTACACCAAACGTAAATTCTCCATTCCCAGCTCAACAACTCACTTCTGATTTCTGTAACCATAGATTTTTAAGTGTGAAAACTACAGGCAAAATGACCAGTGGAAGCCTTCCTTTCAGCAAATAAGTGATGGAGGAAAACTAGCTTAAGGGTAGGGATCAGATTCCTATTGGAGATTTTACAAACAGCACAACAATTCAAGCACAGCCTTTGGAGTCACATGTAGCCTAGAGAGAAACATGGAGCATATTCCATTCATTAAAATTCATGGGACTGGGGGAAGAGTGGAGAGTGGAACACTGAGTTTACCTGAAGAAATGCCTTGTCAAATTGCTGAAGGTGAAATTGGAGTGTGTAGCGAACACTAGAGGACATACAACACTCTTGAGAGAAAGCCCAAGTCACAAAGGTGATCATGAGATTGCATAATAAAAGAGCAAGACATTTGAACTTTCTGGGGGAATCCTGGGATTGGAGAAAGGAGAAGGGAAGCTGATGCTACTAAGAGGAATGGAGATTGTTGGTGTTAAGTGCCATCATAGCAACCTTCTATAGGGTTTCCAAGGAGCAGCTTGTGGGTTTGAACCACCAACCTTGTGGCTAGCAGTCCAGTCCTGATCCTACAGTACCACACCAGGAGTCCCAAAAGGAAAGGAAATAGGGGATGGACAGGGGGTGGAGGAAAAATACCTGGTGATAGAGTGTTGTTGTTAAGTGCTGTCGAGTTGGATCTGACTCATAGCAACCCTGTACAGGGTTTCCAAAGAGCATCCGGTGGGTTTGAACTGTTGACCTTGTGGCTTGCAGTCCAGTGCTTATCCTACAGCACCACACCAGGAGTCCAGTCATGGAAAATTTTGAGGAAGAAAATGTCTAATGAGGAATTTTCGATGCAGTTGGTTACTTATTCTTAATAAACTGTTTTATATATAT
>NW_006408521.1:39930937-39932167 GCF_000296735.1 Chrysochloris asiatica | reverse complement strand
TAGATAGATAGATAGATAGATAGATAGATAGATAGATAGATAGATAGTAGATGATAGATAGATAGATAGATAGATAGATAGATAGATAGATAGTAGATGATAGATAGATAGATAGATAGATAGATAGATAGATAGATAGATAGTGGGTAGGTAGATAGATAGATAGATAGATAGATAGATAGATAGATAGATAGTAGGTAGGTAGATAGATAGATAGACAGACAGACAGACAGACAGACAGACAGATAGATAGATAGATAGATAGATAGATAGATAGATAGATAGATAGTAGGTAGGTAGATAGATAGATAGTAGGTAGATAGATAGATAGATAAATAGATAAATAGTAGATAGATAGATAGTAGGTAGATAGATAGATAGATAGATAGATAGATAGATAGATAGATAGATGATAGATAGATAGATAGATAGATAGATAGATAGATAGATAGAAGATAGATAGATAGATAGTAGGTAGATAGATAGATAGTAGGTAGGTAGATAGATAGATAGATAGTAGGTAGATAGATAGATAGATAGATAGATAGATAGATAGAGATATAGATATTGTTGTTCATAAGTGCAGTCATTTCGGTCAACTCATTATGACCCTATATAGCATTTCCAGGACCAGAAAGTCTCATCTTCCTCCTGCGCAAACCACTAACCTTGTGTGTGATTAGCTGCCTAGTGCTCCATATGTTGGTGCTGTCGAGTAGCCCTGTACACCACAGATGAAACACTGCCCGTTCCTGCATCATCCTCACAATCATTGCTAAGCATCAGCCTATGGCTGTACCACTGTACCAACCCATCTCATTGGACGTCTCCTCTTTTTTGCTGACCCTCCACTTTGCCAAGCATGATGTCTTTTTCCAGGGACTGGTCCCTCCTGATAACATGTCTGAAGTATTAGAGATGAAGTCTGACCATCTTGGTACTGTTAATATTCGTCTCCACCACCTTAACTCAATTCTTCTATGGCCTTCCTTATTCATTGCCCAACTTCAACATATATAATAAATATATATATACATATAAATGTATATATATAGCGAGAGAGAGAGACTCTTGGTGTGGCACTGTAGGGTCAGCATAGGACTGAGAACCACAAGGTCAGCAGTTCAAACCCACCAGCTGCTCCTTGGAAACTGAATACAGGGTCACTATGAGTTAGAACGACTCAACAGCACTTAGCAGCAACAACAATATACAGAGAGAGAGAGAGAG
>NW_006408521.1:39905195-39929407 GCF_000296735.1 Chrysochloris asiatica | reverse complement strand
ATATATATATGTACTTGCATATACTCATCTATGTGAGTTCCTTTCTATTACTCGTTAGCAGTTCAAAATCACTCAAAGGAGTCTCAGAAGACAGGTCAGACCATCTGCTTCTGAAAGTCACAGCCTTGAAAACCCTGTTCTGTATGGTGCTCTTTCTTGGAAGAGGTACATTCAGAATGCTGCTTAGAAGCCAGGATGGTGAGACTTCGTCTCTCATACATCAGACATGTGTTATCAGGAGAGACCAGTCCTTGGAAAAGGGTATCTTACTTGTAAAGTGAATGGTCAATGAAAAAGAGGAAGAACCCCCAATGAGATGGATTGGCACAATGGCAGCAGCAATGAACTCAAGCTTAACAATTGTAAGGATGGTGCAGAACCAGCTGGTGTTTCATTCTGTTTTGCATAAGGTTGCTATGAGTCATAGCTGACTCAATGACACCTAACAACAACAACAGCAACTCTGTACGTGTGGGGCTGCCACGAGTCGGAATTGATTCAATGGTAACAAATAGCAACAACTATGCTGTAGGATAAGCACTGGACTGCTAACCTCAAGGTCAGTGATTCAAACCCATCAGTTGCTCTTTGTAAACCCTATATACTCAGATCACCCCTACGCACCCTATCTAGGACTACCAAATATCAAGTATATGAGAGAGGAGAGGCAAGCCGGCAGACGGACTAGGTGAGCAATGATGCCACATCGTTACAGATACTCCTTGAAATTAAACAAGCAGAAAACCATTTTAGACAAAGTTACCTTCAGCTACTTTTAAAAGTGGCTCTTGTGAGTAAACAGAAGCAGGAAAGATGTGCTATCCAAGTTGCTCGGATCAAGTTTAACTCCATAGGGCTGACTTCTAACGCTTTTTGACCTTGATTTTGGCTCTAACTTGCTGTGGGAACGTGTACAGATCCTTTTTCCCTAGCAGTCATTGGAGTCTCAGAAGCGAAGCCCCAGAGCTGAGGATGTCCGTGGTTTCCTCACCTGTGGGGCACTAAATAAGAATAGGTGGATTTCTGTATGAGCTGCCCTGGAATGGGAAGGCCCAGGAGAACAGGAGGGGTTCTAAAGCCTGGAACCATGTTTTGTATGCTGATTTATTATCTGCTTGACATTTGATGACATCGGGGCGTGGAGTTCCAGCCTTGATCCAGGTCCCCCAAACATGTGCAGTTCTCGGTCCCACCCTTCCTGCAGTGTGAAATGAGACGGTGAGAGCAGCTGACCCCGAAGGCCTTTTTTCTCCACACGGCACACAACTTCTCATGGACCTTGTACTCCCATCACCCTCATCACCGAATCCTCATTATTGCTCACTCTCTGGTGGCAATCACCTTACCCTGCTTGCTTATCCCCCTTCTTCAGGACCTTCCCATGCTCTGTGTCCCAGCAGAAGTCACACTGCCACCACCCCCCACACACACACCCCAGGAATCACACCTTACGTAAACTGCTGCCACTCTTACTAGCTGTACCATCCTTCTTGTCCATCTACTGTTCACCATCATTGCTCAACTTTCACATGGGAACGTTCTGCCTCTCGGCTGAATCATACACCCTCTGCAGCCTGGAGCAAGTTTATTTTATTATTACTATTTTAGTATCACTAAAAAAAATTCTGACAATTTGGGGCACCAAATAAATGCAGAAGAAATCTATGAAGAAACGGACAAAGTAAATTAATTTGTCTCACCCTGGAGTGGCACTCTAGGATAAACACTGGACTACTAACCACTAGGTCGGTGGTTCAAACCCATCAGCCACTCCTTGGAAACCCTGTATGGGGTCACTACGAGTTACAACAGATTCGATGGAACTTAACAACAACAACATCAAACTTAGGGAACCTTGGTGGTGCAGTGGGTTAGCGCTTGGCTGCAAACAGCTAGATCAGCAGTTTAACACCCCCAGCCTCTCTCTCCATGGGAAAAGGATGCGGCAGTCGGCTTGTGTGAAGATGACAGCCTTGGAAACTCTATGATGCAGTTCTACTGTCCTAGAGGGTCATGATGAGTCAGAATAAATGACGCCAGTAGGTCTGGATTGGGACCAGCTGCAGATACTTTTGGCTCAGAGTCACAGACTCTCTTTAGCTTACAGACAGAAAGTTTTCCAGAACTCCATCTGCTGGAGAAAAACTTTGTTGCTTTTCCATTGAGTTTGTGTATCTCAGGTCTGGGCCAAGAGGCTTCATTTTAGCCCAGTGAATGTGTTTATTATCTGTAGATTCAAAGTACAAATTAGGCAAATTACCAAATGAATGCCACCACTAAAGATAAATGCCTGAGTCCTGGTGTGGCACTGTAGGATAAGCACTAGACCACAAGGTCGGTTTGACCTCCAAGGTCAGAGGTTGGAACTCAGCAGTCACTCCTAGGAAATCCTATACAGGGTCGCTATGAGTCCTAACCGACTTGATGTCACATAACAACCACAACAACGATAAATAACATAACAACAATTGTGAGACTAATGAAGGACCAGGCAGTATTTCCTTCTATTGTGCAGTGGTACTGTGAATGGGAACAGACTAAACAGCACTTAACAACAAAATGCCTTGACTCTTTTGAAGAAAGATGAGGCTTTCTGCTTCCATAAAAATGTACAATCTCGAAACATAGTTTCACTATGGGTAGGAATCGACTTGATGGCAGTGAGCAGGTAAAGAGTGACAGGAGAAGAGGGAGGCGGGAAGAAGAGTTGCTTGCTTCTGGACCCTCATTTTGGGAAGCCATGCTGGGCTACTAGAATGGGTCTCCTTGGGAACAGAGCCCTGGTCTGTGGGCTTCTTTAACCACTGTGTCCCCAGCACCTACAAGAATCCCTGGCACAGATGACATTTAGATGGTGTGGTGATGAATGGAATAAATAAATGAATTAATGCACAGCCTTCACACTGATAGTTTGAAGTGCCCGTAGCTGGTGGTTACCGTAAAGAGCAGCCGGGAGAAGAATTGATCCTTGAGTAGGTTCACATTCTGGTCTTCCATTTCCTTATTAGTAAAATATTGTTAAACACCCTATCTCACACTTAGAGGCAGTATGACAGGGCCTCAAAAGTGGCCTGTACCAGCTGCAGCCAGTGCTGGCTCTTGGTCTCATACCTGTCTTGATCTCTACTCTGTGATCATCTCTCTTATTCCCTTAAAGCTTCTCTAACACAACAGCTGTCAGGCTTGACCAGGTACTGCCCAGCCCCACAGAATAAATGCAGCTATTTTGTTCTTTGCAAGCAAATCTTCAGAACACACTCCAATGCACTTTCCATCTTGAGAATGCTCCTTGGCCCAGTGTGCAGAAACGCCAAAGGTATGAGTTTTGTATGGGAGTTTCCCCGGCCACCTTGACTGCAGTTAGGTTGAACATTGAGTTCTGCCTCTACTCAGCTAGCCCCTCTTGGTCTAGCTCCGCCATGAGCAAGATCAGAAACAAAAGTGCTGTGGATCTCATCACATTCAAATTAAACTCTAGGAGAGGGGTTTTGCACACTTCAGACAATACTTGCCTAACGCTTGCCAATTACTGCAAATACTAGGACGTCTAATATTCTTAAATACCATTGACTGCCGGAAGTACAAACAAACCTGTCTTGGAAGAAGGACAGTCAAACTGCTCCTTGGAACTGAGAATGGTGAGACTTCATCACACATATTTTGGACCTGTTGTCAGGAGGGACCAGTCCCTTGAGAAGGAAAGCATGCTGAATAAAGTAGAGGAACAGCAAAAAAGAGGAGGGCTCTCAGTAGGGCGAACGGACAAGTGGCTGTAACAATGGGCTCAAACACAAAGATCATGAGGCCGGCACAGGACCAGGCGGAGTTTTGTTCTGGTGTGCATAGAGAGGGATGCTATGAGGGGAGCAGACTTGAGGGCATTCAACAACAACAACAGCCATCAAGTTTATTCTAACTCATACTAGCCCTTTAGGATAGAGAAGACCTGCCTTTTAGGGTTTTTTTGAGACTGTAAATCTTTATAGGAACAGACAGCCTCGTCTTTTTTGGCACAACTGGTGAGTTTGAACTGCTGACTTTTCGGTTAGCAGCCCAATACATAACCCACTACACTACCAGAGATCCATAAAATTAAGTCAGTCATTGTTTACCCTAATGTGGGTAGGAGAAATACATAAAAGACAGAGAGGCTATAAAAATACATTATTACTGTGGTTACAGTGTGTCAAAAATATATCTAGTCATGATTTCCTTTCATCTTTTTCAATAATGCAATGAAATAAGCATAACTATAATTCCTAGTTTGTAGATGAGGTCCTGAAGCCAAGAGAGGTTAGGTGACTTGCCCAGGGTCACACAGTTTTTAACTAACCAAGCTGAGATGGTTAGCCCCAACAGTCCTACCTCAGACTGTATTATCACATCAGAGCCACAACCAAGCTATTCTCATTTCTGTGTCTTTCCCATTATATTGGGGCTCCTCAAGGACTCGTTCCTATTCATCCCAGAGGCCTCAGTGTTCAGCACTATTGACTGATTGACAGCTCTGTGGCCTGACGCACAGCGGCCATTCATCAAACAGCATTAAACATCTGAGCAACTATGTAATCCACAGGGCAGGCTTCATTACTCCCAGGAAAGAAGAATTCTAAAAGCTTGCCCAGTGCCATAATTACCTGTTGGCTCAAGGAGATTTTCAATTCATCACTTCTGGCCATCTCTGGAATCAGATTGAGTTGGTTTGAGATACAATAAGACAAATTTGTTTTTTTAAAGCTGCTTTTATTTTAGTTTTTATTTTTGCAGCCTCTCTGTCTCTTATCTACTTCTCCTCCTCTTCCCCCTCCTCCTTCTTTCTCCTCTCTTTTCTGTTTGCCTCATTGCCACATAGTACGCAAGAGTCCTGATGTGGCACTGTGGGATAAAGCATTGGACCACAAGGTCAGTTTGACCCATAAGGTCAGTGGTTCAAACTCACCAGTCACTCTTTGGAAACCCTATATAGGGTTGCTATGAGTTGGAACCGACTCTACAGTGCTTAACAACAACACACAGTACTCAAGTGCAAAATACTTGCGCTACCCACATTGGGGTAAACAAATGACTGACTTAATTTTACGCATCTCTGGTAGTGTAGTGGATTATGTATTGGGCTGCTAACTGAAAAGTCAGCAGTTCAAACCCACCAGTTGTGCCAAAAAAGACGAGGCTTTCTGCTCCTATAAAGATTTACAGACTCAAAAAAACCCTAAAATACAGGTCTTCTCTATCCTAAAGGGCCAGTATGAGTTAGAATAAACTTGATGGCTGTTGTTGTTGAATGCCCTCAAGTCTGCTCCCCTCATAGCATCCCTCTCTATGCACACCAGAACAAAACTCCGCCTGGTCCTGTGCCCTCCTCATGACCTGATCATTGTGTTTGAGCCCATTGTTACAGCCACTTGTCCGTTCGCCCTACTGAGAGCCCTCCTCTTTTTTGCTGTTCCTCTACTTTACCCAGCATGCTTTCCTTCTCAAGGGACTGGTCCCTCCTGACAACAGGTCCAAAATATGTGTGATGAAGTCTCACCATTCTCAGTTCCAAGGAGCAGTTTCACTGTCCTTCTTCCAAGACAGATTTGTTTGTATTTCCGGCAGTCTATCGTATTTACAATATTCTTTGTTAACATCACAATTCAAATGCACCAATTCTTGTTGTTGTCATTGTTGTTATGTGCCGTTGAGTCGGTGCCAACTCATAGTGACTCTGTATAGCATTTCCCAGGAGAAGCTGGTGAGCTTGAACCACCAATCTTGCGTGTCAAACCAACCCTTGCAGTCCAGCGCATTAACCTACAGCACCATACCAGGACTCCATCACTTCTTGTTATGTGCCGTGAAGTCGTTTTGGACTCATAGCAACCCTGTACAGGGTTTCCGAGGCTGTAAATGTTTACGGGAGCAGAAAGCCTCATCTTTCTCCCGGGGAACACCTGGTTGTTTCGAACTGCTGACCTTGCGGCTCACAGCCTGATTCGTAACCACTGCATTACCAGCGCTCCTTATCACATCTTGTTAGGTCTTCCTTATTCATTGTCCAGCTTTCACGTGCATATGAGGTGATTGAAAATACCCTGGCCTTAGTCGTCAAAGTTGATGCTTGCCCATTAACACTCTAACAAGATTTTGTGCAGCAGATTTGCCAATGTAATGCATCATTTGATTTCTTGACTGCTGCTTCCATTTGCACTGATTGTGGATTCAAGTAAAACAAAATACTTGACTTCAATCTTTTCTCTATTTATTGTTATTTTGGTTTTTTGGTCCAGTTCTAAGGATTTTTGTCTTATTTATATTGAGTTATAATCTGTACTGAAGGCTGTATTCTTTCTTTGATCTTCATTAGCAAGTGCTTCAAATCCTCTTCACTTTCAGCAAGCAAGGTTACGTTATCTGCATATTGAATATTGTAAATGAGTCTTCCTCCAATCTTGAGACCACATTCTTCTTCATATAGTCTAACTTCTTGGAGTATGGACTCAACACAGATTGAATAGAGGTGACACAACCTGACACACATCTTTCTTGATTTTGAACAACTGTGTTGTGGTCTTGTACAGGTTCTGCATGAGCAAATGACCTTACCTGGAACCTTCGTCAGCATTTCTGTAGGAAGCACTCACCAGAATGATGCTTCTCCAGCCTCTCTCAACATCTTTCTTAGCCTGTGTGTGATCACCTACACAACTCAGACAGGACCTGGGAGCAATCCCCAGAAGCAATCTAGATGCCTTTCCCTCATGAACCTTAACCACTCAGGAGATGAGCAATTGGCTGCCTACTAGCTGTCCCAAGAAATACCCTTAATGTGCCAGGTAGTACAATAGGAATACTATTTCATTCAAGTTCACAACAGGTCAGGGTATCATTGACCCTTGTTTGCCAGGTTGAAAACTGTGGCCAGGGATGCAGAAATACTAAGAGGCTGGCATTTAAGCTCTACTAGACTGACTCAAAGATCAGTTGCAGATACTACAAGGAGATAATTTCTAGGTAAATGGAAGTAAAGACAGGATGAGATCAAAGTAATAAATGCATACACTTTAGTCAACTTGGAAAGTTGACCTCATTTCTGAAACAACTAGTCCATATGGAGGAAGAGTGAATGTTTTCAATGTTGGAAATCTTCCAGGAATATTCAAAGTATGACCTGTGAGCCAACTGAGGAACTGATGGAAATGCAGATCCCTGGGTCCTACCCCAGATAGACTGAATGAGACTGTCTGGAGAATCAAATCATTTGCAATGTTAGCAAGTCTTTCCAACACTCAGGAATCCTGAGATATGCCCAGGTTTGAGAACCACTATCTAGAGGCTATCCACAACCAATGGTTATGGAAACAGCAGTTGAGAAATCAAAGGACATATTGCATTAGGCAAATTTGCTTCAAAAGAGCTCTTTAAAGTGTTAAAAGACTAAAGATATCAATCACTTTGAGGAGTAAGGTGTGTATGACCTAAGCCACAGTATTTTCAGTCATCTCATATGCATGTGAAAGTTGGACAATGAATAAGGAAGACTGTAAAATAATTGATGCATTAGAATTATGGTATTGGAGAAGAATATTGAAAGCACCATGGACTGCCAGAAAAACAAACAAATCTGTCTTAGAATAAGTACAACTAGGATGCTCCTCAGAAGCCAGTATGGCAAAACTTCATCTCTCATAGGTTAGATATGTTGTCAAGAGAGACCAGTCCCTAAAGAAGGACATCACACTAGGTAAAGTGGAGGGTCAGTGAAACATAGAAAGACCCCACACAAGATGGAATGACACAATGGCAGCAACAATTGTGAGGATGGTACAGGACCAGACGATATTTTTGTTCTGTTGTGTACGAGATCACTATGAGTTGGAATGAACCCAATGGCACCTAACAGCAACAACATCTAGAGGCAAAGAATGAGTCCCCTGCACTGGAAAGGCAGAGATCCTGGTGGGGCACTACTCACTGAGCTCCAGGGATATTCTCCCAGTTGTTGCAGGAAGCCCTTTAGAGACAGACCCAGGAAACTTTAGTCACCACCTTACCTGGTCTGATAGTTCAAGTTCTGTGTCAACTTGACAGGACCAGGATTATCAGTGGTTTAGCAGTTAAGGCATAGCAATTCACCATGTAAAGACAGTACTACCAGCATTCTTCTGTCAGTTTGTTGTACTGTGATGACTTGTGTATTTCTTTGATACTGGAAGTTATACTACCGGTATTTAAATACCAACAAGGTCACTCAAGGAGGCTAAGGTTTCAGTTGACCTTCCAGACTATAACAGACTGGGAAGAAGGAGAGGCCATTTCTGAAAGAACAGCCACTGGAAACTTTATAACTAGCAGTGGAACATTGACACAGCACCAGAAGTGAGCCCTTCCGGTTGTAAGGCACTCAAAATATGATTAAGAAAAAGCTTGCCTCCTCAAAGTAGAGTTGACCTTAATGACATGAATGAAGTATAGTATGGAGGATCTTCATTTGCTCTTGTGGCACAACTCAAAATGGAAAAACAACTGTAAACATCCACTAATAATCAGAAGATGGAATGTACAAAGTATGACCTAGGAAAATTGGAAGTTATCAAAAATGAAATAGAACCAATAAAGATGGATATCTTAGGCATTAGTGAGTTGACATGGGCTAGTAGTGGCCATTCTAAATTGGACAAGCATATAGGGAAGAACATGGGATAAGGATTGGAGGAAAACTCATTAACAACCTGTGATATTCAAATGATACAACCTTGCTTGCTGGAAGCAACGAGGACTTAAAATTTTACTGATGAAGATCAAAGACCACAGCCTTCAATATGGATTACACCTCAATGTAAAGAAAACAAAAATTCTCACAAATGAACCAATAAACAACATCTTGATAAATGGAGAAAATACTGACGCTTCAAAGACTACATTTTGCTTGGAGCCGCAATCAACACTCATGAGGCAGCAGCCAAGAAATCAAGCAATGTATTTATATTGCATTAGGCAAATCTGTTGCACAAGATCTCTTTATAGTTCAAGAGCAAATATATCATCTTGAGGACTAAGGTGCACCTGACTCAAGACATGGTATTTTCCATCTTCTCACATAAATGTGAAGGTTGGGACTGCATACTGGAAGACTGTAAAAAGATCAATGCATTTGAGTTATGGTGTAGGTGAAGAATATTAAAAGATCCATTGATTTCCAGAAGAATAAACAAATCTGTCTTGGAAGAAGTACAGCTAGAATGTTACTTAGAAGCCAGGATGGTGAGACTTCATCTCTCATGCTTTGGACATGTTATAAGGAGGGACCAGTCCCTGGAGAAGGACAACATACTTGGAAAAGTGGAACATCAGTGAAGGAAAATGACACTCCCAATGAGATGGATTGGTACGTGTGTAACAACAATGCGTACATGCATTACATCAATGAGCCATAATGGGCTCAAGTGTAACAACAATTGTGAGGATGGTGCAGGGCTATGCATAGGATCACTATGAGTAATAGCCAACTGGAAGATATCTAATAACAACAACAATGGGTTACAATGGCCAGGAACATTGAAGAAGAAAGGCATAGCATTCATAGTTTAAGAAAAATAAAAGTGGGGGGGGGGGGGAGGGCATTTCAAGATCTATCATGAAGTACAATGTTGTCTGTGATGGGATAATATCCATAGACCTACAAGGAAGATCAGTTAATACCAGTACTATTCAAATTTATTCAGCAACCACTAAAGGCAGTGATGATGAAATCCAAGAGTTCTATCAATTTCTTCAGTCTGAAATTGATCAAATATGCAACTAAGATGTATTCATAATTACTGGTGACTGGAATGCAAAAGTTGGAAACAACTTTCAGTAGTTGGAAAATATGTCCTTGGTGATAGAAACAATGCTGGAGATCACATGACAGAATTTTGCAAAACCAATGACTTGTTCATTGCAAATACCTTTTTTCCAACAAGATAAAAGGCCACTCTACACATGGACCTCACTATATGGAATATACAGGAGCCAAATTGACTACATCTGTGGGAAGATACAGTAGAAATGTTTGTTATCATCATCCAAAACAAGGCCAGTGACTGACTGTTGAACAGACTATCAATTGCTCATATGCAAATTCAGTCTAAAGCTGAAGACGATAAAAACAACTCCATGAAAGCCAAAATGTGGCCTTGAATATGTCCCATCTGAACTTAGAGACCATGTAAAGAACAGATTTGATGCATTAGACACTAATGATGGAAAATCCAGAAGAGTTGTGGGCTGACATCAACAACATCATGCATGAAGAAAGCAAAAGTCATTAAAAAGACAAAAAGAAAGAAAAGACCAAAATAGATGTCAAAAGAGACTCTGAAACTTGCTTTTGAGCATAGAGAAGCTAAAGCAACTAGAAGAGATGATGAAGCAAAAGAAATAAACAGAAAATTTCAAAGGGAAGCTCAAGAAAACAAACTCAAGTATTATAATAAAATGTGCAAAGACCTGAGTTAGAAAACCAAAAGGTAAAAACAAGCTTGGCATTTCTCTAACTGAAAGGACTGAAGAAAAAATTCAAGCTTCAGGTTGCAATACTGAAGGATTCTATGGACAAAATTTTGAATGATGCAAGAAGTATTAAAGAAAGAAAGAAAAAAAAAGATGGAAGGATACACAAAAGCCCTGAAACCAAAAAGAATTAGTCAGTATTGAACCATCCAAAGAGATAGCAAATGATCAAGAACTGATGATATTTAAGGAAGAAATTCAAGCTGTAATGAAGGAATTGACAATAAACAAGGCTCCAAAAGTGACATAGTACAAACTGATACAGTGCTGTAGACACTCATTTGTTTAGGACAAGAAATTTAGGAGACAGTTACCTGGCAAACCCATATGTGTGCCCATTCCAAAGAAAGGTGACTCAACTGAATGCAGAAATCATCAAATAATACCATTAATGGGTTCAAGCATAACAACATTGTGAGGATAGAAGAACCAGGCAGTGTTTCGCTCTGTTGTGCACATGGTCGCTATGAATCAGAACCAACTGGATGGCACCTAAAAACAAAAAACAAGAACAACCACAATGCCCCAGGATGAGATTTACTATAATGCCAGGTCTGTGTTTCAAACCCACCAGCTGCTCCTCAGAAATCCTATACAGGGTCATTCTGAGTAGAAATGGACTGGACAGCTCTTAGGAACAACAATCGTCATTTCCATGATGAGATCTGCAGTTAGCAGTAAATCAATTGAAAGGAAATGTCCTCAGGGGTATGGCCTGCTTTCAATATATTGGATACTCAGGAAAAACTTACTTGTTTTTTGCTAGATCTGGATTCTGCATCTGGCTCTTCAGTTGACTTCTGGTTCTTTGGACATGAGTCAGTGGCCTGTTGTATTACCCACCAATCCTGGGAATCACCAGTAGCCTGCCATCTTACTTGCTGACCTTGGACTCATTTACCTCTGCAGCTAGAAGTCTGCCATCTGACCTGCTGATCATTACCTGCTGCAGATGTGTGGGTCACTATGGGTCGGAACCAACTCAACGGTACTTAACGACATATATACATATATATACTTCACTTGTTTTGCTTCTCTAGAGTGCCTAGCCTAGACACCTGGCCTCCCTGTATAGGAAACAGATGACCTTTTCTCAATGACAGAACAACTGGCTAAGAACCTGTTTTGGGTGCATGTAGTTGAAGGTCAGATTTCTTGAAAAACATGACCTTATTTTGTCGTAAATTAGGAGGATCTTGTAAACAGAATTTTTGAGAGCTACTTGCTATGCTAAGGGGTTAATTGTGGTAAAAGGAAAGTCACTGCCTGGACTATTATTTAAATCTCAAGTGTTCACAGTCCTTCACCAGACAAGTCTCCCATCAAATCTTGGTACCGCTGCATTAACCAGGAAAGCACAGAGAATAAGCCTCAATAGATCTTCTATGGATGTACAATCAAGATTCCAGCAAGCCATGGGATGATACCCTAACCTAAAAAAAATTCAGTTCTCAATGTATGCACCCCTCTCTCCCACATAATCATCCTATTGGGTTAAATTCCTCCAGTCCTAGTCCTCCCAGCTGACTCCTTGCTGACCTGAGGTCAAAACCTGGCAGGAAGCACGTTGGCCAAAAGCATGCCTCTCTCTCTTTTGTTGCTGAGATGTAAAGACTTGGCTTTTAAAATGCTCCCCAAGTTGACAAATGTGATCTATAAACTCAATACCCAGGGAAATGAAACTTGGCTTAGTGCAGATTTCACCATTTTTTTACAATTTGTAGGAGAAGCAAAAGAGCATATTGAATTTCATACAATTTTTATCATGTCATAAAGTGAAAAGTCACTTTCCATTTATAAGAGGAACTCAGATGGGCTTTTCAGTCCCTTAGAAGAAAGCTAAAGCCAAAGAATATTGCAAGTGTTGCCTGTTCCCTGAGCTGCAAGTCATGTCTTACAAGTTGTCAACTGATCTTGGATGGTGATATCTGTTTTGTTGTCGTTACTGCTGTTGTTGTTGTTGTTGTTTTCAGTTGTGTATTGATCATTAAGGTCTGTGAATGACAGGTTTTCTTTGCCCATTTTCTCTGCTGGGGACAGGGCTCTTGGGGCTTCACAAATTGAATTGATTCAAGTCTTTGCCAGGTGCCAGGACCTCCATTCAGGGAGAAAGACAAGCTCTCTGACTTCTTGAAGCCTTGCTCTGTTGGCATAGGCTGGGAGCTTTAAGAAATGAACTCACGCTGTGCTCACGCTCTGGTTTCTATGGCAACAGTCATCAAGGCTTGGGCTAAGGTTATCAGGCTTAGTGAGCTCCTACAGGGACAAAAGACAACTCCCTGCCTGGTGCCTTCCCAAGAACTATTTTTTCTCTTACCCTGACCTGGCTTCTGATAGTAACTGACAACCAAGTGTAACACTCATACTTCTGCTGCCCAAATACATCCCACAAGTCCCAGCTTCTATCAAGCTGTTTTTCTGCTTCCAAACAAGACTACATCACAACATAGTAGATTGCAAAGATAACATGCTTGATCTCACGCACAGCCTTCTTATAATGAAAACTTATCTCTACCTGTATTATTGTTTTTGTTAAGTGTCATTAAGCAGGGTCCGACTCATAATGACTCTGTATTGGGTTTCCAAGAAGCAGATGGTGAGTTTGAACCTTCAACCTTGTGGTTCAAATCAACCTTGTGGTCCAGTGCTTTATCTCACAGTGCCACACCAGGACTGTGTTATTATTGTTAATAAGTACCTACTAGATGCCAAACACTGTCCTAGGCATTCAGCATTCACAATCTCATTCCTCAAAATAGTCCAATTAACTCCATGTTCCAATCATTTTTGGATGGTGAAACTGAGGGCAAAGGGAATTAAGCAACATACCCCAGTTACATGTGGTAGACGTGAGACTGGAACCCAGCTCTACCTGATTCTACCAAAGTCATTTTTTGTCTTCCCATCATGCAATATTGCTTTCCTTGGACAACAGATCATCTTGATTTTTCTTCTTAGAAGACTTACTAACTTTTCCATTTTTTGTGTTATTTCATGCTTCTCCTCCATACTCTAAGCCAGGGGTGGGGAACATCTGGCCCAACAATTGTATAAGGCTCCTGAAATCATTTAACCTGGCCCTGCCAAGGCAACCACAGTTCCAGCCATCACATTAGGGGTGAGTTCATTAAATGTTTGAGCTAATATAGCAGGCTAATTTTTAAGTTGATAATTTTATATGGTCCACTAATGACATTATAAATATGCAAATGAACCTTGGCCAATAAAAGGCTCCCCACACCTGCTCTCTGGTAGCGTAGTGGTTACAAATCGGGCTGCGAACCTTAAGGTCAGCAGTTCGAAACTACCAGCTGTTCCACGAGAGAAAGATGAGGCTTTCTGCTCCAGTAAAGATTTACAGCCTCGGAAACCCTGTGCAGGGTCACTATGAGTTGGAACCGACTCCACAGCACATAACAACTCCTGCTCTAAGCTACCCCATCGACTTTAAACTTTTCCACTGACTTAAATGTTTTAGTTCTTCCCCTAACACCCCATTCTTGAACCATCTTAAATTTTGTGTCTTTCTCAGTAGAGCACTAAATGGGGACTATTCTCTTAATAACAGCAACAGCAATTCTTAAATTTCGACTTTTCAGAACAATGACATGCCAAGATGATGGACTTTGGGTTACTTTATGCAGATTTCATCGGATTGTATTTGTTGACAATTATCTTCAGGACTTCAAGTTTCTGAAGGAAGCAGTTACGAGGGAGAACTGAGGAAAGATGGGCAAAAGAACAGAGATAAATTGTCTGGAATAATTAAACAATCTGATCTGGCAAGATGTAGTGGAAGTAATGGTGGAGGAATGTTCACTGAGAATCATAATTCAATGCTAATCTATCACAGGGATGAAGGTTGACATCTTTATCCAGTGGCAAAATTTTCCCAAGTGCCAGCATCTGAAGTCAGTGATCACAGCACACAGGCTGCCTTCTAAGTAAATTTCATATCTGCAAACTCGATTATTGCATTTTTCAGTCATTAACATGCAAAATATCTGAGAGATATTGCAGTCATCTCTCAGTTTAGTGGTTTTAGTGACACCCAGAGCTCGACACAGGGCTTTCTCAATCTTCAAATGCTTTTATAAAATTGACCTTTTCTGGGCTGTGGATTTTATTTATAGGTCTATTCTATTTTTTATTGGGCTTTCTGGATTTTGATTTTGCTTACAGCTTGATTTCCATATACTGGGCTTCAGCAGAGATCCTCCTCAATTTAGGCTATGATCCAAGCCCCTCAACCCCCAGAGGAAAAACGCACTGCTGGATACAAAAGTTGTTGTTGTTATTGTTAAGTGCCGTCGAGTCGGTTCCGACCCATAGAGACCCTGTACAGGGTTTCCGAGGGTGTAAATCTTTACGGGAGTAGAAAGCCTCATCTTTCTCCTGCGGAGCGGCTGGTAGTTTCGAACCGCTGACCTTAAGGTTCGCAGCCCGATTCGTAACCACTATGCTATCAGAGCTCCAGGAACACAAAAATTGCCTGGTGACTTAGGACATTCAAGTTCTTTCTATGAGAGGGTGAGCTTTTCACAGCAAGGAAGGAAGAATACCAACTCAGCAGTAATTCAGGCCTTAGAGCCATTATTTTGTCATTAAACCTTTTAGCAGAGAGTAAAGTTCAGGTTTGAAACTCTGGCCTCAGGTTCAGGGCATTCTAATTCCATTCTACTTCTCAACTCTCCTTCCCACTCCATGTGCAAGAAGTATTCTGCTCTGATCTAATGACAACTAATAATTACTAAGCTATTACTGTTTGCTGGAGAGCCTGGAAAGTATAAATGGCTAATGTGCTCAAGTAGTAACAGAAAGGTGGAGGTTCAAGTTCACCCAGAAGTTCTTCAGAAGAAAGGTCTAATGAGTTTCTTCTTTAAAAAAATCCACTGTTACAAGAGGAATTTGGGACTCCATCCAGAGAAGCAGTGACACCAGAGATGGAGGCAGAGATGAGGACATGGAGAGAGGGAGCAGCTGAAGACCCTGGACTCATGGAAAGAGAGGGAGTGGGTGCTGGCAGCCAGGAGGCAGGCTTGCAGAATGTACCCTTTGGTTGTTTAAATTATTATATATTTCTGAGTGTTTCTGTGTATATCCTTCCCTCTCCCCCTCCCCCTCTGCTCAAAAAAAAAAAAAAAAAAAAAAAAACAGGGAATGGAAACAAATACTGTTGAATGACGATATATGGAGGAGACTGTAATTGACAAGCCTATGTAGGACACTTCTACTCTGACACCCATGGGGTCATCATGAATCAGAAGTCACTCAAGGGTCACTGGTTAATTTACTGTATGCCCAGCACTGTACTAAGCTCTTCACACGAAATATCTTGGATTTACCTCCAGTTGCAGGCAAGAAAACTAAGGTACAAAGAGGCCTTCCAAGCATCATAAAGCTGCCCAGTGGTAGAGAGTCCTGTTTTGAACCAGGAAATTCTGACCCAAGATCCTGAGCACCTTGCCTCTCAAGTCATCCAGAAAAGCTAATCTCGCTCCTCCAGTTTTCCAAATACTGATTGTCCTTCAAGACCCTGGCCAAATGGCGCTTTCTCTGACCACCACAAGCCCACAGTGAATTCTCTCTTCTTTGGATCTCCTTCACCATACCACCACAGTGATTGTGGCAACTGCCCTCTGCTGTCTTCTGTTATATGGCAGAGGAGTAAAATGGGAAAAATTTCTGCAGAGTCACACACACTTGGATTCCAAACCCGCCTTGGGTACTTCGTAGTTGACTGAATTCCATTCACTTATCCATCAAATACTCACTAAGCACTTAATTGTGTTGGACTCTGGGACTCATAGACCAATTCTTCCATGGATCTTGGGAAGATGATCTCATCGCTTTGAACTTCTTTGTAGCGTAGTGTTTACGAATCGGGCTGCTAACCTCAAGGTCGGCAGTTCGAAACTACCAGCAGTTCCGCAGGAGAAAGATGAGGCGTTCTGCTCCCGTAAAGATGTACAGCCTCGGAAACCCTGTGCAGGGTCACTATGAGTCGGAACCGACTCCACGATACTTAACAACAACAACAACAACATCTGCAGAAAAGAAAGAATAACATTGACCTCGTGTATTCAACTCATGATAGCCAAAAAGTATAAAAGCACCCCATGGCTATTAGGATATTATAATCATAAATTTTAAGCCTTCTTATCTTCAGTCTTATTTCCCTAATCAGGCATTCTGGAATCACTCCATAACACCGAGAATCAAGTCACACACATGGAATACTGTAGAAAGAGCACATGAGCAGAGTAGTCACAAAGCATGGTTCAGAGTATCACCATGAACTTATTGCATGACCTGAGGGACTGTGTCACCTCTCTCTTTTTCTCTTTCTCTCTCTCTCTCTCTGTCTTGCTTACTCACTCTCTTGCTCTTTCCTTTCTTGTTCTTACCAAATGGCAGAATCAGGATCTAGTAAGCAGAAAGAAGGAAATACTTGAGGACATCAAAGTGGTAGGGTTCTTATGGCTTCCACTAACCAAGAGATGATGGTAGCCCATCAGGTATTTTAACAGTCATGGAGCTTCTTCTCCTTTGGGGCAAAATTGGCCTACACCCACCATGTCTTGGAGCTGATCCCATTCCCTGACACAGAGCACTCCATTCAGACCAAGCTGCTCACCATTTCCCAAATGCGCTGCGTTGTCTCTCTCCTACATGCCTCCTCCCTCTGACTATAAGGTCCTCATCATCATGCCCATCCAGCTAATCCCCGTTTAATTACAAGTCACCCTAAAAGTGAAGCCCTCCCAACTAGTAGTACTGGTCACTCCCCTCCTTGGTCCCTCACGGTGCCTTGTCCTATGCCTCTATAGTGGTTTCTCCTACCCTGATGATATTTACCCTTCCAAGGCAAGATATTTTCCCAAAAAACACCAGATGCCTACCATGTGCCCAATACAGCAATAAACACTTCACATCAACTCCATCTGTGGTTTGCAGACAGCTTTCTCCAATAGATTATGAGAAAGTTGAGGGCAGAAGTCATTTTCTTTCTGTTTTATCACAGCATCTCTGGTGGCTGACACTCTGTAGGTACCCAAGGATTATTTATAAATAAAAATTCAGTTCACAAGCAGTTAGCAAGAGAATGGCCAATGGTGACTGCAAATGTATCCACGTGGTTAAGATTTCTTATAGCAAGACCAGCAACAGAGAGGTTTCCAGGGCTTCATCATTAGACTGAGATCCAGGAGGCCTACTTTTAAGGTCAGCTTTCAGGTCTGGAAATAACAGGGGGGTGGAGAAAAGCTCTCACTTAACAAAGTAAACAAACATCAACTGCATAAAAGAAGGCAAGAGATAAGAAAGGGATATAAAGATTATCTCAATATCCTGGAGAATTCTCCTCAAGCAACATTACTGTTTGCTGTTCTTGCTGGAAGGATGGAGGTATAATTTATATACCCAGACATCATCATTCTGAATTTTTTTTTAAGGTGATAAATTGTTTTAATCAACCTGGCTTATTCTTTTTTTCCCCGTGTCTGATACAGTCATAAAATGGAAGGTGGTTTCATGCAATTCCTCCTTCTGTTTGGTTGATATATTATGCTTTCTTCCAAGTTTTTCTCCTGAGAACATCCCTCCTTTATTACTTTTCTTCTCCATTCTTATAATGTAAGTTTTACAAAGCATGACTACTGTTTTTATTCCTGATTTGGAAGGAGACGGTACAGAATCAGAAGAATACGAGCACAGCTGGAATGAGTTTTGAGCAAAACACTGTGCTCTTGACAGATGAACATCATGCAAAATCTAGAAGCTGGAGTTGGAGAGGGTTTTCTCAATTGCAGTACAGGCCTTCTAACAATTGGGAGGCGGTTCAAATGAAAACAAAATGAAGCCAGTAGCTAACTTGGCCTTGCTCACTTCTGCAATCTCTCTTCACCTGGTGCCTTTATATATTGCTGTCTTTTTTATGAAGACGGCATCCATGTCTATGTTTGACAGTGTGCTATCTATACCGTCTGTACACAATAAAGGTTTACCATGATTAATAGAAATAATAACCATGCAAGGTGAGGAAGTTGTACTGCATTTCCCACAGCTTTAATTGCCAGCTCCTTTGTACCTTCCCTGAACTGACTGAAAAGGCTACAGCTACATTTGCCCACACTCTATGTGCCACTCACCCACTTCCTTTATGTGTCAGATGAAATGCCCTGGAAGGCAAGGTGCCAGGCAGGACACATGGTGATCCAAAAGCACTACTCATAAGCGCTTCTCTAACTTTGCTGTGTCCTTGAGCAAGTCACCAACATCCCTAAAATGCCTCTGCTGCCTTATCTGCAAGAGCTGGAGGCCCCTCCCTCTGCTCATCTGCCATTCTCCTGAGGCTCCTGAAAGGTCAGATAATGCTGCCCTTCACCATCATCCATGGATTTTCTTATACTTTTCTCTCTTTCAGAGAAGGAGTTTCAAATAAGATACTGCTCATACTGACTGACTGACTGACTGACTGACTGACTGACTGACTGTATAAACTGAATTGATCATCTAGGAGAAATCTATCAATCACTCCTAAGATTCAGCCCACCAGTCATCTCCTCCATGAACCCTTTCCTCATAGACTTTCTCTTGCATATATACAAACATACACACTCCTGTGTCCCCTACAGCCCAATGTCTATACCTCAGTTTAACACTTCCATCTTATCTATTTCCCCCCACCACCATTTGAAGGAAGGAATGTCTTATCCATCCTTGGGTGCCCAACACCAATTCCTCTCCATGGGGACACACTAACAACCCTCAACAAGTGGTGACTTCCAGCGTACAAATAGAGATCAGTTGCAGAAACCAAAAGAGCACCAAATGATGGTGGCATGATACCTTTCAAAGAAGTTCACCTCAGCCAAGCTGCAAAACAGAAACCACAACGTAAGAGCAGAAATAAGACAGAGGGAGGGAGGGTGGTGTTTGCAGTGGTTCCTTCATATTCTGACTCTGATGTTTCTCAGGTTCATGGGCAGTGATAAACTAGGAGACTGGACAGTGGTCCATGACTCAAGATAGAATGGAAAGCATATGGCAGTGGGCAGAGGCAAGAGGCCAAAGCACAGATGAAATCAATGAGATCAAGATAATTGTTCAAAGCAGAGAGAGTTGAGATCACCATGGAGAAAGCATTCTCAAGGAAACATGCCCAGACCTACTATAACAGGCGCTTGTAGGGTTCTCACAGTCAGGCTCGGGTAGTTGTTGAGTTCTAGTAATATTGAATCCAATGATTACTTGTGTAGTTAGAATTCACCTGTCAGTTTTTCATGTTGGTAACTTGTGGTGTGCTATTATGCTGGAAGTTATGAAAGTAGGATTTCAAATACCAGTAAGATGACCATGCTAGACAGGGTTCAGTGGAGCTTCCAAGCTAGGAAGAAAGGGCCTGATGAGGTACTTCTGAAATGCTGAGGTAGAGCCTCATTGGCCTCACCTAGATCTCATGCCAATTCCTGAACTAATCATCGTAGCTACATGGATGGAATACCCTCATTACACAGGTTGCAATCAAATGTCAGAAGGAAAAGTAGATGAAAACAGGTCATAATAAGGAAGAATGGATGTTGGCAAACAAAAACCATAAACCCTTACTAATAGCATATATTAGGAAGAGAGCTGTTAACATCCATTAATAATTGGAATATGAATGCATGGAGTATGAATTTGAGGAAACTGGAAATTATAAAAAATGAAATGGAATACATAGAGATCATTATCCTAGGCATTAGTGAGCTGAAATGGACTGGCATTGGCAATTTTGAATCAGACAATCATATGGTTTACTATGGAATGACAAATTGAAGAAGAATGGCATTGCATTCATCATCAAAAAGAACATTTCAAGATTTAGCTTGAAGTACAATGCTGTCTGTGATAGAATAATATCCATATGCCTACAAGAAAGATCAGTTAATGCCACTATTATTCAAAATTATGTACCAACTGCTGAAATCAGTGAAGATGAAATTGAAGAATTCTAAAGGAGCTCTGGTAGCATAGTGGTTACAAATCGGGCTGCGAACCTTAAGGTCAGCGGTTCGAAACTACCAGCTGCTCCGTGGGAGAAAGATGAGGCTTTCTACTCCCGTAAGGATTTACACCCTCGGAAACCCTGTACAGGGTCGCTATGGGTCGGAACCGACTCGACGGCACTTAACAACAACAACATCAGGCAGTGTTTCATTCTGCTGTGCATAAGGTCACTATGGGTCGGTACCGACTGGATGGCACCTAACAACAACAACAATCAACTTATCCAGTGCAAAATTGATCAACATAAAATCAAGATATTTCAATAATTACCAGGGATTGGAATGTGAAAGTTGGAAACAATGAGAAAGGATCAGTAGTTGAGAAATATATCCTTGGTGCTAGAAATGATGCTAGAGATCACATAACAGAATTTTGCAAGAACAAGACTTATTCATTGCAAGTACCTTTTATAAACAACATGAAAGACAACTATACACATTGACTTCACCCGATGGAATACACAGAAATCAAACTGACTATATATGTCAGAATAGACAACGAAAAGGTGCCATATCATCAACCAAAAGAAGCCCAGGGACAGAATGTGGAACAATCAATTGCTCACATGCAGGTTCAGGTGGGAACTGAAGAAAATTAAAACAAGTCCACATGAGCCAAAATATGATTTTGAACATATCTCACCTAAATTTAGGGCCCATCTCAAGAACAGATTTGATGTATGATACACTCACTAATGACTGAACACCAGAAGTGGCATGACTTCAAGAACATCATACAGGAGAAAGTAAAAAGTCATTAAGACAAGAAATAAAGAAAAGACAAAAACGGATGTTGAAGAGATTCTGAAACTTTCTCTCCAGTGTAGACTTGCTAAAGAAATGGAAGAAATGAGGAGGTAAAAGAGTTGAACAGAGATTTTCAAAGGACAACTCAAGAAGACAGACTCAAGTTTTACAATGAAATGTGCAAAGACATGGAGTTAGAACACCAAAAAAGAAGAACACACTTAGCATTTCTCAAGCTGACAAAAAACTAAAGAAAAAAATTCTTCTCAACTTGCAATATTGAAGGATTCTATGGGTAAAAAATTGAATAATGCAGAAAGCATCAAAAGAAGATGGAAGGATCTGTCTAGGCGGGGCTGATGAAATGAAATGCAGATAGGTCTCTTGTGATACAGTAGTGAATAATTGTTATCAGAACTGCTTGTGAGGGTTGGAAATGTAAAGGTAGATGTTTTTCAGCAAGGAGGGGAGTGATTAACTTTTCAGTCTATGATTAGAGGTCCCTCGGACCATCAAGGGAGAAGAGCGGAAAGCAGGACTCTTCCCAGAGAAGCAGTGATGCCTAAAATGGAGGCAGAGACGATGACTTGGAGAAATGGAGCAGTTGAGGACTTTAGACACAGAGAGGGAGAGGGGCTGTGTGTTGATGACCAGGGGCAGGCTTGTAGTGTATACTCTTTGGTTGGCTGATGATGCATGGAGGGGATTGTAACCATGGCAATGAAACGATATACAATAGGATGAATGTAAAACTAATGTTCTCTCATGTAAACTATCACATAATTCACAATAAAACATTTTTTTAAAAAAAGAAGATGGAAAGAATACACAGAGTCACTGTACCAAAAAGAAATGGTCAATGGACCATTTCAAGAGGAAGCATATGATCAAGAGCCAATGGTACTGAAATAAGAAGTCCAAGATGCACTGAAGAAATTGGCAAGGAACAAGGTGCTAGGAATTGATGGAATATAAATTGAAATCTTTCAACAAACTGATGCAGCCATGGAAGTGCTCTCTCATCTTTGCCAAGAAATTTAGAAGACAGCTACCTGGTCAAATGATTGGAATAGATTCATATTTATACCCATTCCAAAAAAAAAGCAACCCAATGGATTGCAGAAGTCCTCAAACAATATCACTGATATCCCATGCAAGTAAAATCTTGCTGAAGATAATTCAAAAACAACTGTAAGGAATACATTGACAAGGTACTGTTAGAAACACAAACCAGATTCAGAAGAGGACATTGAAAGAGAGATATCATTGCTGACATCACATGAATGTTGGCTGAAAGCAGAGAATACAAGAAAGATGCTGATCTGTGTTTTATTCACTATTCAATGGCTTTTGACTATGTGGATCATAACAAGCTATGGACAACATTGTGAAGTATGAGTATTCCAGAACACTTAATTGTGCTCATGAAGAACCTGTGCATAGACCAAGAGGCAGTCTTTTGAATAGAACAAGGGGATACTGAGTGTTTTAAAATCAGGAAAGTTATGTGTCAGGGTTGTATTCTTTCGCTATACTTATTCAATCTGTATGCTGAGCAAGTAGTCCCAGAAGCTGGCATCAGGATAGGATGAAGAGTCATTAATAGTCTGTGATATGAAGATGACATTAACCTGTGATATGAAGATGATTGATTGCTGGAAATGACTTAAAAATACTTATTGAAGAATATCCAAGACTACAGCATTAGTATGAGGTGTACCTGAATGGAAAAATAACAAAAGTCCTCACAAATGGACCAATGAATAACAGCATGATAAATGAAAAAGGACTGAAGTTGTCAAAGTCTTCATTTTGCTTGAATCTACTATCAACACTCACGGAAGCAGCAGTCAAGAAAAAAAATGACATAATGCATTATGCAAATCTGCTGCACAAGATCTCTTTAAAATGTTCAAGAGCAAAGATGTCAGTTTGAGGACTAAGGTGCACCTGACCCAAGTCATGGTATTTTCAGTAGCCTCATACACCTGTAAGAGTTGCACATGTATAAGGAAAACTGCAGGAGAATTGATGCATTGGTGTTAGAGAAGAATATTAAAAGTCCCATGGTCTGCCACAAGAACAAACAAATCTGTATTTGAAGCAGTACGGCCAGAACGTTCCTAAGAATCCAGGATGGCCTCATTCTCTCAGATTTCAAACATGTTCTCAGAGAGACCAGTCCCTTGATGCACAGAGGGGATTGTAATCATTGCAATGGAACAATGAGTGTAAAACTAATGCTCTCCCATGTAAACTATCACTCAATTCACAATAAAAACTTTTTAAAAAAGAGAGAGAGACCAGTCCTTGGAGAAGGACATCATGCTTTGTTAAATGGAGCATTCACATAAAAGAGGAAGACACCCCAACAAGATGGATTGACACAGTGGAAGCAACAATGGGCTCAAGCGTAACAACTGTGAGGAAGGTGCAGGACTGGGCAGTGTTTGTTCTGTTGTACACAGGGTCGCTATGAGTGGGAGCTGACTTGACAGCACCTAACAGCAAGAAGTGTTCTGGATTTAGCCAGCAAATAGCATACCACCTGAGTTTGGCTTTTCTACACACTCAGCAAGGAGTACTACAGAGAAATGCTTTCTCCTCCTAAATCTACCCTTTGTCCCCACTGAAGCAACTCTAGGAATTTAGAGTCACTTATTCCAAGAACACTGTGACGCGGATTTTCTAGTCACTGTATTTGAGGTATTTAATGCGTCAAGACCAAAAGATTAACAGTAGAAATATATCAAACTTCACACTTAAAATTGGTTCATTGTACACACTATCTATATTAGACCACAATAAAAAACATCAGCTGAAATGTCACTTGTCACCTATTGAATTGGCAAAAATGTTAACAATAGTTTCCATGAGTGAAGT
>NW_006408521.1:39901988-39903250 GCF_000296735.1 Chrysochloris asiatica | reverse complement strand
GTTGGAATTTTGAGCAACTGCATCCATAAGCAAAAGTCTAGTCCAGCAAATTGTAGCAATTGACACTTGCTCACAGTATCAAATATCTTTATCATTGTTTTGTCAGATTCTGGTCAGCTCAACCCTAGCTATCCAAGCCAGGTCAAATAGGTACCAACTACAAGTTTGGGGGTTCATACACACCTCCCTGCACTTCAAACCAGCTGGCACCCTCTTTCTCAGCCCTAACCTCCACGGGATTGGTCAGTGCTCATGGGCTCAGGAATTCACACAACTCCCTAAACTTTGGACCAGTCAGCCTTCCGGCTCCTCTAATCTCAAGGTCAATGGGTGCCAACAGAACATGTCCAAAGTGTCTTCATTGCTGCATTTCCAATTCCACTTACATGTAGATACAGCTGGTCACCAGATAGTATATGACTACAGGTTCCTTTTACCTTTCAGTCCTAGAAAATGGTTTTCTCTGATAGGCCGACTTTCCTTGCCTTGGTGCCTCCAAAACTCAAAAGCTCACAATGTCTGAGATTGTCTACATATCTTTTCAAATGCAAGGGTCCCAACTCTGAAGGTTCTGGGTTGGGCTCAGAATTCCACCTAAGGCCTCAAACTCTACAAAATCTTAAGCCAATAAGCTTATTTTTTCAAAGCAAATTCTAACTCCCCTTTTAGCAAATCTAATCAAGTATAGACTGAAGGTGCTCTTACAAGTTCTCTATAATCATAATTTCTATCACACATGTATGTCTATTTTACAATGATAGGCAGGAGAAACCAATATCCATAAGGCAGTCAAACCTATAAACCTTTTAAAATATTAAAATTCATTCTTTTCTTCTCCCTTGGACTAAACCCATTCATATGCATATGACCTTGAGTCCAGTAGGCCCAGGCCCCTCATCAGCCATCCTTTTTAATTGCCTTGTCCTTGGATCCAGGCAACTCCAGAAGCTGCTGCTCTCCCAGCTTAAGTATTTCATCCCATACCCCTTCATTCTTTCTCTTACAAAACCTCATAGTTTCATAAGTCTGAATACATTGCAATGAATCCTGCTCACAGTGCCAACTTCTTCAACCAAGTGGGGACCATGTCTGACTTCTTCTGACTCCACAGAGGGAAAGAAAACCAAACTCAAAATCAGCTCAAGGCTAATAACTATAAAGCAGATGTCAAACATGCCTCCACCTTATATCAGTGCCTTTGAAAATAGTCAGACATGAGAATCAATTTAGAAAACTCATTCTTATGACTTTGTTTCTCTAGA
>NW_006408521.1:39883155-39901473 GCF_000296735.1 Chrysochloris asiatica | reverse complement strand
AGGTCCCAAGGGGTAGAAAGAGAGAGCCCTTCCTGTAAGTCTAATACATTGGGAGCAGACCACACCCCCAAAGAAGCATTCCTTTAATTGATTGGTTATTCATAGCCACTCATCATAGAGTTAACTATACCTGAATTTGGTTTCATCACCATGGTAATAAGCACATCCCAACTAAACTTCTGGAAATCCTGGCCTAATGAAGTTGACACAGAATCCTAACCATTACACATGATAAAAAGGTTAAGAACACTGTGAAAATATGCTACTTGAAAGGGAAGCTATTGAGGTGGTTTTAAGATAGCTACAAATTCACCAGCATCTCCTTAGAAACTCTATGAAGGGTCACTATAGGTCGGAACTGACTTGAAGGTACTTAACAACAACACAAATTCATTGACACAATTTTTGTTCAGTGTTTCCCTTGTTCTTGACTTTAGGCCTGTGACTGCTTTGAACAACAGAATATTGTGAAAGGGGCATTCAGTCAAAGGCAGCCTTTGAGAGAATCAGTAGTGTCCACATTGGTATCTTAGAACCCTGAACCACCATGTAAGAAATCCTACTCTCCTGTTAGAGAGACCGTAGAATAGAAAGGCCCTGAAGTTACTTGGAAAAGGAGGCAGGCCCAGATGAGCCCAGCTCTCCAGCCATCCTTGCCAAAGCACCAGGTACGTAAATGAAGCTGTTTTTTGTTTTTTTTGTTTTTTTTTATCATCCTGGTTAGTCCATTCAAGTTCAGTCACCAGATGAATAAATATCACTGACACCACATGGGCAGAAGAATTACAGTTGTTTATAAATTATTACATGTATTTTATAACAAGTAAGTAATGAATTTAATGTCATTAGGAATTGAAATTTTTAGATTAAAAAAGTATAACTCAAAGGAGGTAAAGAAAAACACTGTAGAGTTAAATTTGACTGGAAAATATCAACAGGTAGTCAGGACATGAGGAGCCCTGGAAGTGCAGCATTTAAACACTCAGTTGCTAACTGAAAGGTTAGTGGTTCAAACCTACCAACTGTTCCACCGGAGAAATACGTAACAATCTGCTTCCATAATGATTTACAGCTTCGGAAACTCTATGGGGCAGTTCTGCCCTTTAGGGTCACTGTGAGCAGGAAACCACCTGAGGGTTTGGTTTGTTTGTTTAGATTCATATTTTTTTCTATATGTAAAAATAGAGTGTATCATCCTTTAGAAAGTATTGTGTTTCTGTTTATAATAATGAAAAACTTGGCAATGGATATTAGTGATGGTGGTACAACATGATTTATGTAATTGGTGTTATTGAATTATACACATGAAAAATATTGGCAATTGTTGTGTTACATATACTTTTACAAAAATACAAAAGCCAAGGGGGGAGGGGGAGTGTGTTTCCTAGTTTGGGCCATGAAGTGAAGGCCCTGAAGCAATGGCAACCTAGCATTAATGAGCAACCCAGATTGTGCTATCTAAAAACTATCACTCGCAAAAAGGGACCAAGACTCCAGCCCACAACTCACTTCAAGACTGGCGCTGGAAATATGCAAGATGAGCCTGATTTATATTGTGCCAAGAAAGCAAAGACGCTACTGAAGATGAATAGGGTCTTGGTAAAAGGTCACAGGAGCTAAGTCAAAGGCACACACTAGTCTACGATGACACAATCTGAGATAATATAGAGTGCAACACATTAAACACATAAAAATTAATGAACTCATAGTGATACTAAATACATACATATTTGTACATTTGATAATGTGAAAAAATACAACATTAATCTTGTCTTTCCAATATATATTCTATTTCAGAGTAATAAAAAGATTGTTAGAGAAAATTCTTCTTCATAGAAAAATTCCATTTACTAAAGACAGAAGGAGTGATGAAATTAGAATGTCACCATTTGGCAATGCTAATGGAATGATAAATTTAGACAATAACTATGAATAGATGTTAAAACTTATTAGCTGAAAAGTTAACAGAAAGAATTAGAATAGAGAGATCAGGCTAAAACCAAACATTATATGGCTCATGATGTACAAAGTGCAAAACTCATAGCTGTACCTATGAACATGAACTTATTCAATCCTCTAGATGTCTTTGCTCCACATAATAACAAAAAATACCAGGAATAGGAAAATAAGCTAAATGACGATGAGAAGCCAAACCTGGAACGTGGAATATTCTACATATATTGGAAGACAGATGTTCTGGTTTCTCTAATGGATAATATGTTGTTGTTGTTGTTGTTATGTGCCGTGGAGTTGGTTCCGACTCATAGCAACCCTGTACAGGGTTTCCAAGGCTGTAAATCTTTACAAGAACAGAAAGCCACATCTTTCTTCCGTGGTAGTTTCGAACTGCTGACCATGAGATTAGCAGCCCAATTCATAACCACTATGCTACCAGAGTTCATATATGTTATTGTTTTTGTTGAGTGCCGTTGAGTCAGTTCTGACCCATAGCAACCCTGTAATAGGGTTTCCGAGGAGCAGCTGGTGAGCTTGAACCGCCAACCTTGCAGTTCAAACAGCTTTGCAGTCTGGCGCATTAGCCCACAGCACCACATATATATATCATAAATAAAAGGGGAAATGAGACAAAAAATGATATCAAAAAAATTATTTGGAGACCTAACAATCAAATGCAATATGTAGACCTTGTTTATTTAGATCAAGTTCAACTAAATATAAAGTTATCTATGGGGAAAAAAGAAAAAAAGATCTTTGAGTTTATCAGGCTCTTATAAAGTTAAACATTTACCTATCTTATGACCCAGAAAATGCATCCATATTTATTTACTCAAGAGAAAAAAAAAAAAAATCCACAAAAATACTTGCACAAGAAAGTCCATAATCCTTTTATTCATAATAGCTTACAAGTGGAGGTTGGTAGCAAACACGCATCAACAAGAGAATGGATAAAAAATTGTAGTCCATGTATACAATAGAGCTTTCGTCCTTAACAAGAGTATCAGCTTATTATAAACACATGAATGGATGGCATAAACACTATGCTGAGTGAAAGAATCCAAACACAAAGGAATATTATATGATTCCACTTATAAAAAGTTCTACAATAAGTGCAACTGTTCTATGATGAAAAAGAAATTAAGAAGAGTGATTGTCCAGGAAGAGAGGTTATCTGGGAAAAGATTTGAGTGCACTTTCTAAGGTGATGGAAACAGACAAATATCTCAGTAGGGGTGTGTAAGCATTTGCCAAAACTCACTTGAGATCTGTATGTAGGACTTTAAGTAAATTTTATCTTTAAAAAGAAAAAAAGAATTATAAACAAATACTGAACTCTAGTCAATAGGCTTTCTTTTCACAGCAGTATGGGTTCACAAATTCTGAAGCTGCATCCTATGTAGTCATTCTGTTGTTGGTAGGTGATGGTGAGTGGGCTCCAACTCAAAGCAATCCTATGCCCAACAGGACTAAGCACTGCCAGGGCCTCTACCATCTTCACACTTGCTGTTATGTTTGAGCGCATTGTTGCTCCCACTGAGTCGATCCATCTCCTTAGAGGTCTTCCTTTTTTTGGGATGACCCTCCACTTTGCCAAGCATGATATCCTTCTCCAGGGACTGCTCCTTCCTTACAACATTTCCAAAGTAGGAGAGACAAAGTTTCACCAGCCTCACTTCTAAAGAGTATTCTGGCTATACTTCTTCTGAGATAGATTTGTTTGTTCTTCTGGCAGTCCATGGTCATTTCAATATTCTTCTCCAACACCATAATTCAAATAAATAGATACTTTTAAAGTCTTCCATATTAATTGTTCAAATTCAGCATGCATATGAGATGATTGAAAATACTATAGCTTGGGTCAGGTACACTTTCATCCCCAAAGTGACATCTCTGTTCTTTAACACTTAACGAGGTCTTTTGCAGCAGATTTGCCTAATGCGATAACAGGTTGGATGATTTCTTGACTACTGCTTTCACGTATATTGATTGTGGATCCAAGCAAAATGACGTCTTTGAAAACGTCAATCTTTTCTGTTTATCATGATGTTATTTATTAAACCAGTTGTGAAATTTTCATTTTCTGTACTTTGAGGGACAACCCATACTGGAGACTATTGTTTTTGATACTCACCAGCATTTTACGTCCTCTTCATTTCCAGCAAGCTAAGTTGTTCATGGGCATATATCATAGATTATTGATGAGTCTTCCTCCAATATTATTATTCTTCATATACTCCAGCTTTTCAACTTATTTGCTTAGCATATGGATTACATAAGTGTGGTCAAAGTATGGTGCGCTCCTTTTCTGATTTGAAAACATCCCTTGTTGTGTTCCAAAAATTACCTCTTGGTCTATGTATAGGTTCCTCGTGACTACAATTAAGGATTTTGGAATTTCCATACTTCGCAATGTTCCATAGTTTGTTATGTTCCATAAAGTCAAATATTTTGCATAGTCAATAAAGAACAAGTAAACATCTTTCTTCTTATTCTTTGCTTTCAGCCAAGATCTAGTTGATGTCAGGAATGATATCCCTAGTTCCCTGTTCTCTACTGAATCCAGCTTGAATTTCTGGAAACGCCTTGTTGATGTACTGCTGCAACCATTTTTTAATTATCTACAGCAAAATTTTACTTGCATTTGATATAAATGATAATGTTCAATAATGTCTACATCCCATTGAATCATCTTATTCTGGAATGGTCACACATATGGATCTCTTCTAACCAGCTGGACAGGTAGCTGTAATATTCCAAATTTCTTGGTATAGATGAGTGCCTCCAGCACTGTATCAGTTTGTTGAAACATTTCAATTTGTGTTCCATAAATTCCTGGAGCCTTGTTTTTAACTAGTGCCTTCAGTGAAGTTTGGATCTCTTCCTTCATTACCATCCTGTGCTTGATTATATGATACCCCTTGAGATGGCAAAACACCGACCAATTCTTTCTGGTACAGTGACTCTGTATTCCTTCCAGCTTCTTCTGTTGTTTCCTGCACCCATCAATATTTTGCCCCTAAAATCTTTCAATATTGCAGACTGAGACTTGATTTTTTCTTTGTTATTTCAATCTGAGAAATGTTCAATGTGTTCTTCTCTTTTGGTTTCTAACTCCAGATCTCTGCACATTTTATTATGATAATTGAATTTGTCTTCTAAGGCTGCTCTTTGAAATTTTTTGTTCAGTTCTTTTACTTAACTATTTCTTCCCATTGCTTTAGCTTCTTTAAGTTCAAGAGCAAGTTTCAATGTCTTCTGACATCCATTTTGATCTTTTCTTTATTTCCTATCTTTATAATGACCTTTTGCTTTCTTCATGCATGACGTTCTTGATGGAACCCTACAACTTCTCTGGTCTTTGTCATTAATGTCTAGTGCATCAAATTTGTTCTAAGATGGCCTTTAAATACAGGTGTGATATTTTCAAGGCTATGTTTTGACTCTTATAGACTTGTTTTAATTTTCTTCAGCTTCAGCCTGAATTTGCATATGAGCAACAGATGGTCTGCTCTACAGTCAGTCCCTGGTATTGTTCTGACTGATGATATTAAGCTTCTCCATTATCTCTTCCACATAAGTAATCAATTGGATTCTTGTATATTTTCCCTGGTGATGTCCACATGAACAGTCAAAATTTATGTTGTTGAAAACAAGTATTTGCAATGAATAAATTGGGGATTTTGCAAAATTCTATCATCCTATTACCAGCATTGTTTCTATAACCAAGGTCATATTTCCCAACTATTGATCCTTCCTCTTTGTTTCCAACTTTTTCATTCCAAATACCAGTAATTACCAATGCATTTTTCCTGCATATTTGATCAAGTTCAGACTGAAGAAGTTGGTAGAATTCTTGCTTTTCTTCATCATTAACTTTAGTGGTTAGTGGGTAAATTTGAATAATAATGGTATTAACTTCCTTGTAGATATATGCATATTATCCTATCACAGACAGCAGTGTACTTCAAGATAGATCTTGAAATGCTCTTTTTGATGATGAGTTTGACACCACTCCTCTTCAACTTGTCATTGCTGGCATTCGTAAACCATATGATTGTCAGATTCATTAGTAAACTTGTCATTCCTGGCATTAGTAAACCATATGATTGTCAGATTCATTAGTAAACTTGTCATTCCTGGCATTAGTAAACCATATGATTGTCAGATTCATTAGTAAACTTGTCATTCCTGGCATTAGTAAACCATATGACTGTCAGATTCAAAATGGCCAATAGCAGACCATTTCCACTTGATCTCTATGCGTTCCATCTCATTTTTGAGAACTTCCAACTTTCCTAGATTCATACTTTGTACATTCCATGCTCTGTTTATTAATGGATGTTGGAAGCTGTTTCTTCCCATTGTCTGTTGTGTCTCATCAGCAAATGAAGGTCCCTGAAAGTTTGGCTCCATCCACATCATTAAAGTCAACTCTACTTGGAGGAGGGAGCTCTTTCACAGTCATATTTTGAGTGCCTTCCAACCTGAGGGCTCATCTTCTGCCACTATATCATACAGTTTTCCACTGTTATTCATAAGGTTTCAATAACTCCTCATTCAGAAGTGGTCTGCCTCCCCTTCTTCCCTGTCTGTCTTTATCTAGAAGTTCTGCTGACTTTGCTGGTATTTAAAACACCAGTGTCATAGCGCCCAGCATCATAGCAACACACAAGCTACCAAAGTATGACAAACTGATAGACAAGTGGTAGAGAAATATAAATATAGGAAAGAAAAGAGAAAAACTAGAACAGAATTGGATTAGAATTGGAAATATCAGTATTCATTATAGTTGTTAATAAAGAAAAGGAATCTTGGTGTGGTGCTGTAGAATAAGCACTGAACTGCTAACCATGAGGTTGGTGGTACAAACCCACCAGCCAATCTTCAGATAACCTATACAGGGTCCTTATGAGTTGGAACCAACTCAACAACACTTAACAACAACAAAAAAGGGAACTAAAGTGAGGACTAAGGTGTGCCTGACCCAAGCCATGGTATTTTCAGTAACCTCATATGCATGTGAAAACTGGACAATGAATAAGGAAGACCGTAGAAGAATTAATGCCTTTGAGTTATGGTGTTGGAGGCGAATACTGAAAGTGCCATGGGCTGCCAAAAGAACCAATAGATCTGTTTTGGAAGAAATGCAGCCAGAGTACTCCTTTAGAGGCCAAGATGACCAAACTTCGTCTCTCATACTTTGGACATATTGTCAGGAAGGACCAGTCACTGGAGAAGGATATCATGTTTGGTAAGGTGAAGGGTCAGAGAAAAAGAGGAAGACTCCCAACGAGATGGATTGGCCAAGTGGCAGCATCGATGGACTCAAGCATGGCAACAGTAGTGAGGTTGGCCCAGGATCAGGCAGTGTTTCCTTCTGCTGTGCATGTCGGTATGGGTCGGTACCGACTCGATGGCACCTAACAACAACTTCAGACATGTTATCAGAGGGACCAGTCCCTGGAGAAGGACATCATGCTTGGTAAGGTGGAGGGTCAGAGGAAGAGAGGAAGGCTCTCAATGAGATGGACTGACACAGTGGCAGCAGCAATGGACTTGATCATAACAATGGTGAGGATGGCGCAGGACTGGGCAGTCTAGTGCAAGTGTCACTGTAAGTCAGAACAGTCTTGACAGCACCTAACAACAACAACAACAACAAAAAGGACAATGAATTCCCACTGGCCAAACCTGAGCAATTTGAGCAACAATAACAACAAAAATCTTTAATAATTGATTGTAATACACTAAGTAAAATTTTAAATCCTGATATCAAAAAGTCAGCAAATAAAAAAATACATAATGATATAAATCAATTAGTAAGTAAGCAAAAGTTTCTTATTTATAGTAGAATTTTATTTCATAAATATAGGCAATAGAGTTAGAAAGCCATAGTAGATATTAAGAGTTTGATGAGGACTAGGATATTCACATAGTTCCAAAAATCTCCCCATAAATTACTTAATAATTGACTGTATATGGTGGTGTTAGATGCCATCGAGTCGGTTCTCATTCATAGCAACCCTATGCACAACAGAATGAAATACTGTCCTGTCCTATACTATCCTCACAATTGTTATGATGTTTGAGCTCACAGTTACTGCCATTACGTCAATCCATCTTGTTGGGGGGTCTTCCTCTTTTTCACTGACCCTCCACTTTACCAAGCATGATGTCCTTCTCCAGGGTCTGGTCATTCCTGAAAGCATGTCCAAAACACGGGAAAGAAAGTCTCAGCAGCCTTGCTTCTAAAGAGCAATTTGATCATACTTCTTCCAGAACACATTTGTTCATTCCTCTAGCCATCTATGGTACTGTCAATAGCTCTCCCCAACACTATAATTCAAATACAACACTTCTTCAGTCTTCTTTATGCATTGTCCAATTTCCACATGCATATGAGGCAATTGAAAATACAATGACTTGGGTCAGATACACCTCAGTCCTCAGACAGACATCTTTGCTCTATAACACTTTAATGACACCCTTTGCAGCAGATTTGCCGTATCAAAGATATCATTTGATTTTGTAACTGTTACTTCCATGAGCATTGATTATGGATCCAAACAAAATGAAGTCTTAACAACTTCAATCTTTTTTCTGTCTATCATGATGTTTTTTATTGGTCCAGTTGTGTGGATTTTTGTTTTCTTTTCTTTGACGGGAAATCCACACTGAGTTGTAGTCTTTGATCATCATCAGTAAGTATTTCAAGTCCTCTGTGCTTCCAGCAAGCAAGGTTGTGCCATCAGCATACTGCAGGTTGTCTTTTTCTTTGAATCCTGACGCCATGTTTTCCTTCATATAGTCCAGCTTCTTGGGTTATTTTCTTGGTATGCAGGTTGAATAAATGAAGCCCTGGTGCCGCAGTGGATTATGCAACATCTGCTAACCGTGAAACCAGCAGTTTGAATCCACCAGTCACTCCATGGGAGAGACAGAAGGTTTTCTCCTCCTGTAAACATTACAGCCTTCTTGGAAACCCTATACAGAGTAGCTACGGATCAGAAATGACTTGATGTCATTTAACAACAGCAACATATTTTTAAGTGTCATCTAGTCAGTTCCAACTCATAACGATCCTGTATAGGGTTTCCAAGGAGTAACTGGTGAGTTTGAACCACGAGCCTTGTGACTCAAACCAACCTTGCAGTCCAGTGCTTTATCCTACAGAACCACACCAGGGCTCAGTTAACTGCAGAATGAGGCTAGGGAAATTACCTGTGTCTGACTCAAGGTCAGGGTTGTCGGGAGGGGTTGAGGAGATGAGAGTAGGAACCATTTGCAAAATCCCAGGCAAGTGGACTCTCATCTGAGCAATCAGAAGCCTGGCCATCCTTCTAAGTCATTTAGCAAATGAACACTAAAGTCCTGTTCAGAATGCAGTAAATATGTGACTTCCCCCAAAGACTCTATTAACAACCAAGGCCAGGGCAGGCAGTGGGAGGGGAGCTGCAACGAGCCTGCCTTCATTAAGGAGGAAAGAAATAGACCAACAGTGATTTTTCTCTCAGGAAGAAATTAATTTCTAAATGAAATGATGAGTTTCCTGACAGTCATTTGTAAGACTTAGGCCCTTGAGCTGGTCCCTCTCCCAGTCTCTGCTCATCCCCTCCAAGACTGATTAGCTTCCAATGCAGCATTAACTCTGGCAACACTCAACATACGAGGACTTTCTGGGTCTGGGATAATGAGACTTCTGAATAAGGTCAAGTTTTGTGTACGAACCGACCTGAAGACAACAACCCAGCTGGCAGGGAAGGCCTGGTCTTCAACCAAGCTGGGATAAGGGACATGAACAAACCAGTTGGGGGACCACCGCCCTTGAATATGACATCTCAGGTCAGTTTCATGATTCTCAGTGGTGTGGCTATTGTGTCATGCATGATATCATGTAGCATCTATGTGATGATTTCCCATGATGTGATCTGATGTGATAAACTAATAAAAGGATTAAAGGAGGGGCTGTTGTTGTTGTTATTTGCCATGGAGACGGTTCCACCTCAAAGCGACCCTGTAGAGGGTTTCTGAGGTTGTCAATCTTTACGGGAGCAGAAAGCTTCATCTTTCTCCCACAGAACAGCTGGTAATTTCAAACTGCTGACCTTGTGGTTTGCAACCTGAGTCATAACCATTACACTACCAGAGCTACAATACTCTTAATCCTATCACAGCCCTGATCAGATGTAAGGGAGCTTCCCAGGGGTGTGGCCTGAAACATCTTTCGCTTTAAAAGCTAAAAGGAGAAAGAAGTGAGCCAAGCAGAAAAGACCTATTACCACCAAGAAAGGCCAGCCTGGAGTGGAGTCCATCCAGTGAGGTCACATGGAGTAAGGAGGGAGCTGAGCGTTTCACTGTAGAAAACATTGTCAGCAGGTTTCACCAAGTTTCCCTCATTCCAGGCTGCCTCATCTCCAAGTTCAGCCAATCAGAATTCAGCCAGGCCAAACAAGCCTCTGCCCATGGCCAATATGGAGGGGTTTTCAGCTGAAAAATTGCTTACAAAGTTCCCAGCAATATTGACTGCAGTTTATGTTCTGTGTTCATGCAGCTGATATAAGCAAAGTGCATTATCCATGATCAGGGTCTAATAATAAAATAATACAATTACACCTGTTGCTAATATGTCTTTGCCTGGGAGACAGCATGGCAAGGGCAGACAATTAAATCAGGATATGCAGTAAGTTAATCCTGGGAGACTCTAGAAGAATGGAACTTGCCTCATTTATGACTGTCACCAGGAGCCAGGAGCACCTCTGGCTGCAGGCGCTTCAGGGAAAGATACTGCTCCATCATCTCCACCCCCATACCATGTCCAGCAAGCCTGAACCTCTCTTGCTTCCTTCATCCATGTCAAGTCATTCTGTCTAACACTTCTGAATACTCACCATGTGCCAAACACTCATTCAAATCTGCATAAGGATCCTGCAAGGTAGTGCTAACATGACCCGCATTCCAAAGGGAGGCTTAAGTGTTTAAGCATCTTAGCTTGCTCATGCATAGCAAGTAAGTGGTAACTATGAGATTCAAAATTAGACAGTCAGGCTCAGCAGCCCACCCTCTTAAGTGTTAGTCCAAAGTGCCTGAGTTTCCCAATTTGTCTCAGCCCCCAAGAACTCTGAGCATTGCTGAGGAAATAAGATCTAAAAAGACAAAAGGATATAGCAAGATCCCCAAGAATCACCATGTCTTTAGAACCCAAGTACCTGCTACCACACTGGTTGGTAACCATCCCTCACGTATCTGACTACTCACGAAGCAGGGACAGTAGCAAGGAACAGAACCGTCACAGAGTCCAAAAATCAGTTACTGTGGAGTCAATTCTGACTCACGGCGGCCGCGTGTGTGTAAAGGTATAACTGTGTTCCATAGGGTTTTCAATGGCAGATTTTTCTGAAGTGAATCTCCAGGCCTTTCCTCTGAGGTGCCTCTAGGTGGATTTGAACAGTCAGCCTTCTGGTTAGCAGCAGAACATGTTAGTCATTTGTGCCACGCAGGGGTTCCACAGAGTAGATGGTTAGTAAATGCTTGTTGCCTGAGAGGCAGAAGAAAAAGGAAAGAGAGAGCACAGAGCTGGAGGGAGGAAGGGCAGAATGGTTCCCTTGAGAAAAGCCCATGGAACCGTTTAGAAGTCACCACCATCAGCTCTAGAGAGTCATAGACCGTCTCCTCCCACCTGGACTTAGAAATGTGAAGGCTGAGTTTAGGAGATGGCTTGGTGCTTTGGGATCTTGTCTTATTGTAAATTTTTTATTTTTTCTTTATCTTGAACGTCTGTTACTCATTTTCATTTTTAAAAAAGTATTGCTCCTTGGAAACCATACACAGGGTTGCTATGAGTCAGAACCGACTAGACAGAACTTCACTGAGCTGGTGGTTCAGTGGTTAAAGCACTTGACTGCTAACCAAGAGATGGGTGGTTCAACCTACCAGTCACTCCGTTGAGAAAGATGTGGTAGTCTGCTTGTGTAAAGATTTATAGCCTTGGAAACTCCATGGGGCAGTTCTACACATAGGGTTACTATGAGACCAAATCCAGTTGGTATCATGACTCGTGCATTTTTTATGTCCCTGTACATTTTGGTTCCGAGGCAAGTGTACCATTTTCACACTTGACAAAAAGTTACACTCAGGACACAGCAATCTTGCAAGTGTATACAGCATGTCCTTAGCTCACAATCGCAGAGTCCAGACCCAGAACTTCCTGGTTCTGACACCTCTGAATAATGGAAGCGTATTTGCTGGCAACTCCTCACTGGACTTGAATAATGTCTTTGTGTTTAATTAAATTCCAAGAACACCTGTTTCATCAGCTTATAAATTCCAGATGAATGCTAAAAGGCTTCTCTTTGGCATGCAGAGTGTTTATTTTCTGGGTTGTAACCACAGCAACATTTTTCCCTTGAATATCTGTCCTCGGCTCCTGCCACACACCACACCCCCTTTTGCGGGCACAGAGCGCTCTCCACCACGGCTTTCCAAACATCCCATTCAACTCTCTGGCTGTGAAAACAGCAGCTCAGTAGCATTTTTTGCTGTTGTTTCTACTGTTCTTGATGGTTTGCCCCAAGTTTGGACATTCAGACAAAAGAATACAGTACTATAAACAACTTCATTACCTAAAAGCTAGTGGCTGCCCTTTAAAAAGCAGCTCTAGTACACATGGATTTCCCATGTGGTGCTGGAGGATAAGCACTCGACTGCTAACCACAAAGTTGGCGGTTCAAACCCACCAGCCACTCCTTGGAAACCCTACACAGGATCACTATGAGTCAGAACTGACTTGATGGTACACATACATAAGGAGCTCTGGTGGTACACTGGATAAAGCATTAGGCTGCTAACTGAAAGATCAGAGATTCTTACTCACCAGAAGCCCCATGGGAGAAAGATGTGGCCATTTGTTTCCATAGCACAGCCTTGGAAACGCTACAGGGCAGTTCTACTCTCCCCTGTGAGGTAGTTGTGTCAGAGTGGACTCAGTGACAAAGGATTTAGTACACGTGACAAAGATCCCTAGTGATTCAGTGGTTCAAATGCACCAGAGGCTCCATGAGGTACAATAGCTGGTAGTCTATTTCCACAAAGTCTAAACCATCAAACCGAATCCACTACTGGTGGTTCATTCCAACTCAGAATGACCCCAACAGGTACCACAGAGCTGCTTTGCAGGGTTTCCAAAGCTGTTAGTCTTTATGGAAGCACATTTCCTCATGGTTCTCCTGCAGAACGGTTGGTGGGTTCGAACAGATGATCTCTGTTTAGCAGACCAATGCTTCACCTGCTATACTGCCAGAGCCCCTTCCACAAAGATTACATCCTAAGAGGCCCTCTGTGGCAGTTCATGGGGTTACTCTAAGTCAGAATCCACTCAACAGCACACAACAACAGTACAGACGCCAGCTCCTAGTCTGCTGTTTCACATGTGTTTGTTCTTTCTCTGAAGGTCAGGTCCCTGCTGGGTGAAACGGGGTAATGTTTCTCATCCCATGGAGCTGCTACAATGATTAAACAACTCTTCCTCTGAGAACACAGACAGTCAAGGGTACAGTAAGGATTGGGACCTAAGCATTCCAAATTTCAAAATACTCATCAACTTCTGTTTCTAGGACTCCGGAGTGACTCTGTTAGGGAAGCCAGCAGTTGACAATGATTGGGATGAAAAATTTTAACCACACTGTTACCTGCAGGAAAGCTTGTTTTTGTTTTTTTGGGAGGAATGTTAAAATTCCCCCCACCTAAGGAGTTCTGGTGTGGTGCTGTGGGCTAACGTGTCAGACTGCAAAGTCGTTTGAACTGCAAGTTCATGGGCTCAAGCTCACCAGCTGCTTCTTGGAAACCCAACACAGGGTCGCTATGGGTCGGCATCAATTCAATGGCACTTAACAACAACAACAACAAAGTACAATTGGGATGCTGGTGGTTAGTCGGTTATGTGGTGGGCTGCTAACCACAAGGTCAGCAGGAATCCACCAGCCACTCCGAGGGAGAAAAATTAGACTTTCTGTTCCTTTAAAGACTTATAGCCTCGGAAACCCTATACAGGGTCGCTATGAGTTGGAATCGACTCAACGCCACTTAATTAACCCTTTGGTTAATTCTTTGTTGTTGTTAAGTGGCGTTGAGTAGATTCCAACTCATAGCGACCCTGTATAGGGTTTAAGAACCCAGAGTCTAGAGTCAAACACTGACTGTTGTCATTTCTCTGTGCCTTGGTTTCCTCATTTAGAAAATGGTATCTGTCACAGAGCTAAAGTTAATTCATGCAAAATACTTACACCAGTGCTTGATATATTGTAATAATTCAATAAATACAAATTTACTATTGTTATTGTTATTTATTATACACCATTTAAAATGTCTTTACCAATCCATCTCTAATAACTTCCCACCCTCTCTAAGGTAAATACCAAACTCTTGGGATCTGGCCATCATCCCTCCCACACTCATGCACTTTGCTCATTGGCTTGCCTCTGCTCATGCTCTCAAGTCCTCCTGGTGGGCTTGCTCCTAACCTGCATCTCCATGACATACATGAAGCTGCTGCTGTGTCCAGCTCCCTGACCACCCAACCTTTAGTGATGCAGCACATATGTACCATTTCCCCAGTCATGTCACACACCCAGAGGCCCCCTTGTATTGCTTATGCTTCTATGGACGGGGACAGATGGGGACAATCCCATGGCCTACGCTCAGGGCCCAGTTTAGTCCTACCCATCAAGATGTTCATTCATTCATGTATTCTCCAAAATATCTACTACCTGCTTTCCACTGAGGATACAATGAGCAAAGCAGATATAGAACCAGCTCTCAAAGGAGTCCCGGTAACATAGTGGGTTACAAGTTGGGCTGCTAACTGCAAGGTTAGCATTTTGAATTTACCAGCCACTCTGTGAGAGAAAGATGAGGTTTTCTGCTCCCATAAAGACCTGCAGTCTCAGAAACCCTATCTAGAGTCTCTATGAGTCAGAACTGATTCAATGATAAACAACCACCACTACCACCATTGCAGTACATTGAAGGAGCAGATAATAAACAGGATAGTTTAGGAATAACTATATAATTGCAAACTGTGATAAATGCAATGAGTAAAAACAAGAGTAGAAGAACTGAGAACAAACAAGATTTGTTCAGTGAGGAGCTCTGTCAGCAACAACACAGAATACTGGACCAAGCAGGCTCAGGGGATGAGCCCAGAACTCTGAACCACATATAAAGGAATATTTAGAAGGTTGGAAGGCTTATAGTTGGAGGAATTTGTGGCAGAAGCAAGAAATCCATTGCTTTCTAATTTAAGATGCTCACTTGCTCCCGGAGTTGCCATCATGGGAGAGACCAAGCAAGGAAAGGATCAGAGCAGACACAGACACCTGTCAGAACCGTAGACATAAAGATGCAGACACTCTTAACATATATATATATATATATATTCATTGGTCTGTCGCTGTTGGTGCACCTCAATTCTGGTGACTAAAGGAGGTAGACACCCCACCCACACCTCCAGAGGGTTCTACTACACATGCACACAGAGCTCCTCAAAATTTAAAGTGACAGTTTCCACTTAACACCAAACAGCAATGCAAAATGGCCACAGACAGCCCTGAACTTGTATCTTAGTTTATCACTAGGAAAAAGGCTTAAATGGGGATCGTGGAGTGGGACAGACAGACTAAAAATGAAACAGGTCAAAAATTGAATCCTGTGTTATATCACAACGACCAACAGTGGCATCTTGAAATTTCTCAGGAAGAAGCCTGAAAAGGGAAGCCCATTTCCTGATGACATCTACCTGGAGGCAACAGAAAGCATAAAAAAAAAAAAGCAAAATATACACCCATCTAAGTATTAAAGGCCACAGATAACTCCTGAATATGCTAGAAAAACAGAAACAGATGACCATATCAGCACATGTCCAGAAATGAGAGAAAGTGACTGAGACAAATGATCTGGAAGTAGACCTACACTCCATACTGGAAGATGGGCAGGCTTTAGAAATGCCGGAGAAGGAATCCAGAAAAATTATTTTAAAATGTATTAACACATTATACAATGGAGTTGAGAAAAATGAGGAAGAAGTCAGGAAAGTGTTATAGGAACAATCAAATAAGATAGATACAGCATTGGAAACAATTCAAAACCTACAGAAAGAGGTTCAAATGATTAATATTAGAATATCAGAAATAGACAATACAATGAAAGGGCAAGGGAGTAGAATTGAAGAGATGGAAGGCAGAACTAGTGAGCGGGAAGACAAATCCCTCAATACTACTAAGACAGAGCAAGCAGAATAAAGGATTAAAAAAATACAAAGAATGTCTAAGATTCATGTTGGACAACATAAAGAAGAATAACTTAAGAATTACCGGCATTCCAGAACAAGAAGAATCACACAAATCCACAGAGATAGCTGAAGAGCATCAAGAAGAAAATTTCTCTAACATCCTGAAAAGTGAAAAGATAAACATTCAAGAAGCTCAATGAATCCCAGGAAGGATAGATCCCAAAAGAAAATCACCGAGACATATCATAATCAGGCCTTCCAAAATCGAAGATAAAGAGATACTCCTGAAAGCAGCTAGGGAAAAGAGAAGCATTACATACAAAGGCAAGCAAGTCAGATTAAGCTCAGATCTCTCAACAGGAACCATGCAGGCAATAAGGTAATGGGGAGACATATATAAAACCCTGAAAGAAAAAAAACTGCCAACCAAGAATCTTTACCAAGCAAAGCTATCAATCAAATACTACGGTGTAATCAAAACATCCCAGGATAAACAGAAGCTAAGGGATTTTGCCAAAGCCAACCCTACTCTGAAAAACATCCTAAAGGGAGTTCTGTGGACAGAGAACCAACAAGAACAGACAAAAACCAGAGAATGGCATATGTGGCAGCATCACCCTGAACTCAGTCAACAAATGGAAGAGTCAAGAACAGAATAAAATTATAAGAAAAGAGGATCTGGGAGGTCAGTCTATGATCAAAACAATCACAATGTACAATAAGGTAAAGACAGAGGAACAGAGATCCAGGTGGTGAGAAGTTCAGGTAGATTACAGGACAAAATAGACTGCCTTAAATGAAAGAAAGAGTTAATGGAATATAAGCTAACCACAACAGTGGGGTTAGGGTGGAAGCTTTAGTTTGGGTGTTGGGGAAGGCAATACAAGAAGGGGGAGGACGGCAGAAGAACAAGATAGATAGGGGAACACTGAGACAGGTTTGCATAGTCTAAGTGGGACAGAGGTAAATAGTGATGCATGCTCAAGCTTGAAACAACAGGGCTCTGTGATACAGGGATCTAGGCATAGTTTAAAGAGGGGAAATAATACTAAAATGTTTGACAGTATTATGAATAATGGTTTCCCTTGCCTACTATTGTAAAATAGACACTTGAGTGGGACAGAAAGGAATGTTGGGAAATATGATTAGAGAAAACTTGTAAGCCCAGCTTCAGACTATAACTGATTGGAATACCTAAAAGCAGTTCTAGATCTTGCCCAGTGAAATAGTCCTCTTGAAAAGCCTTTGCAGAATATAGGATCTTAGGTGAAATCCTGAGTCCCATCCATCCATAACTTTATGAGGTGGGACAATCCCACTAGCAAGGACAAGCAAATCAGCCTGGAACAGCTAGAGCAACAAAAGATACATCTTCAAAGAAAAATCATCAGGAAAACTCCAAAACAAAAAATGTTGGCATGGCTACTACAAGAATAAGCAAGCTGTTCTCCAGGAAGTTATCAAGGTAAACAATCAAGTTCCTTCAGAACAAACTCCCTTCTAAGACTGAATCGCAAACGGAACACACGAACAGGCATGTAAGCTTGCTGGAGACCACATTGGTCTACTGGTGAGTGGAAGAGGGGGATAGGCAGCAATGAAGAAATGGGCTGAGTTCAACCACAGTCCATCACCTCCCATTGACCTGGAGATAAGAGAGAGAAGAGGAAGCGCTGGTTGGTCCAATATGTGGTGAGACCTGGGGAAACTTGAGCCCATGGACAAGGACATAGCCACAGAGGGCTAGAGCTGAGAGTGAAACATCCAGCTGATATGAAGTGAGGGGAGATGCACAAGAAAACCTAAACCTGCAAACAGTACTCATTTGACCTCGCCTCGATGGCTTGATAATCAGAACTCCACTACAGAAAGATTACACACACAAAAAAAATTTTTTTTATAAAAAAACAAGGTTACATTGCTACAATTTGATGAACCTGACCTATACTCATGGAGATAGTAAATCTAAATAGCCAACATAGAGGGAAGGAATCTTCACATCAAGTATCAATGCTATCCCCTCTGTACACAGGGTAGATAGGGATGGGCAACTTAGACATTGGCTACCTAAAATGAGG
>NW_006408521.1:39849363-39882560 GCF_000296735.1 Chrysochloris asiatica | reverse complement strand
AAAAAAAAAAAAAGTGGAAGTATTTGGGAATTGAGAAGTACCTTTCACTTCAAAATGACTGTAGAAACTCAGAACCCTTCAGAATGTTTGCTTCTTGCTAATGAACACATTTGAACCCACAGTCTGCGAACACAATTTTTTCCTGTAATCAAGGCAGGAAACAGCTATATGAAAATGGCAGTCTACATCTTTCTTCATAGAGAAGGAATCATCACTGGTTCTGGGATATCAGCAGTCCACAGGCCCAAGCTCTCAGGTACTGTGGATTTAGCACTTGCTTCCGGCTGCCATGTTGAGCCGCAGGGAGGGGGAAGCTCATTTGAAATTCCAGCTACACTCTAGGAGAGATCAGCACTCAGATTTTCTTCCGCTAATTTTTTTTTTCCCCCCAAACTAAGAATAGTTGGGTTTTTATAAACCACCAAACTAAGAAAGTGGTGAAAAACGAGTTCCCACAAGCAGAAAATGAAAACCGAGACCATGCCTGGATCCAAATTGCGCAGACGTCAGAGAACTGTGTGTTCTAAATCCCAATGGAGTTTTCCAGTGCTTTCAAAGGATCGAAGTCCCTAAATGGTACAAATTTAACCTAAAGGTGGGAGGTGTGAATCCATAGAGAGGCACTGCAGAAAAAAGTTCTGGTAATCTACTTCTGAAAAATAAGCCACTGAAACCTCCATGGAGCGCATTTCTACAATGCCTTGGAGTCAACTCCACAGCAACTCTGGGTTGTTTCGGTTTTGCTTTCCCAGAGGATCATGGGATTTTATATTTCTACTCCAACCAGAACAATCAAAGGGCTTTTGCTAACCTACTCTCTTTCTTTCCAGAAACAGAAGGCAACCTACTTCTTCTCACCTTTCCTCTTAGGTAACTCGAGGTCCCCTTTCTCAGAAGCTCCTTGGGATTACCATCACTTAGTATGGTGGTTACGATCGGGCTGCGAACCTCAAGGTCAACAGTTCGAAACAACCAGCTGTTCCGCTGGAGAACGATGAGGCTTTCTGCTCCTGTAAAGATTTACAGTCTCGGAAACCCCGTGCAAGGTCACTATGAGTTGGAACCGACTCCAATGGCACATAACAACATGGGTGTGGAGGCCGAAGTTGTCCTTGCCAGCCCAACAACAGTGCCTACTGTGGGGGTTTTCCCTGCAGGCTGACCTCTTCCTATCTTTCCCCTGCCTTGAAAGCCCCGCACTGGAATTATACACTCACCTACAGCATTACCTGCTCCTGAAGCTGCCCCCATTGGCCTTCCCGACACGCTGGACACCAGAAATGTTTGGCTGGTTCTGTTAGACTTGTTTGCCTCCACCTTGGTCAGTCTTCCTGGACTTCACTTCCCCTGCTCCTGTTTGAAGAATGCTGCAGTCCCACTTCTGGTCTTGGTAGGGGATGTTCTGGGCGAACCTGGTCACAAAGTCAGAACAGAGGGGAAATATATTTAATTGTTCTATAATGTCTTAAGGAGCTCTGGTAGCGTAATGGTTAGGAATCGGGCTGCTAATCTCAAGGTCAGCGGTTCCGCAGGAAAAAGACTGTGCTCCTATAAAGATTTTCAGCCTCGGAAACCCTATGCAGGGTCGCTATGAGTTTAGGAGGTCTGTCAGCTCTGCGGAAAGGGGCTTGTCTCCTTTCAGCATCCGTACGTCTGGTATTCCTTACAGAACTCAACATGCGGATCTATGAGCTTCAATAGCAGGGAATCCAGGTTCAAAGGGCTCGCTCCACTCCCAGCGCTTCTTTATTGATGGCTTGATCACTGCTCACTTCTGTCTTCTTTTATCTCTTGTCCTTTATTGACTATGCAAACGTATTTGACTGTGTGCTAGTGTGGCGCTGTGGGTTAATGCGCCAGATTGCAAAGCCGTTTGAACCTCTAAATCGGCAGTTCAAGCTCACCAGCTGCTCCTCAGAAACCCTGTACAGGGTCGCTGTGGGTCGGAATCGACTCAATGGCACTTAACAACAACAACAAATCATATCATATTATAGATAACATTGCAAAGAATGGGAATTCCAGAATACTTAATTGTGCTCATAAAGAAGCTGTACATAGACCAAGAGGCAGTCATTTGAACACAAGGGGATACTGAATGGTTTAAATTAGGAAAGGTGTGCACCAGAGTTCTCTCACTATACTTATTCAATCTGTATACTGAGCAAATAATCCAAGAAGCTGGACTTTATGAAAAAGAATATGGCGTCAGGATTGGAAGAAGACTCATTACTATCCTGAGATACACAAATGCTGCAACCTTGCTTACTGGAAACAAAGAGGACTTAAAATATTTACTGATAAAGATCAAAGACTACAGTCTTCAGAATGGGTTGTACCTTAAAGAAAGCAAAAGTCCTCACAACTTCAGCAATAAATAACATCATGATAAATGGAGAAAAGATTGATGCTGTTAAAGAATTCATTTTGTTTGGATCCCCAATCAACACTTATGGAAATCAGGAAATCAATCAACCTGTTATTGCATTAGGCAAATCTGCTGCAAAAGACCTCTTTAAAGTGTTAAAGAGAAGATGTCATTTTTAGGACTAAGGTATGCCTGAATCAGACTTTTAAATTGCCTTGTATGCATGTGAAAATTGGGTAATGAATAAGGAAGACCATAAAAGAATGGATGCATTTGAATTACATTGTTGGTGAAGAATACTGAAAGTTTCACAGACTACCAGAAGATAAACAAATCTGTCTTAGAAGTACATCCAGAATGCTCCTTAGAAGCGAGGATGGTGAGACTTGAGCTCTCACACTTTTGACATATTATCAGGAGGACATCATGCTTAATAAAGTGGAGGGTCAGTGGGAAGGAAGCAGATTGCCAGCTAGATGAATTGGTACAGTGGCAACAGCCACGGGCTCAAACATAACAACAGTGTTTCATCCTGTTGTGCATAAGGTTGCTATGAGTAAGAACAGACTTGATGGCACCTAATAACAGCAACAAGATAAAATAAAAGGTGCTGCAGGTCACACCCAGGGAAACTCCCCTTACACTGTATCAGGGCTGTGACTAAATTAACAATGTTGCATCCTACCCTTAATCTTCACATGCAACACTGTAGGATCAGCAGTTCAAACCCACCAGCTGCTCCGTGGCAGAAAGATGAGGCTGTCTGCTCCTATAAAGAATTACAATTGGAGTCCTGGTGTGGCACAGTGGGTTACATGCGCTGAACTGCAAAGTCAATTTGAACCACAGGGTTAGCTGTTCAAGCTCACCAGCTGCTCCTCAGAAACCCTATGCAAGGTCGCTATGGATCAGAATTGACTCTATGACACTTAACAACAACAACAACCCTTAATCGTCTTATTGGCTTATCACATCAGATCACATGATGGGAAGGTTGTTGAGTAACTGCCAATTAGATTACTACGTAACAGCCAAACCACTGAGAATCATGGGCTAGTCAAACTGGCATACATTTTGGAGAAACACAATTCAATCCATGGCATACAGATTAAAGATGTTCTTAATGATATGATGTATTCACCTGTACTTCTAGACTTCCTGGGCATCCTACAGTTTTTATAATGCCTGTTCCATGGAATTGTCCTGAAGACTCAAGAGGTTAACATCTAACATATTGAAAGTTCCTAATCCCTGCCTGGTCCTTAGAAGGATCTCAATAAATAAACGGTCCCTCCATCTTGGCCTAAACTGGTCCTTTCCCCAGCTACGCCATTCTAAGAATATGTAGCATCACAAATTGCCTATTAGATGCCTGCTAGTCTTGGTAGCATAGTGGTTACGAATAGGGCTGCGAATCTTAAGGTCAGCAGTTCGAAACTACCAGCTGTTCCACAGGAGAAAGATGAGGCTTTCTGCGGTTCCGCAGGAAAAAGACTTTGTGCTCCTATAAAGATTTACAGCCTCGGAAACCCTGTACAGGGTCGTTATGAGTCGGAATCGACTCCACGGCACATAACCACCACCACCACTACTACCAGTCTGTGGCACTGTAGATCAACACTGGGCTGCAAACCACAAGTTTGAACCCACCAGCTCCTCCTCAGAAACCCTATACAGGGTCACTATGAGCCGGAACCAATTAGACAGCGCTTAGCAACAGCAACAGTCTTAGTGCTAAATCACCTTCATTATAGCAGTGTCCAAAGGAGCTCTGAGCCGCAAGTTCGGCAATTCGAAACTGCGGAAGAAAGATGAGACGGTCTGCTCTCGTAAAGATTTACAGCCTCAGAAACCCTGTGTAGGGTTGCTGTGAGTCGGAACAGACTCCACAGCACATAACAACAACAACATAGCAGTGTTCAAGTCTGTCCATGCAACTAGCTATCGGAAACATCTACTTGATTAAAATAAAAATAAAAAGCAGGCCTGGCTGCGGTCATTTTCTCTTTCACATCTTTTGGATTTCCATGAAACTGAGGATTCTTCTTCTTCTTTTTTTTTTAACAAGATACAAAAAGTGTACCTTGGCAATTGCAATTGTCTCATGCTAAAATTAAGAAATCAAGATGCTTATTTTATTGAAGTCCAAATTTCTGGCAACAACCTGAACCTTGTCTATGTGATGTGGAGTCTCTATAGAGACATGAACCCTTGGTGTGACACTGTAGGATCAGCTCTGGACTACAAACCACAAGGTTGGCAGTTCAACCCACCAGCTGCTCCTTGGAAAGTCTATACAGGGTCAGTATGAGTCGGAACCGATATCATGGCACTTACAAACAACAGAGACTTGGTTTAGATTGTTTTCAACTACACAAGAAAGTACATTTTCTTAACCCAAGAATTTATTAGCATTAAGTGCTTACATCTGCAAACCTGTCATTTATGTATGCTGTACATTACTTTGAAATAATCAGCTCTGCTTTGTAACTAGAATTTTCCTTTCACTTGATCACAGGCTGTAGGCTGTATTAATATGACAAAAGGGGCTAATGGAGAAAGATCATTATAAAGATGTAGCAAGCATTGTTTTCCAGAAGAAGTAACTAAATATTTTCCACTCTTGTTAAAGAGAACAGGTCTGATGAAATATACATATGGTTTCAATTTGAGAACAGCTCCAACTTGCTAGGTTTTTAAACAGCAAACACAATTTAGCTTAGCCCATCCTCCTCCTGTTAAAAAAAAAAAAAAAATTGCATAGATTGTTTCACTGTCTTGCATCCCAAAAGCAAGATGCATGTACATCTGTGGATAAGTTCATCCCTACATTCAGGCACTGCCTACACTGTTCCATTTTAAACTTCTACTTTTCTCTGCTTGGGAACAAGATGAACCACCAGGTGATGGCGGTTAGGTGCAAGGCTGGGAACAAGGCACATACTTAAAGACACTAACGAGTTCCAAGGAAGCTGCCTTGTAATTCCAGATGTATTTCTCCCACTGCCCAATCAGTCTAATTTTACAGCAAAACATCACAACTACACAATTCTGCCTCCAGCTTCCAAGAGGGAGAATAGTATAATACAACATTTCCCAAACATGTTTATCCCAGAATGCTTTTTGGTGGGTCATTTCATAGAATTGATATTTTGGGGATCACAGTTTTGAAAGCATAGCTTCAAGAGTGTCTTGGCTCAGAGAATTATTTAGGTGAGAAAAAGGAGTATTCATCATAATGCATCTACCGCTCATGAATTGACAATCTTTTTTTACAAACTTACTATGAATTGAGTGAACGTTTACAGAACAGGTCATCAGTCCCACACTGAATAAATCATACACTACATGTCAATACAATGATTGTAATCCATTTCATGTGCCATCGGTTACCACTATTTACCTCTATTCACTTTAATGATTGCACTCATCCACAGTCATTATCTTTCCTGTGTCTTCCACTACCTTCATTCATCTTTCTTGCTTATTGTATATTGCCTTCCTCATCACACAAGTATCTCCCCTCTGCACCTTGAATAAATTTCCCTTCCACTCCTAGTAACTGTCATACAATATTTCTTTCAGCAAGAAAACCTTTCCTTTTTAAAACCGTGATTGCATACAATTGCCCATTGACTAATTGCCCATTCCAAAGAGAGGTGATCCAATGGAATGCAGAAATCATTGGACAATATCTTTGAGATCTCATGTGAGTAAAGTTTTACTAAAGGTAGTACAGAAATGGCTACAATCATACATTGACAGAGAACTTCCAGAGGTTCAAGCTGGATTCAGAAGAGGCTATGGAATGAGGGGTGTATCATTGCTGATGTCTGATGGGTCTTGGCTGAAAGCAGAGAATATCAGAAAGATGTTTATCTGTGCTTTATTGACTACACAAAGGCTTTTGATTGTGTGGATCATAACAAGCTATGGACAACATTGCAAAGTATGAGTATTCCAGAACACTTAATTGTACTCATGAGGAATCTGTACATGGACCAAGAGGCAGTTGTTTGAACAGAACATGGGAACACTGAATGCTTTAAAATTAAGGAAGGTGTGTAACAAGGTTGTATTCTTTCACCATACTTGTTCAACCTGTATGCTGAGCATATAATCAGAGAAGCTGAGTTATATGAAGAAAAACATAGCATCAGGATTGGAGGAAGACTCATTAACAACCTGCGATATGCAGATGATACAACCTTGCATGCTGAAAATGAAGAGGACTTAAAATACTTACTGAAGAAGATCAAAAACCACAGCCTTCAGTATGGATTGCATCTCAATCTAAAAAAAAAAAAAAAATCCTCACCACTGGATCAATAAACAACATTCTTATCAACGGAGAAAAGATTGACATTGTCAAGGATTTCATTCTTGTGGATCAACCATCAACACTCATGGAAGCAGCAACCAAGAAATCAAATGATATATTGGTATTGCAATAGACAAATCTGCTGCATAAGACCTTTTTAAAGTGTTGAAGAGCAAAGATGTCAGCTTGAGGACTAAGGTGCACTTGACCCAAGCCATGGTATTTTCAATAATTTCATATGCATGTGAAAGCTGGACAGTGAATAAGGAAGACTGTAGAAGAATTGATACATTTGTGTTACAGTATTGTTGGAGAATATTGAAAGCACCATGGGCTGCCAAAAGAACCAACAGATCTGTGCTGGAAGAAGTGAAGCCAGAATGCTCCTTGGAGGCCAAGATGGCCAAACTTTGTCTCTCATACTTCGCACATACTGTCAGAAGGAAGCAGTTGCTGGAAAAGGATATCATGTTTGGTAAGGTGGAGGGTCAGAGAAAAAGAGGAAGACCCCCCAGTGAGATGCATTGGCAAAGTGGCAGCATCAATGGGCTCAAGTGTGGCAAAAATTGTGAGCTTGGCCCAGGACTGGGCAGTGTTTCTTTCCATTGTGCATAGGGCCTCTATGAGTTGGTACTAACTAACTGGCACCTAACAACAACATCAATTTCACTCAGCATAATGTGCTCCAGGTTCATCCATTTTATAAAGTGATTCAAAGATTCTCCAGTGTTCTTCAACGTAGTGTAATATTCTACAGTGTGCATGTACCGAAGTTTGTTGATGGGCATTTAGGCTGCCTCCACCTTTTTGTGGTTGTGAATAGTGCTGCGATGTGCATGTTGTTGTAAGTTGCTGTAGAGTTGGTTCTGACTCATAATAACACCAAGCATAACGAGTCTAAACACTGCCCAGTCAAGTGCCATTCTCACAATCATTACACGTGAGCCTGTTACTGCTGCCACTGTGCCAATCCATCTCATTTTCACTGAACCTTCACTTTACCAAGCATGATGTCCTTCTCCAGAGACTGGTCCCTTCTGATAACATTTTTGGAGTATGAGAAAGGAAGTCTCGCCATCTAAGGAGCATTCTGGCTGTATTTCTTCCAACACAATTTGCTTGTTCTTCTAGAAGTCCATGGTACTTTCAATATTCTTCTCCAATATCATAATTCAAACACATCAATTATTCTATGGTTTTCCTTATTCATTGTCCAACTTTCACAGGCATATGAGGTGATTGAAAATATCACAGCTCACCTTAGTCTTCAAACTGACATCTTTGCTCTTCAATACTTTAAATGGGTCGTGTGTAGAAGACTTGCCTAAGGCAAAATCTCATTTGATTTCTTAACTACTGTTTCCATAAGTGTTGATCGAGAATCCAAGCAAAATGAAGTATTTGACAACTTCCATCTTTTCTCCATTTATCATGATGTTATTTATTGGTCCATTTATAAGGATTTTTGTTTTCTTTACATTGAGATGCTACCTATACTGAAGGTCATAGTCTTTAATCTTCATCAGTAAATGTTTTAAATTCTCTTTGCTTTCAGCATACAAGGTTGTAGCATATCGCAGGTTGTAAGTCTTCATCCAATCTTGATGCCACGCTCTTCTTCACAAAATCCAGCATCTCATATTATTTGCTTAGCATACAGATTGAATAAGTATAACAAAAGGATAGAAACCTGGCTCACACCTTTTCTAATTTTTGATGAAATCTTTTGTTACATATAGGTATCTCAGTTTTAGAAGGTCCCAGTTATCTATTTTGTCTTCTGCTGTTTGTGTGCTCTCAGTTACATTTGGTAGTGTATTTATGTCATGTATCAGAGCCCCTAAGTTTGTCCTATTTTTCATTGATAATCTCTTTAGTTTTAAGTTTCATATTTAGGTCTTTTATCCACATTGAGTTTGTTTTTGTATATAGTGTGAGATACAGGTCTTGTTTTATTCTTCTGCAAATGGATTTCCAGTTTTGCCAGCACCATTTGTTAAAGACACTATCCCTTCCCTGCTTTATGAGTTTTCTGCTGTTGGTGGTTCTCAGTCCAAAGGACTTCTTTTAGGGTTTTGGGGTTTTTTTTTTTTGAAATTTGGAATGGTTACTAATTCTTTTAATTTCTATATACACTGAAATGTCCTAATTTCACTATCATATTTGAGGAATAACTTTTCTGGGTGTATGATCTTTAATTGACGATTGTTTTCTTTCAGCATTTTGTATGTCTTTCTATTACTTCTTGCCCTATGGTTTCTGCTGAGAAATAAAAGCTTAATCTAATTGTTTCTCCTTTATAGGTAACCTTTCATTTCCTAAGTTGCTCTCAGGATTTTTTCCTTGTCTTTGGTTTTTGGAAAATTTGATTAGAATATGTCTTGATGGTTTTCTTTTGGGGTCTATCCTGCTTGGGATTCTTTCAGCTTCTCCAATGCTTATCCTTCCCATCTTTCATGATGTTAGGGAAGTTTTCTCCAAACAATTCTGACATTTTTCTCTGTGCTTTTGATTGTCTCTTCCTGCTCTGGATTTCTGGTTATCCATAAATTATTCCTTCATGATGTCTTACATAAATCTCAGGCTTTCTTTCAATTTTTTTTCACTCTTTTTTTCTGATTGCTCTTCTAGCTTATTAACATTGAGGGATTTATCTTCAATGTCATTAACTCTGGCTTCTATTGATTCAAATATATTTTTTGTCCTTCCAGTGCATTTCTGAGATCTTAGTATTAATCTTCTGGATTTCTACTTGCAGGTTTTGTGTTGTGTCAAATTTTGCATTTATTTTGGCTTTTTGTTCTTGTAGTGTGTCCCTAAATTCTTCTAAAGGTTTTTTTCTGTGTTTTCCTTGCTTTCCTCAATCTTTTGTCAATCTGTTGAAGGTACCTAAATGTCTTGAGTTCTTTCTCAGGTAGTTCCATTACTATTACTTCCTCAGAAATATTTTCTTGTTCTCCATATTGGTTGTTTGTTTGATCCACTCTTTCTTGTTTCTTTGTTTGAGCTTAAATCTTCTGTTGCTTCCAAGAAATTGTGGTGTCATAGTATTTGTATTTAATTGACGATTGCATGTTGGTATTTTCTTAGACTCTCACCAACTGTCTCCTGGTGGGGTGATTAGAGGATGGAAGTGTGTGCACCACTCTGTTCATGCAGCTCAGCATAGGATGGGTTTGGCTGGTATTGGCTGATGTCTATTGTTAATCAGATGGTACAGGAATTGATATTGACTATTGTCTAATGGGTGGACCTTTTCTGTCAGATTTTCTGCAAATTTGTACTGTCAGGACAAGGTCTATCTGTCTCTCCAAAGCTGCTGCCAACAGTTCAAGATGTCCAAACCTTGTCTGACTAGCAGTCCATTCACTAGTCAGTCTCCTTCTTTGACTTCCTTACTCAGCTTCTCCTCCCAGTAGGTATTCAGCTCACTACTCTAACCTTTCCTCTGAAGCTCAGAGTTACAGGATTGTCCTCTGTGTCTGGTTCATTAGTTATCCCTTATTATTGCTGTAAAGGGTCTTTGTAGCATGTTTGTCTAGATTACCATCTTGGCAATCTTGATGGACTTCAAGTTTTTTGTTTTGAGCATGAAGGCATAGAGAAGTGGACTGCCTATTCCTGCTTCCTAGTCTGCTCTTAGTCTGGAAGCTCTGCTGAAACCTGGCCACCATGGATGACCCTGCTTGCATTTGAAATGTCAATGGCATAGCTTCCAGGATCATAGCAACACACAAGCCACCACAGTGCAACAAACCGACAGAAGAGTCAGGAAGAAAGGTATCTTAGGAGTTCAAATTCTCTAGAAAATAACTCCAGGACCAAAGGACTTGCTAGAAGTAAAGTCTAAAACATGTCCTCATTTGGGTTTCCATAACCAGTACACGAGAAGACCTGGTGGCACAATTGTTAAGCTCCCAACTGCTAACTACAATTCTGGCAGTTTGAACCCACCCAGGAACTTTGTTTCCATAAAGATTGTTGTTGTTAAGTGCCGTCGAGTTGGTTCCAACCCATAGTGACCCTGAACAGGGTTTCTGGGGCTGTAAATCTTTACGGGAGCAGAAAGCCTCATCTTTCTCCCACGGAGCAGCTGGTAGTTTCGAACTGCTGACCTTGCAGTTTGCAGCCCAATTCGTAACCACTACACTACCAGAGCTCCTTCACAGTCTAGAAAACCCTATGGGGCAGTTTTACTATATCATATGCAGTAGGTATGATTTGGAATTGATTTAATAGCAACAGCAACAGCTATACAATAACAGATACCCAAGCATGTGTTAGAGTCCTGGTGTGGTGCTGCTGATTAATGCACTGGACTGCAAAGTGAGTTTAAACTGCAAGGTCAATGGTTCAAACTTACCAGCTGCTCCTTGGAAAGTCTATACACGGTCGCTATGGGTCGGGACTGACTAAATGGCACTTAACAACAACAAAGCATGTGTTGGATGCCTGCAGAGCATATAACTCAATTACAAAACAGGAAGACCATTGACTATCATCCCTTTCCACCAAAGTTCTAACAGGCACTCATCTCTGGGCAGGCAGTGTAAGTGTTAACTGCTTTGTTGCCCAACTGTGAGTCAGGACAGGCAAGAAGAATCACTGGGTATGTGCTTCTGGTCACTCTTAGAGTATGACACAGAAAGAAACCTTACCAGACATGCCTGAGACAGAAACCTAGTACCTTTGCTACTCTGGACTGTCAGTGTATCTATAAAGAGCTTGGCTTCTTGCCTCAGGCTTCCCTACACCAGCCACACTTTCCCCCAACCCTTCTGGCTTTTGTCCCAATTCTCAGCTCATCTGAATTCTGAGCTTCCGGAGCTGGGCCCAACATCTAGGTACAAAGAATGGAAGTCTAGGGCTTTTCCACATCAATACCAGTCGAAACGATTCATCATTTTCTTACCCCTTCAGGGACAGGATCGGTGCTACATATATAGATTGTTGTTGGATTGTGCCATTCAATTAAAAACTAAACTGGGTCAATCTAGATACAACTAGCTGGGTTAGTAAAGGCCCAGAACTATTAACAAAGAATAGTTTTCCAAGTTTGAAGCCTGGAAAATGTCTCTATTAAACTGGAGATGAGATTTAAAAAAAAAAACAAAAACATCTACTTCAGAAAAAATATATGTCTTGGTAACAAGAGTATTTAGTTAATTGGCTGTTGTTGTTATGTGCTGTGGAGTCGGTTCCAACTCACAGTGACCCTGTACAGGGTTTCTGAGGCTATAAATCTTTACGGGAGCAGAAAGCCTCATCTTTCTCCCGCGGAGCAGCTGGTAGTTTTGAACTGATGACCCTGATGTTAGCAGCCCAATTCGTAACCACTATGCTACCAGAGCTCCTTTGTTAATTGGTTAATTGGTACAGCGATATAATATTTTCTTCCTTTCTGTCAGGCTAAATTGACCCAAGACACTGTCACTCAAGTAATAATTTCATATTATAATAATAATAAGTTAAATTTATTACTGCTTTCTTCTACTCTACAAAGCTTTCTTTAATTCTTAAAATTCAGTGATATCTTTGATATTTTTATTCCATTCTTCAGGTTAAAAACAGCAACTTTGGCCAAGATCACCCAGCCACTAAGTGGTGAAGCTGGGATTTGAACCCAAATACATTTGAATCAAAAGTCAGAACTCCCAACCAGTACATTAACCAAGGCATAGGCTTCCTCCTGAAGCAGCTACAATGAGGAAGAACTATATTGAAATTCTGGCCCTGTCATTAGTGAATGTAACATCACGTGACCCCATGCCCAAAGCACTGCCAGAAGTACTCTGCAGCTGGCATCATTGAAACCTTACAGCAGCACTTTGATGTGAGCTAGTTTCCTGTTTTCTATACAAGTAGCTGCAGCGTTTAAATGTCCTGTGGCACTGTAGGATAAGCACTGGACTGCAAGTTGGTTTGAACTGAAAGGTTGGTAGTTAAATTCTATACAGGGTTTCCAAGGAGTAGCTGGTAGGTTTGAACTTTGTGGTTCACAGTCCAGTGCTTATCCTACAGCGCCATACCAGGTATCTATCAGTGTATATTTAGAATCATTTTTTTAAAATGCTCTGTGCCAAATTCTAGAGTTATCTCTTGATTTCCCAAAACTTTGAAAGTCTGGCAACTGGCTACAATCAATCAGCAACCAGTGTTGACTCAACATATAGTCCATTATGCTGAATTTTTTAAAGAGATTATTAGTGGCAAAGTATTAAAATTACCATTAAGTTGTGTTAAGAAATACGGTGAGGTTTATGAGAAGCTGCATAAATCCTTCTTCCTAAGAATTCTTCTTGGACCCCTTCACATATGAACTGTTAGTTCTTAGAAGCAAGCAGGAAGCTGCACTACTGGGCACCAGTTGTCTTAGCAACAAATATGCATCCGTCCTAGTTCCCCTTTCCCATCACTTAATGTACAATACTCTGGTAGTATAGTGGTTACAAATTGGGCTGAGAACCACAAGTTCAGCAGTTCGAAACTACCAGCTGTTCTTCAGGAGAAAGATGAGGCTCTCTGCTCCTGTAAAAATTCACAGCCTTGGAAACCCTGAACAGGGTCTCTATGAGTCGGAACCGACTCTATGGCACATAACCACCACCACTAATGTACAATAGGTTTTTAACTCCTTTCTAGTTTCCAAATGGTAGCTCAGTGAATGCCTTGAAAAGACTCTGGCCAGTTTTCTAAGAATTCATTTCCTTTCTTTCCAAAGCTGGCTTCATCTGCCTGTTGGAAGAGTATCAGCAGCTCTCCACAGCATTCCCAAGGCTTCCATCTCAGAGGAAAGCTTTGCAATAAAGTAAATCCAGCATGCTCTCCACCCTGTGCATTTGCCATTATCAAATGTTTGTGTGGAACTAATGAATGCCTTTTAAGGGTTCTTTTGAATATAAAGAGTCTTAAAACAATTGAACCACCCAGAGCCTGCCAACTTCAGGAAAATGGTCTTGTCTTTGAGAAAATGAGTTCATCATTCCATCCCTCAAAACAATTCTCACTTTCTCATGCCCACCTAAAAAGATAATAATATCTCCACAATTACTTGCCAGCAAAAAAAAATGTTTCTCTTCCCAGGAGGCAAAGACACATTTTCTGACTGAGTCTAGGATACAAAATGCTAAAATTTTAATTCACTTTCTTGAAAATGTCTTTAAAATATCTGGAGTCTGTCCTTGAGTTGTGTGCAGTCAGCAGTTTCCCTAATAAGCTCATTTATTTTTCATGGTGACTAGAACTAGAGTTTGATTTTCCCTCAGCCCCATCACCATCTTCCAAGAAAACATCCAGAGAAAGGACTCTGTTATCTAAGAGAGACTCAGCTCAGAAGAGAAATGTGGAAATCCTGACCCCTGAACAGTACCCCAGTGATTTCCTGGGGAAAGCAGCATTAGAGAGCACATTTCAATGGGGTTTTTCCATTCCCTTTTCTGAAGCTCCCCAGACACTGCAACTCCCTGAAAGGTAACTTCAAGCATCTGTAAGTAGTGCTTCACTAGCCCCCTTTCACAACAGGAAGAAAAACACTGTCAATGTTTTGGTGCTCAATGGAGCCAGTACATTTTTTTGAAGTCTGCCACTGAGAGGAATGGAAAGAGAGTCACACTAAAGCTTTGGTCAATATCCCAACCTTCAAAACTATGGAAGTTCTAACACATAGAGTCTTATGACATGCACCCAAGGACAAGAAACTATCATCCCCAAACTCCCTTACTCAAGACCCACCCAGAATCCTAGGACTGTTTTCTCTCAAACCTTAAAGAGTTCTGAAAAGACAGTGATGCAGTCACTTTGAGGATCAGAATTTACTCTAGCAGTCAGACCCATTCTGCAGTCTGACCCCACTAACATCAAAGAGCCCAAAGAGGTTAAGGAAGTCTGAAACTGCTCCCAGATAAAAAGTGTGATAGCTGCCACTAGACCAAGGCATAGGAGCTGTCCCTGGTGCTGCCCAGTGCCTATGGCAAGCCCAGAATCAAGTCTCGTCTATTGTTCTATCTTTGATTCCTGCGCATGTCCAACCCCTTATTACTGCTTTATCATCACTCTTCATCATCTAGCGCAAATTTATGCCTTTCCAATCACATTCATTCTTTCTATTTAATTGGGCACCTACTGCACATCTGGGAAGGAGTGTCTGCAATGCACACATATTCTTTAATTTCATATATTTGGCAATATTCCCCAACCCTAAGGAACTGAATTCCATCTCCTGATTGAAGCCAACTATCTTAAATCACTAAATGCAGCATAAAATTCCAAATTTAACATTTAAAATTCTTCCTGACAACAATATGAGGTTGTTTAAGAGTTTTAAGTAGAAACATAATGGCAACAGATTTGACCTTTAGGAAGATGCCACTGACTTCTCTGAAGTAGAAACAGGAAAGTAGTTAGAGGTGTTGTATTGATCCAGGCAAACTAGAATAGACTAGATAGGCATAGTGGCATGGTAACTGGACACAAGAGGGTAATTTCAAGAACTATTTAGAGACTAGAATAAATAAGATGTGGTTGATGAAGATGTCACTGATCTGAAGGAAAAATGTAAATGTCAAAGGGAACACCAACGTTTTTCATTGGGCAATAGATAGAATGATGCTGCCAAAAATTGAATTGGGAATACCAGAGAAGCAGATTTGAAGGTAAAAGATGTCAAATTTCATTTTGGATGTATAGAATTTGGAAAAATTGTAAGACATCCTTGTGGAAATGCTAAGTGGACAGTTGGATACAGAACAGGAACTAAAGAGCTATATCTGAGCTCAAGATGGAAATTTTGCAGTTGTCATGTACAAGTGCTGATCAGATACATGTGACTGAGTCTGAATATTCCAAGTCAGAAGAGATCCAAGCAAATAACCCCAATGAACCCAATATTTGATGCATTAAAATCAAGTCTTTAAAACGATTGATGAAGAAGGGAGACAAATAGGAAGTGCAAAGAGAATATTATGTGTCAGGAAAGCCCGATGAAGAAAAGGTCTAAAGATGGTTCATGGTGCCACATATCCCAGAGATCAGGTATGGTGAGACTTCTGAAGTGTCTACAGAGTTCATGACAAAGAGATCTTAAGCAACATTCACTTGACAGACTTTAAGTACAAAGGAGTGGTGAGATTAGAACCAGTTTAGAGTGGCCTGAAGAAAGACTGATTGTTGGTAAGTTCCATTGAGTTGGTTCCGACTCATAGCAACCCTGTACAGGGTTTCCAAGGAGCCAAAGACAGATTTGAACCACCAATCTTGTAGTTAATAGTCCAAAACTTATCCTATAATGCCATATGAGGAGTGCTAGAGGTGAGGATTCGGAAAAGTGAATAAACATAACTCATTCAGAAATTTGCCTGGGAAAGGGAAGAAAAGACTGGAGGAGTGAGCTGAGAGGCTGTGAAGTTAGAGTCTATTTTTGTTAAAATGTGAGGAATTGAAACTGAGAGGTTAAAGATGAGAATGGAGATAACTGGTAGATTGAGATCTCTGAGGAAGCAGCAGGGAGGAACACTGGGATCCAGGGCACAAGTATTTCTTTCCTGTAGACAGAAGTGTTGTTGTTGTTAAGTGCCATAGAGTTGGTTCCAACTCATACTGACCCAGTATAGGGTTTTTGAGGAGCACGTGGTAAGTTTGAACTACCAGCTTTGCAGTTCAAACTGACCTTTCAGTTAGTAATCTTACAGCACCACACCAGAGAGGTCAAAATGGGTATAGGTCGTTAGGTAATTGGGTCAACTGAGTGACTGGAAAATAAGGAAGTCCCTGCCATCCCTGCATCAAATGCTAACAATAATATACATTAGTCCAATCACTTTATCATCCAAAAGAAGAAGTAGACTTGTTCTATCAAGTAAACTGGAACATATTGATAGGTGTTAGGAGAATTCAGATTTTGACTCAAGATAGGAAGAGATTTCTAACAACTAGAGATGTCCAGCAACAGAATGGCAGCTGTAGTGAGGTGTCAGAGGCAGTAAAGAACAGAATTCCATAGCTTTCCCAGGCAATTTAGTTAAGTGTTGTATTGGTAACAAGCTTGAACTAATTGTGTCTAAAGTCCCTTTCAACTTTAAATCCATTCTACTGTCAAGGTACTACCCACTATTCCCCAGAAATCCTGGAGTTGGTTACTTCTTACCAATAAAGGATCCTGGGGGTTCTTGAAACACCGGTGCTGCAGATGCCATTTGCAGAGGCATCCCTACGAGGTATTAAGATGAAAAGCATAACCCTAGTTTAAAAAAAAACCCATATCCTGCTATTTCCTGTTGGAATTTTGTTCTTCGAAAATATAAGGGAGCTTCAAAAGGTCTGTGGAAAAATTTCAGTCTCTTTCCATTCTATTTCTCCATGGATTTTTTTAAGAACCTTCATATAAGCATGATTAGAAGTCAGCAAGCACCCAGAAAGCAGATCCCTGTGAGAATGGGCAGACCATTGTAATGATCCTGGTGTTATAATGCTTCACCATCAGTGTTGGGTGGATTGACCATCACTGAGTTACTTCACCTTCCTATGCCTTGAAATCTATGCCATCCCAACAGATTTGTTCTGGAGGATCAAAAATCTAATACGTAGAAAAGTATCCAGAACATAGTAAGTGCTCTGTAAATATGTGTTAAATACACGAATGAGGCAAAAATGAGAGGAACTTGGAATGAAGTACAGTAATGATTGGTAGATAAATGCAAAAGAAATTACCTCCATTATCCTTTCTCAAATTTTAAAATAGGAGGTTTTATCAAATCTCAGACTTTTTAGAAGATATTCTTTCAATGTTATAATTATTACCTGATCATAAAACACAAATCTATTTATATTTCCAATGAAAAGATGCTCTGGGTTGTAAAAAAAAAACTGATGAAGAAGTGGCCTCAGGTTCCTCTTCACTGTGCTCTATGGAGACCACTTCAGCTTAGCTGAGGAGGCTACACTGATCTTCATCCAAGTAATATTAGTAACTGGCACTTATTTAGTACCTACTGTGAGCCAGGAAACCTAATTGTCTATATTTCTGTGACCTCATAAGCAACTCTTCATGGCAAGTGTTTATCACAATTTACAGATGAAAAAACTTCATTTGAGGAAGTTTTAGCAACTTGACCAAGGTCACACAGTTCATAATTCTCAGACTCAGCATTCAAACTCAGATATGCCTCACTGCCAAGTCCACATTTCTTACTCTGTCCCATTATTTTCTATCAAAGACCCTACTGCATAGTAAGCTTCTTGCAGAATTACCTTTGCAACTTCTGAAATGACTAGCCCAATAGCATAGAAGAGGCTCCGTAAATATTTATTATGTTTAAATCCCAAATACATATGGGAGTTTGGTACTTTCCACCCACAGGTGTTGAGTCTTGTCCCTTACTTAATTTGCAACAAATGATAGTTTTCAGATAGGCTCAAGTATCAAAATCTCTTCACTTCTTTCATTAAAAATAAACCCTTGACATCCCAGAATCCTAAGAAGAAGGGCTGCATGTTCTTGGATCATATAGAGAAGCTATAGACTCAAGGAGTCCTGGTGCAGAACTGTAGGATAAGCACTGAACTGCTAATAGCCAGGTTGGCGATTCAAACCCACTAGATACTCCTCAGAAACCCTATACAGGGTCTCTATGAGTCAGAACCAACTCTATGGCTCTTAACAACAACATGTTCCCATAGTATGTAATAAATAGCACCGGACTTTATCCAATACTTGATTTAAAAGAAATCAAGGAGAGCCAAGATTGGAAGAATGCCGGACAAATACAAAGTTTCTAATGTGGATAAGTTGGGAAAGTAAGACTGCAGTTAGGCCTGAGACCAGCACATTATAGGCACTTTATCATCCACCCTTCCCTGCTCCACATCTCTGCCCCTCCAACCAGGATGCTTTTTAAATGACCATACACCTATAAAGAAGACCAGTTAATATGACTATTTGTAAAAATTTACATACCAAACAGTAGGCTAAGATGAGGAAATTAAAGATTTTTTTACCAACATTTGAAATCCAAATTAGTCAAACATGCAATCAAGATGCTTTAATAACAATTGGTGATTAGAATGTGCAAGTTGGAAACAAAGAATCTCTGTAGTTGTAAAATAAAAACAACTGTGATCACATGACTGAACTCTGCAAGCCCAGTGACTTATTCATTGTAAACACTCTTTTTCAATAGCATAAATGGTGATTATACATGTGGACCTCCCCAGATGGAATACACAGGAATAAAATTGACTACATCAGTGGAAAGAGAAAATGGAGAAGCTCAATATCATCAGTCACAAGGCCATTGACCTGCTGCAGAATAGACCATCAGTTGCTCATTTGCAACTTCAAGTTAAAGCTGGATAAAAACAAGTCCATGATAGCCAAAGAACAACCTTGAGTATATGCCACCTGAATTTAGGAGCCACCTCGAGAAGAGATTTGATGCACTGAACACTAATGACCAGAGGCCAAACAAGTTTGGTGATGACATCAAGGGCAACATATATTTAAAAAAATTAAAAGGGAATAAGGAAAGATGAAAATCTATGTCAGAAGAGACTCTGAAACTTGCTTTTGAATATAGAGGGACAAGTAAATGGAACAAATGCAGAAGCAAAAGCAGAACAAAAGGCAACTCAAAAAGACAAAGGAAAATATTATAATGAAATGTGCAAAGACCTGGAGTTAGAAAACCAAAAGAGAAGAACATACTCAGTATTTCACAATTGAAAGAACGGAAGGAAAAATTAACCTTCAAGTTGCAATATTGCAGAATTCTGCAGACAAACTATTAAACAAACAGGAAGCATTAAAAGAAGATGGAAGGAATCCCACAGCACACAGCCACCACCACCATGTTTGACTATTAATGTATGTTTTCAGTCGTTTCTCCTTATTTTGGTGTTGTGCACCACCAGCAAATGAAGGTCTAGAAAACTTTGCTCCATTCACATCATTGTGATGAACTCTACTTTGAGGAGACAACTCTTCCCCAGTCATATTTTGAGTGCTTTCCAACCTGCGGGCCTCACCTTCAGACACTATATCTGACAATGTCTTGCTGCTATCCATAAGGTTTTCAGTGGCTAAGCATTCAGTAATAGTCTCCCTTTCCTTCTTCCTAGTTTGTCCTACTCTGGAAGCTCCACTGAAACCTGTCCACCATGGGTGACCCTGCTGATATTTAAAATACTGTGGCACAGCTTCCAGAATCACAGCAATACTCGAGCTACCACAGTAAGACAAAATGACAGCTATATCATGGAACTATATCCTAGACATAACTATATGCAGCCTCTAATTGATCATGTGTACTACATGCCTATATTCCAAGCCTCCCACATGTAGAATATCATTTCTTGTAGGCAGGAATGATGCTTTCTATTCTTTTTTTCCTTCCTTCATGAACCTAATGAGACAGAAAGGTGAGACTTTCTGCTCCCATAAAGAGTTACAGCCTCAGAAAACCTAAGCAGGGTTGTTATGAGTTGTAACTGATTCCATGGCACACCACCACCACCACCACCACCATGACCCTAATGACTGTATGATTGCTTAGTAAACCCTAAAACACAGATCCTTCCCAAGCCATGCTCTTAGGTTTACAATATTCAGAACACTACTCTAGCAGGCACGAGGAGTGTCCTTTCCAGCAAATCCAAGAGCCATCCTCATCCTTCTGGCTTTCCTAAGTCATCTCTAAGCAGATTACCGCCCCTCCAGAGGGCACAGAATCCTCCAAAGAAGCCCAGATTGATGCTGGCTGGGTTCTTCGGCTAATTGCTCCCATCCTCTTCCGATACATGTAAGGAATTATTCTTTCCAAAGCAGTATAACCCTGGAAAGATGTTAGTGATGACTCATGCAGGGTGGGGGTGGGGTGACTGGAGAAAAATGGGAGAAAGAAAAGAAAGCACATACCCGTTGGTGATGGAGCCACAGAATGAGGCACATCAGCCAATTTAGCCAATTACACCACTGAAGCAATTAAATAACCTCACAATAGGAAAAGGAAGTGTAAACAGAGCCCACACCACTACCTTCCAGGCCAAAAGAAAAACAGGCTTGGCCACTGTGGTGGAAAGTTATTGCTTTCATATGTCCAGAATACCTTATCTCCTTTTTATCTGATAATAGATAAAATTGGAACCTACTGCATAAATTTGGGATAAGTCTTACAGCTAGGTGAGGCAGACAGGGTAACAGGACTAGCTAAGTATGGCATTCTCTAACCTTTGTTGTTGATTCCAGGATGGGCATATGACCACAGAGAGCTAGTTAGAATTTTGCCTGGGAATGAAAATATAGACAATGGAAGAAACAGTTTCCTCCTTTTAGATTATGAAGTTTGAAGATACCTGCTTATGATTGCCAACTATTCTGTTTCCTCACAAATGGAGAAAACCTGCTAAGGACAGCAGAGTCGAGAGGCAGAGGAAGAGCGCTAATACATCCTATGAATCCCTGCATTAAACACACATTAAGCCTGCGAATTTCACAAAAGACAAAAAACTCCTTTCCCTCAAGCCTGTATGATATGGGTTTCTGGTGCATGTGTGCAAGAGACCCAACTAATACAGCTACTGTGTAAAGTGATGCCAAGCATTAGGAAGAGATCAATGAAGCAATTGTCATTGTTAAGTGCTATCAATTCGCTGCCCACTCATAGCAACCTTGTATAAGGTTTCCAAGGAGCAGCTGGTGGGTTTGAACCATCAACTTTGCAGTTAGCCATCCAGTGCTTCTACAATGTCACGCCAGGACACCACAAAACAGTATTACCCCAAAATTTTATCAAAGCGGCAATTTGGCAGGCCTTTCAACCTTCTACACAGGAGAAGCAACCTACCATGCTGAATGTAAGTGCCAGACTCAGAAAGAAATGCTGGAAAACGATCTCTTACCCTTAAAATGGAATCGAATCTAAGCTTCAGGGTATCTGGACACAACCCGAATGCTCCTGAAGACCTATAGCCAACCAGCTTCCATGTACTCTAGTCCTGAGCCTGAAAATCTTCAGAAAGGTCCTCACTTAAGCTCAGAGTCAGCTTTTCTAATGATCACCATATGTAAGAATTACCACAACTGCCTTCCAAAAATGAGAGGTGCAGGGCCAGAGATGTCAGCAAGCATTTTCCTGGTAGTTTCCCAATGCTTACGCTTCTCTCGTCTCCCAGGCAAAATGCCAAGGAGGTATCTGCAGCCCTCTGGAGGGCAGAAAGATGAGCTATTAATCAGAAAGGAAAGCTCTATACCTTCAAGGTGATTTATGGCGGGCCCTAAATCTTCCTGTGGTGGGCATTCACATAGACACTCGATTTAGCCAGGTTTCTCTAGGCAAGCCTCACATTGATGCAAAACTGTAATAGCCCATGGAATTGCTTTGTGTTCTGTCCATTAAAAATCCTTGAAGGACTTGAGAGAGAGCACAATTCGTCCCCTGGTACTGCCACTACAGAGTGGCATTAGAATGCTGATTGTGCAACTCTGTGGCAAAAACGGCAGATAAGGACATGTGATAAAGACAAGTCACTTTCCCTGGGAGCTAGGCCTTTGAGCTGAGCTTGGGACTTTGAATTCTTTTTTCACAACCACAAGCTAGAGTCAAGATAGGAGTTCTCAATGCTGTAACCTCTTAGAATCAGCAGGGTGTTCTTGTTGTTGGTCTTAAGTGCTGTCGAGTCAGTTCAGATGCATAGTGATCCTGTATAGGAGTTCTGAGGAGCAACTGGTGGGTTTGAACTACTGACCTTGTGTTTGATGCCTGAGCCCCACCTAGAATAAATGGATCCAAATTTCCGAAGGAATCATCCCAGGCATGACTGAGAACCACTGAGCCTAGAAAGTAACATGCTTCCTTCCCTCTTCCTGTCACTTCCAAGGTACCAACTACAAGCAGTTACAAGCAGTCCCAAGGAGCCAAGCATGAACTCAGAGTCCTTCTCTTCAATCATCTCTCTGCTTCCACAGGACACTCAGGTTTCCAACAGTCATTAACAAGAATGGTACCAGGGTAGACAAGCAGGAGGAAGGGGTAAGGAGGGCCCAATGCTTAGGGGACACTAACATTCTGTTTAGTGTCATGGTATAGTTTGAGAGTGGATAAAGTGATGGCTACACATGATTAGCATAATTATTCTCACTGCATGTGAAGATTGTTGGAATGTTGTTTGGACAATGTTAAAAGACTTTGTCAAAGTTTGAGGACCCCAGAAACTAGAAGTCAAAGAATACAGACTAGACCCCAGATGTTGGTGATCTTCCAGATTCTTCCTCAGCACACCGATAGTGAATGGACATCTTAGAGGGGGCGTAGCAAGGGTACAAACACTGATGGAGAGGGCAGTGAATTTTGTATAGCGTTCCTCCAGCTCCTGCGTGTTGATTGGATGAGGGTGGATGATCAGATTCTCTCCTTTGATGGCTGATATTTTATAGTATTTTAACTCTCTGACAATCACACTTTAATAGCACAAAGATCTCAGTGTTGTAGGCAAAATAATGATCCTTACCCCCCAGGAACGTGCTTCCTAGCTGAGGAGATCATATATGCACAGGAGAAAAAACAAAAATGATAAATGTTTAAGTAGGTTATGGGTGGTAGGTACCATGGGGAGAAAAGTGATTGAAAACATTTGTCATTGAAATATTGGTGGTTTCATAGAGAAGCTGGAATCTGAGTCACCTTGCGTGTGTATGATAAAGTACAAACCTACCAGCTGCTCCATGGGAGAAAGATGAAGCAGTCTGATTTCATAAAGATTTACAGTCTCACAAACACTGTGGGGCAGTGAGTTCTACTCAGTCCTGTTACTATAAGTCAGAATTGACTCCACAGCAGCAGGTTTTGTGATGCTCAGCAAGCCAGCCACTATATCTCTCCCCAAACTCCATACCACTCTTGGGAGAAAATGGCCAAGCCAGAATAGAAGTTGTCACTAAAAGACTTTCCATTGTCTAAAGACTTTTAATGATCACATTCTCACCAAGGGCCCATCAGTTGCAATTTTTAGATGGAGAGGTTTGAAGTCTATCTGAAACCCATGTTTTCTCTGCTGTTAGAGATAGAGGTGACTGGGAGCCCTACCCCAGGTTATCCCAGGACTGCCTACACATGTTCCCATAGCTGCAGGCTTCCTGTGCCGCTACTGAAGACATGCTCTGTTAGGAGACATCTCTTAGCTGTGCTTGCGGAGAGCTGCAAGGGCATTGACAACCCAGGTGCAACCTTCAGATTAATGAATCACAAAAGTTACTGATAAATTCCTCATTTCTTCTCCTTCCAGTGTGAAAACAAGAACAAAAACCACCAGCATCATGTCAATTCCAACTCCTACAGATTCTGTAAAGGGTTTCCAAGGCTGTAAATCTTTATTTGAGCACAAAGTCTCTCTTTCTCCTGAGGAGTAGCTGGTGGGTTTGAACTGCCAATCTTTCAGTTAGCAGTTCACTGAATACCCTGCAGTGCCATCAGAGAGGCAAGGACAATTCTAAGGTATGGTCCACACCTCGGAGAGTCTCCAGTGGGACTTACCCATTTCCCACATGGTTTCCACTCATTAACTTGACCTTCATTGGGCTTCCTCCCTTCCCTGGCTCACTCCCCAAATGCTCTCATGGTGGTACCTAGAATAACCTCCCAAGTAAATTACTTGCACCAAATCCTCATTACAAAATGTTTTGTAGCTATTTTAAGTCTCATTCGTTTCGACTCTTATCTACCCTGTATAGGGGTTCTGAGGCTGTACATCTTTAAGGGAACAGAAAGCTTCATCTTTCTACCATCAAAGTGTTTTAGAAGAAACCAAACTAAGCGGGAACAAACCGTAATAATCTGATAAGGTGTGGATTACTCTAAGAGAACATTCCCCAGCTACCTTCATGCCTGCTTCTCCTAGGGACGTCTGGAATGCTCGCCCCACTGCCTCTCTCCTCAGTGGTTTTTAACCTTATTTGCTCCTGTTATCTGCTAATCAATACCATTGGGTACTGCTCAGTAGGACTGTGCTCCTGAGAGTGGATTAGCACTATTTCCTGAATGCTTTTCTAAGAAGCATCTTTTTGAAAGTTTAAGGTGTTCAGCAGCTACTCTTGAACCAAATGAAGTGTTAGATATAGACTATGGAAATGAACTGAATCGCTGCACAGTCTTTCCCTAGCCCCAGTGATTCAATGGAATGAAAGTAGAGTCCAACTTAAATATTTGCTTAGATTAAATTTTCTTGTTGTTGTTAGGTGCTGTTGAGTCAGTTCCAACTCATAGAGACCTTATGCACAACAGAATGAAACACTGCCTGGTCCTGCACCAACCTCACAATCTTTATTAAGTTTGAATCCATTGTGCTGTCATTGTGCCAATCCATCTCGTTGGGGGGTCTTACATTTTTTCAAAGACCCTCCACTTGACCTAGCATGATATCCTCCAGGGACCAGTTCCTCCTGATAATAAGCCTGAAGTCTGAGATATGAAGGTTTGCCATTCTGGCTTCTAAGGAGCATTCTGGCTGTATTTCTTCCAACACAGATTTGTTTGTTCTTCTAGCAGTCCACAGTACTTTTAATATTCTTCTCCAACACCATAACTCAAGTGTGTCAAATCTTCCTTATTCACTGTCTAACGTTCACATGCATATGAAGCTACTGAAAATACCATGCTTTGGGTCAAGTGCACCTTGGTCGAACCAACACCTTTGATCTTGAACAGTTTAAAGAAGTCTTGGGCAGCAAATTTGCCTAATGCAATATGTTGTTTGATCACTTGACTGTTGCTTCCATGAGTGTTGACAGTAGATCCAAGCAAAATAAAGTCTTTGACATCTTCAATCTTTTGTCCATTTATTTATTTATATGTTATTTATTGGTCCAGGGTGAGGGTTTTTGTTTTCTTTACATTGAGGTTCAACCCATTCTGATGACATGATCTTTGATCTTCATCAGTATTTTAAGTCCTCTTCACTTTCAGCAAGGAAGATTCCATTATCTACACATCGCAAATTGCAAAAGAGTCTTCCTCCAATCCTGATGCCATGTTCATATAATCCAGTTTCTTGGATTATTTGCTCGTCATACAAATGAATAAGTATGGTGAAAGAATACAACCCTGGTGCACACCTTCCCTAATTTTAAACCATACAGTGTCCCCTTGTTCTCTTTGAACGACTGCCTCTTGGTCTATGCACATGTTCCTCATGCGCACTATTAAGTGTTCCAGAATACTCATTCTCCACAATGTTGTCCATAGTTTGTCATGACCCCCACAGTCAAAAGTCTTTATATAGTTAATAAAACACAGGTAAACATCTTTCTAGTATTCTCTGCTTTAAGTCAAGATCCACCTGACATCAGTAATGATAGCCTTCATTCCATGTCCTTGCCTGACCCACTTTAAACTTCTAACAGTTCCCTGTCATTGTACTGTTGCTGTCATTTTTGAATTATCATTAGCAAACTTTTACTTACATGTAATATTAATGATATTGCTTAATGATTTCTGCCTTCCATTAAATCACCTCTCTTCAGAATGGGCAGGAATATGGATCTCTTCCAATCAATTGGCCAGGTAGCTGTCTTCCAAATTTCTTGGCATGGATAAATAAGTGCCGCCACTGCTACATCAGATTATTGAAATATTTCCATGTGTATTCCCTCAATTCCCAGAGCCTTGTTCTTTGCCAGTGCCTTCAGTGTACCTTGGACTTCTTCCTTCAGTGTTATTGGCTCTTCATCATATACGCTCTTGAAATGGTTGAACATTGTCTTTTTTTTTTTTGGTACAGTGACTCTGTGTATTTATTTTTTCATCTTATTTTGGTCCTTTCTGCATCATTCAATATTTTGCCCATAGAATCCTTCAATATTTCAAGTCGAGACTTGAATTATTTCTTCAGTTCTTTCAACTTGGGAAATGCTGAATGTGTTCTTCCCTTTTAGTTTTCTAACTCCAGGTCTTTGCACATTTCATTATAAAACTTGACTTTGTCTTCTTGAGCTGCCCTTTGACATTTTCTGTTCAGCTCTTTTACTTCCTTATTTTTTCCCATTTGCTTTAGCATCTCTATGCTGGAGAGCAAGTTTCAGAGTCTCTTCTAACATCTTCTGGTCCATTTCTTTTTTGACAACTTCTAATTTTCCTAGATTCATGCTTTGTACATTCTATGTTGGATTACTAATGGATGTCTACAACTGTTTCTCCTCATTTTAAATTGTGCTTCATCAATAAATGGAGGTCCTGAAAACTCTACTTCATTCACATCATTGCATCATAACAGTAACAGTCACTTCTACCTTGAGGAGGCAGCTCTTCCTCAGTCTATTTTGAGTGCCTTCCAACCTGAGAGGCTCCTCTTTGGCACTATATCTGACAATATTCAGGTGCTATTCATAATGTTTCAATATTTAATACTCTGTTGCTATCTGACAGTGTTCAACTGCTATATTCATAAGGTTTTCTGTGGATAAATATTCAAAAGTAATTCATTTCTCCCTCTTTCTAGTCTGTCTTAGTCTGAAAGCTCAGTTGACACCTGTCCACCCTGGGTGTACCTCGCTGGCATTTAAAATCCCAGTGACTTAGCCTTTAGCACCACAGCAACACTCAAGCCACCACAGTACAACAAACTGAGACTGTAAATAAACTGTCCAATTTCTTTGCTTCGCATGTGAGCTGGGTGCTAGTGAGAAGGAGCAAATTGCTACCTAGCTTCTTTAACCACCCAGCCTACAGAGCTAGTCAGGACCAAGGTAAAGGTCAGAATGTCAGGTCAAAGGAGGGACAGGTAAACATCATTGGTCTGCACATGATTCCTCATCAGGACTCTGTGTTGATTGACTGCAGACCTGTCTCAGTAGGTACCATTCTGCTTTGAAGGTGAGCATGAGATGGATTTGGGAGATAATTGTATGGAAATCAAAAACAAACCCTACCTACTTGATGTACAGAAGGCTCAATCACCTGGCAGCATTCAGTGGCAGGATCACTTACCAGAGGATTTTGCTCCTAGGACAAGAAAAGAGGAGAACATAAGCAATCTGAGGACTGAGCCCTGACCGTAGGTCCAAAAACTCAGACCATGAGACTGGATTTACTTCCTTTCTCCTGCTGCATCTGAATGAGGGCAGGAGTGGTTTGAAATTAGAAGTGGGAAGTCAGGGCCCTCCCCAGTTCCACAGCGCTTTCCAACTCTGCCATACTTAAGAAGAGAGTTCTCTATTGTTTCTCTATTGTCTCTGCACTATTGGAAACATTATTGTCAAACTCCATTGTCAACAGGATTCTGATTTAAAATCCAGCAATAAAAGGAATCTTTATAAGGTTTAGAAGATGGAAGAAAAAGGACGCTGTTATTCTCTTCCATCAGAAGCAAGCAGACTCAGGGCAGTTGACAAACTAGATCTTCAGTGGCTTCTGGGAAAACTCCCACCAATCATCTACTTCAGTGATGCAGATAGCCAGGATCATCAAAAGCAGTATTTTGTGGTCTTAGCATTCCCCAGTTTCCTGAAAGCTGACCTGACCCTCATTCTCCAGGGCTTTCAACAATATTATAGGCAGCAAATTCCTCTATTATAACTCTTCCTGTTAAAATAACTAGTGTTATCTGTTTTCCGGAGTAATACAGTCACTTTATCCTTGAGCTTCAAAGTATCAACCACAAAGATATGGTTTAGAGTGGACACGTTTCATGGCTTTAATGTGGACACAGCTAACTGGTAGCCTTTATCATATTAATACCTTGTTGATACCAGGTATCTATGAAGAATAGAATTCCTCACAGTTTTCTGTTCTATTTAAGAAATATTTATCTCATTTGTCATTCTCTGTTCATGGGACATAGTTCAGAAACATCTTGTCATTTATTCTGTTAAGGAAAAGTAAAAGATGACTTCACTTGACTATTTCTGGTTCCATGAATGAGATGTAAATATGATTAATCAAATCAAACACAGACACTTACAGCTCAAATTTCTTGTGGATGACAATGAAGTGGGTTGAGAAGGAAACTCAGTATTCGTGCCTTAGTTCCTCCTTTCTCTTCAAATTATGGATTTCCTCTTCAACTTTCCTTTCTTTTGTTTCTTTCCCCCTATTTTTACTCCCCACCTGACTGTATGCCGTAAGGCCATCACTTTATCTCTCCTCTGTTTATTAATTTTTGGACATTATACTTTAAGAACACTCTCATTTCTGTCTGATATCCCCATCTCAGTAACTTTTCTTATAATGGAGTTAACAATGGTTCACTGACTACCCAGTCCTGTGCGGGAGGTTGGGTAAGTAGCAGGGGTGTGGGGGCTGGCTAATTCAAAAACCAAATGACAGTGTCTACAGATACAACATACCTTTCCACTAAACTGTTACTTCCTTTAGTTCAAGGAAAACAATAACAAGGAACACTGTTGTTGTTGTCAAGTGCCATCGAGTCAATTCCATCCCATAGTGAATCTGTATAGAGTTTCCAAGGAATGACTATTTTGCTTGAACCACTGACCTTGCAGTTCAAATGGACTTGCAATCCAGCACATTTACCTGCATTGTCACTCCAGGACTCCACAAGACACTGCAAGGTAGCAAATATGTCACTACCAAGTAAGGGATACTGATGATTTCCATTCTTCAACTCACCCTAAGACAAGGAGAACAGTGCTAGAGATGTCATGAGAAGGTAGCTATTAAATACAAATGGTATTGTTGTTGTTCAGTGCCATCAAGTCGGTTCCGACTCATGGTTGGCAGTGGTGGTTATGTGCCGTGGAGTCAGTTATGACTCATAGCGACCCTGTATAGGGTTTCTGAGGCTGTAAATCTTTTAGGGAGCAGAAAGCCTCATCTTTCTCCCATGGAACAGCTGGTAGTTTTGTGAGATTAGCAGCCTGACTAGTAACCACTATGCTCACAGCAACCCTATATACAGGGTTTCCAAGGAGCACCTTGTAGGTTTGAAACACTAACCTTGAAGTTCAAACAGACTCTGTGGTCCAGTGCTTATCCTACCATGTTACATATAGCTTCTTAATTTGTGCACTCATAAACATTGATATTCTAGGGATTAGTGAACTGAAATGGACTAGGATTAGCCATTTGGATTCAACAGTCATGTGGTTTATTATGCTGGGAATGACAAATTGAAGAGAAATGGTGTCGCATTCATATCAAAAAGAAAATTTCAAGATCTATCTTAAAGTACAATGCTGTCTATGATAGGATAATATCCATACATCTATAAGGAACACCAGTTAATACCACTATTATTCAAATTTATGAACCAACCCCTAAAGCCAATGATGATGAAATTGAAGAATCCTACCAACTTCTTCAGTCTGAAACTGAAAACATATGCAATCAAGATGTATTGATAATTCCTGGCAATTAGAATACAAAGGTTGGAAACAAACAGGAAGGATCAATAGCAGAAAAATATGGCCATGGTGATGGAAATGATACAGGAGACCACATGATAGAATTTTGAAAGACCAATGACTTCATTGCAAATACTTCTTTAAACAACATAAAACACATGAACCTCACCAGATGGGATACACAGAAATCAAATTGACTACATCTGTGGGAAGAGATGGTAGAAAAGTTTCATCCAGTCAAAACAAGACCAGGGCAGACTGTGGAACAGACCATCAATTGCTCATATGCAAGTTCATTCTAAAGCTGAAGAAAATTAAAACAAAGTCCATGAGAGCCAAAATATGACCTTAAGCATATCCTACCTGAATTTAGAGATCATCCGATGAACAGAATTGATGCATTAGACACTAATAACTGAAGACCAGAAGAGTCTTGAAATAACAAGTGGGATGATGATATTAAGAACATCTGATAAGAAGAAAGTAAAATGTAACTAAAAAGACAGGAAAGAAAGAAAAGACAAAAGTGGATATCAGAGGAGACTCAATGACACCGACAACAATAATTTGAGACTGTGCATAGGATTGGAACATTTTAATCCATCGCTACATCTACCTAAGTGATGCCTTGTAGAAAGTCACTAAAACTCTGAGTTCATCACATCTAAAGCCTTTGGATGCAGAGAGAAATCTAAGAGTCAGAGAAACAGTAACTTTTTGTTTCTATGACCCCAGCCTACTCAAAGCCTATATCCACGAGTATAGACTTTATTTTAAATTAACTTGATTCTTAAATTAATTGGCTGCTTTTATTCTGTCTGGTAGATTGATTTAAGTTGATAATTAAATTAATTTACTTACATTAGTGCAGGAAGTCACCATCCTGCTCCAGACATAGAAATAATGGATAAAAAACGAGCAACATGTTTAAATACATTACTGAGCCTGAGGAAAAAAAAAAAAAAGAATAGGAAATCCCCTGATACCAAGAATAAAAGGAAAGCACCAAGATAACAAACACTCCTCCAAGGGGGGAAAAAGAAATCTGTTAGTGTGTGCATAAGCATAATTATAGAGCTTCAAAATACAAGAAGCAAAAGTGAAAACCTTCCATAGAAAAATAGAAAAATCCACATATAAAATTCCAGTACTCCTCACTCAGTAACTGACAAAACAAGCAGACAGAAAATCAGTAAGGATAATGACAACCTGAACATCACTATCAACCAACTAAATATCTAAATGATATTTACACAACACCCCACTCAACATGGAAACGTTACCATGAAAAATCATATTGTCCTCCATAAAATAAACGGAACCGTAATTACCCAAGGACAAAGTTCAGAAGAGCTAGGAAAGAAGGAGAAATGGAAACAGGAAACATTGGGAGGAAATGGGGTAAAGTGATGCTACATTGAGGGGATTGTAATCAATGAGATGAAACTTAATGCATATACATTAGTGAATGTAAAACTGATGATCTGCTCTGTAAACCTTCACCCAACTCATAATAAAAAGATTTTTTAGGTCAACAAATAAAAGAGATTAAATATAATACAAAGAGTGTTCTACAGCCATAGAGAAATACACTAAAAATCAAAAACAAATATGTATTTGACAAGCCCATCAGAGATTTGGAAATTGGGCAGCAACAATTAATCATGAATAAAAGAGGAAGTATGAAAGTAAATTAAAGTATTTTCAATGGAATGAAAATAAAAACATATCAAAAACTGTAGAATGCAGTGAAAATTGTATTTAGAGGAAATGTTCTAGAATTAAAGTCTTATATTAGGAAATAATTAAGGATTAAAATCAGTCATCTAAGTTTCCATATTAAGAAAGAACAAAATAAGCAAATTAAACTAAAGCAAGAAAAAGGAAGGCGATATTAAAAAGTAGAAGCAAAGAAACTGAAAATAAAAAAACAATAAAGAAAAGTAACGGTACTAGAAGATGTATATTTGAAAATCCAATAAAATTGATAAGTCTCCAGTCAGATTGACCAAGAGGAAAAAATGGAGAAATGGTAAAAATCACAGCCAGCATCATATGTAGCAGAAAGAATGAGCACTTCCTCACTAAAACCAGGAATGAGGCAAGGGCATCCCTTCTGTGCACTCCTATTCAACATTGTACTGGAAGCCCAACAGTACAGTAACACAAGAAGAAGTAAAATCACAAAACGAAGAAAGGATAAATAAACTGTCTCTATTCTCAGATAATGATTGCTGTGGTGCTGTAGAATAAGCACTGGACTGCAAGGTTGATTTGAATCACAAGGTTGGTGGTTCAAACACACCAGTAGTTCCTCGGAAACCCTATATAGGGTCTGACTCGATGGCACTTAACAATAACAACAACATAGAAAATATCATGAGATCTACTCCCAAAATCTGCTAGAAATAATAAATGAATTCAACAGGCTGAACACCTAGAAATTTCACTGAGGTGAAAAGTGCCTGAAGTTTTGTCAGGTTAATTCCACTCGCCCCACCCCCACCCCAGCCACCACAGCACTGGACTTGGAGTCCTGGTGTGGTGTGGTGTTGCACAACAATGCACTGGACAGCAAGGTCAGTTTGAACCACAAGGTTCGTGGTTCAAACCCATCAGTCAATCCTCAGAAACCCTATATAAGTGAGTTGGAACTAACTTGATGACATGTAACAACAACAAACTACAACAGCACTGGACTGCTAACCACAAGATTGGCAGTTCAAACCTTCTCTTTGAAAACCCCATACAGGGTCAAGATGAGCCGGAACTGACTCAACAGCATTTAACAATAAACAATAGCAGACACACAGATGTTTTACCAAAAAGTCCTTACTAAATCCAGTCATCATAATATCATTAATGCAATGGACCAGTGTGATGTCTTGTGGCAGGGAAAAGCAATCAAGATCCCTGCAGACTAAATTATGACATAGTGCTTAGAGCTGATGTACCTGAGGAAGTCAGTAAAATTCTATTATCAGCCTTGTCAGCTGAAGACTAACTTCTTCTGGTGATCCTTAGAAACTGGAATTGAAAAAGAGGCATTGGTTGGATCAATAGCTGCATACCAGGTACTAGGAGATGTTCTAATTTGTTCTAGCAAAGAAAAAATCCAAGCCTCGACTTTCATTATTGAAGGATTCTCTGGGCAAATTATTGAATGA
>NW_006408521.1:39842928-39848183 GCF_000296735.1 Chrysochloris asiatica | reverse complement strand
GAACAGTGAATAAAGGAAGACTGTAGAAGAATTGAAGCTTTTGAGTTATGGTGTTGGAGGAGAATACTGAAAGTGCCATGTGCTGCCAAAAGAACCAACAGATCAGTGTTGGAAGAAGTGCAGCCAGAGTGCTCCTTGGAGGCCAGGATGGCCAAACTTTGTCTCTCATACTTCAGACATGTTGTCAGGAGGGACCAGTCGTTGCAGAATGATATCATGTTTGGTAAGGTGGAGGGTCAGAGAAAAAGAGGAAGATCTCCAGTGAGATGGATTGGCCAAGTAGCAGCATCAGTAGGCTCAAGCATGGCAACAATTGTGAGGTTGGCCCAGTCTGGTGGGTTTTTTTTTTTTTAAGTGTTTCATTCTGTTGTGCATAGGGTCACTATGAGTCGATACCAACTTGATGGCACCTAACAACAACAACAAGAAGCAATAAAATAGCTGGAGCAGCAGCTGAAATTGGAGTCACCACCTGGTTAGGTTAATGATAATCCACTGTTGTTTTCTAAGAATTGTCTATGAGTTAAATGAGGATGTGGTGTTATTTCTTCAGGTCCTCAATTCCCTCAGGAATGCAGTATTGCTTTTTGGTTTACTATTTTCCCAAGTTTGTTGTTGTTGTTGTTAAGTGCCATAGAGTCAGGTTCTAACCCATAGCGACCTGGTATAGGGTTTCTGAGGAGCAGCTGGTGAGCTTGAACCACCAGCCTTGCAGTTCAAGCGGACTTTGCAGTCCAGCACATTAACCACCAATGCTGCACCAAGACTCCATTTCTTAGGCAGAGGTAGTTTTAATGGCTTCCACTTGCCTTTTCCAACTATTATAACCCTTATTCCATGTTTCAGGAATCCAATGTGCGGGTTCTGCCAATGGCTAGGTAAGTCGGTTCTGATTATGCCTTCTGAAACTTGAGAAATTACTACAGGATGAGTTTAGGGACCCACTTGACCCACAGTGAAATGGACCTCAGCTAAGATTACATTAATACCTTAACGTCCATATGCCCACACTCTGGTGAGCCACAGTGACATTTTGGGTCTCTTAGAATTAGTGTCAATGCAGTGTTAGTGTCCAGTTATCCTCAAAAAATCCTTTTCTCCAATGAACAGCCACTCATGTAAAAGGCCGAGGATCCCTTAGGGGAAGGCTGAGGAAAAAACTAACAGCTGAATGTACAGTGGGGTTCTTCCTCAAGGGGACCTGGCCACCCTCATTCAAGGGGATGTGGGTTTGTAAACTGGCAAAAGCCTGGGGATCTATTGAGAAACTGACTCTCTATTGTGATGATTCAAGTTAGACTGCCATTTACTTGATCTAGAACTCTTCGTCTTGTACAGATCAAGTAAGTATTTACCAGGTTCCCCATCTATTTCACTCCCAGGGACACCCTGCCTCAGTAGCCGGTGCCGTAAGTCCACAGGAGTCAGACTACTCTGATTACTGCTTTGATTCTGCTGTCCATTACAGTAGCCATGCCCACCTTGCCTTTGCCCACTACCACAGTATCCAATCATGCCCACTGTAGTTAGGAGTTGTAATTTCATTAGGGCAGTTCCCGCTGTCCAATCTGACTTACATAAAATAGCAAGCACAGCAGTCTTCAAGGAGGCTGGGCTCCCTTCGCAAATTTGCTCCTCACAGTTTAAAAAAAGTTTGTCCTCTGGGCATTCTATGTATGGGTTTATGAGTTTATCCTGAAAAATCCACTCTAACATGCCAATTTCCCAAAGCCTTTAGATTTTTTACTTTATCGAATACCAATGCAGGTCTGGTACTTCAACTTGATGTATTATAGGCCACCACCCAATCCATGCTTCATTGAACCAGTCATATAAACCATTAGATCCTCTTCTAACCTCTTGAGCTGAAACATTGAATGAAGAATCTGTACTTGTGGACCCATATCAATAAACTCAGACTGATCTTTTACAGGCTTATCTTTTACACCAATATTCCACACCCTTATTAGCCACTCTCCTACATATTCTCTAGTTTCTCTTTGTACATATTAGAAAAATCAAACTGTTGTCTTGGAGCGGAGTATACTTCTTCCTGGGTCACAATTTGTACTTCACCTTTTGGGGCCCACTGGGAGTTAAGTCTCTAGTTATCAGTCTAGAAGCAATAATTGGTGGAAGTGTTTCCTGGGACCATTCAGAAATGTCTTGCAAGATCTGTACATTAGGTATGATCTCAGCAGGCACAGTTGGCTTAATCTCATCAAGAGTGGGCAGAGGGGTAATGGTTTTACTGCTAATGGATCATCAGATAAGTGATCTCTCCAGATTGGCATGGGTGGGGGAGACCTTTGGCAAGTGACTACACAGAATTTAGGGGCTCAGTACCCAGTTTCCTGACTATCTACCTGCCCATATGTTTCCATCCCAAATTTCAGGACCTTATTTCTTCTGAGGAATTGACATAACACAAATTGAAATCTTTCAACAAATTGATGTAGCACTGGAGGCACTCACTCATGTGTGCCAAGAAATTTGGAAGATATCTTCCTGGCCAATTGATTAGAAGAGATCCATATTTGTGCCCATTCCAAAATAAGGTGACCCAAGGGAATGCGGAAATCATCAAACAATATCATTAATATCACATGTGAGTAAACTTTTCTGAAGATAATTCAATTCAGAAAGGGTTGCAACAGTACATCAACAAGGAACTGCCCAAAACTCTAGCCAGATTAAGAAATCAGTTGTTGTTATTAAATACCATCAAGTCAGTTCCAACTCATAGTGACCTATACAAGGTTTCCAAGGAACAGCTGGTAAGTTTGAACTGCCAACCTTGTGGTTCACAGTCCAGTGCTACTCCTACAGCACCACACTAGGAGTTCCCACAAGTCCTATTAACAGGATCTCAACCATGATGGCCCCCACACATTGCAATAATTCAAAGGCTGCAGCTTGACCTGTTAGCTAAATTACACAAAATTGTATGGGATTTCTACATAGCGCTTTTGGCCACATGGAACTATAGTGCATGACAATATGAAGCAAATACATGGATAGAAGATGGATGGGTGCACCAAAGAACTGTGTTGTTTCTAGGTGCTGTTGAGTCAGTACCTTGTGGTACAGTGCTTTATCCCACAGCACCATGCCAGGACTCTTAAAGTTAAAGTAAAAGGTACATTTACAGGTTAATACACTAGCTCACAAGGTCAGTTTCAAGCCTACTCCTCGGAAACCCTAGGCAGGGTTGCTATGAGTTAGAACCAACTTGACAACACTTAAGAACAACAAGAGCATACACTTCTTAAGGGCAGAACTTTTTGTCCCTATTTCTAGTTATTGGTATACTCAGCGTTTAACACATTCTATAGTGGTTTCACAGTAAAAATTTGTTGAATAAAAGAGAAATGAAAAGGAAGTAGCTGCCAAATAATGTTTCTCAAATGCACCCTCCCTGCAAAAAGGTAGAGGCATTCTGCAAAAAGTTCATGAAAACATTCCTTTGTCTTTTCATTTCATTTTTCTACAAATTTTTTGAAGCCCTTCATATACAGTTGGTGTCCTGGTGTGGTGCTGTAGAATAAGCACAGGACTGCTGACTGCAAAGTCAGCAGTTCATACCCACCAGTGACTCCTCAAAAACCCCATTGTTGTTGTTGTTGTTAAGTGCCTTCGAGTCGGTTCCGACCCATAGTGACCCTGTACAGGGTTTCCGAGGCTATAAATCTTTACGGGAGCAGAAAGCTTCATCTTTCTCCCACGGAATGGATGGTAGTTTCGAACTGCTGGCCTTAAGGTTCACAGTTCGATTCGTAACCACTACACTATTAGAGCTCCTTCAAAAACCCCATACAGGGTCAATATAAGTAGGAACTGATTCAATGGCACTTGACAGCAACATATATAGTTTGATTCCTGTTTCTCAGCTTCTCCAACAGGTACTGTTATAAGCTGTCATTGAGTTGAGTTTGACTAGGAAAAAAAGTACTGCAATGGTGTCCAGGGGAGACCCTCACCAGACAGGGGGTCAGCCTGGATTGCCATGGAAAGACAAACAGGTCTTATGGCAGGTGTTCTCGACATGATCCTATGAAACAGAGAATTGTATTTTTAATGTGCATCACTTTCCTTTTGCCAACTTGGGTTTGGGGGAAGAAAGACGGGCAGTGTCATATTCTTCAATAATTGCTTAGGTAAAATCATGCTTATTGCGTCAATAAGAGTAATGCACTCTCCTTGAAATCAGCGTGAATACGCTTGATTTAAAAATAACTGGAGTGTTGCTTGGGCATTCCCTGAAGAAGAATTCTTGCCAAGGAGAAGCTCTGTTCCTCTGGGACAAGAATTTATAAGAGAAGACTGCATTTCATGCATTATAAAATGATTTCTGTAGAAGCAAGCTTTTCTCTTTAAGACATGCAAAATCACAATGAACAACCAAGTTTTTAATAAAGTTCTTCACAGAGGCAGCAGGCAAACAACCCTCAACATCTGAAAATTAGGATTCTGGGTACCCTGCTTGTCAAGGTGGAGCAGGATTTTTTAGCAAAATCCAATCTCAAGGTTTAGCCAAAGTCACCAGGCCCACACCCATGAATCGTGCATGCCAACTCAGTAGAGACATCTACTGCGGAACCTGGTGTATTTCTCCTACAAAGTTGTCTAGGGATTTCTCTATCCTGTCACTCATTTTCTCACCCATGAGCAAAGGATCTTTCTCTTCCTTGGTTCCTAAGAGAAGCCTGTCTGAGAAGAGAAGATGGTTCTGGGGCTGAGGGGACATGGGGTTTTTTTACATATATAGAAACGAGCTTTTCTTTTTAAGCACCAAGTTCATGGTGCCAGCTGTAGGAGAAGGCTTTCTCTGTCATCTCTGGTGGAAAGTCATTGTCATCAATCTTCCCAGTGCCCAAAGGACAAATTCCACTCCCAGCTTATTGAGCCAACTCAATAAGCTGACTTCTCTCTCCTTGGATCTCTTGTAAGATAGAAAGTGTTGCAGGCCACACCCCAGAGAAATTTCCCTTATATCAGATCAGGGCTATGGCCTGATTAAATGCATTGGATACCATTACAATGTTGTATCTAAATTTATGCACCAACCACTAAAGCCAGTGAGGATGAAAGAGAAGAATTCTACCAACTTCTTCAATCTGAAATTGATCAAACATGCAATCAAGATGCATTGACCATTACTGGTGATTGGAATGCAAAGGTTGGGAGCAAAGAGGAAGGATCAGTAGTTGGAAAATATGGCCTTTGTGATAGAAATGATGCTGGGGAAGGCATGA
>NW_006408521.1:39816913-39841403 GCF_000296735.1 Chrysochloris asiatica | reverse complement strand
TTGCTTGCTGAAAGTGAAGAGGACTTAAAACATTTACTGGTGAAGATCAAAGAGCACAGCCTTCCATATGGATTACATCTCAAAGTAAAGAAAAGAAAAATCCTCACCACTGGACCAATAAACAACATTCTTATCAACAGAGAAACGACTAAAGTTGTCAAGGACTTCATTCTTCTTGGATCAACTATTAATACTCAAGGAAGCAGAAGTCAATAAATCAAATGACGTATTGCATTAGGCAAATCTGCTGCACAAGACCTTTTTTAAAGTGTTCAAGAGCAAAGATGTCAGCTTGAGAACTAAGGTGAGCCTAACCCAAGCCATGGTATTTTCAATAACCTCATATGCATGTGAAAGCTGGACAGTGAATAAGAAAGACTGCAGAAGAATTGATGCCTTTGAGCTACTACGTTGGAGGAGAATATTGAAAGTGCCATGGGCTGCCAAAAGAACCAATAGTTCCATTTTGGAAGAAGTGCAGCCAGAGTGCTCCTTAGAGGCCAAGATGGCCAAACTTCATACCTCATACTTTGGACATATTGTCAGGAGGGATCAATCGCTGGAGAAGGGTATCATGTTTGGTAAGGTGGAGGGTCAGAGAAAAAGAGGAAGACCCCCAACAAGATGGATTGGCCAAGTGGTAGCATCGATGGACTCAAGCGTAGCAACAGTAGTGAGGTTGGCCCAGGATCAGGCAGTGTTTTGTTCTGCTGTGCATAAGGTCACTATGAGTCGGTTCTGACTTGATGGCACCTAACAACAACAACAATCCTGGTGTGGAGTTACAGGATGACGCAGTGGAACACAAGGTCAGTGGTTCAAGCCCACCAGTTACTCCTCAGAAACCCTATACCAGGTCGCTGTGAGTCAGAACTGACTCAATGGCACCGAACTGCAACAATCCCATTATAATCTACTTACATTGGATCGGGGCTGATCATATCAGATCACATCATAGGGAATGATTATATGATTACATAACTGCTACATCACACTGTTTTAACTACCAAATCAATGTTATCATGATCCAGCCAAGTTGAAACCTATTTTGGGAGAGTATAGTTCAATCCATGACAAGGGGTTCAAAGGCAGAAGGGTGGTACTTTTGGTGAGAGCTGTCAGAATTTCTGCAATTTGTGTGCCATCAAGATGGTTCCAACTCACATGACACTGTCTAGGGTTTTGGAGAACAGTGTTTGTCCTACATTGCTACACCAGTACAATCATACTAATTGTCTCTGCTACTAAGTGGTAATGTGAACCCAAAATAGAACAGCACAGAACGGGGTGCCCATTGGTTTCCTTTTATCTTTTCCAAGCCCACTCTATTCTCTGCTCTGGATCCTGTGGTTCTTCAAGACTTTCAGCCCAACTTGTTCCCTCCCTAATGCTTCGGCAGCTCCACCTCCTTTCTTAGCAGCTGAGAAAGCCCCCCAAAATCCTCTGCAAGTACAACTGCCCAAGTTCAAGGAGCCACCGCCACTTCTCCCTAAGGTCTTTGACAGATTCTGACATGACTCGTCGTTAGCGGAGGCTGCACACTCTCTCACCTTGGAAAGAGTTTCTTTAAGCAAAGTAAGCACCATAAGTCAGACTGGGCTCTCTAGGAATGGCCTGAGTCAGAGATCCAGTGAGGAAGTGAAGGAAGCAGGAGAGGTCAGGGGGAAGCTCAATTAAAAGCTTGGAGGTGGAAGCCTAGCTGGAGCCTTGTGCTCTGAAGATTTGGTTCCCGTCCCCGTCCGAGGTGAGGAGGTCCATCATTGTTCAGTGCACTCACTTTGTCACCTTTGCCTGTGGTCTGCTGGAAGCTGGAAGGGCAATTACCATTCAGAGAAACAGCCCCCTGGTCAAACACTCACAGACCAGGGGCATGGCTAGTGCACCAGTTGGGGACCTGGTGCTGGGGCGTGTGCTGGAGTGTGGCTTTGGGAGTATGGGGCTGGGGTAGGGCACACTAGCTAAGGATATGGTTCTGGGGGCATTCATTAGCCTGGCACAGGGGCATCTGGGCTAGGCACCAATAAAACCCTCTATGTGGTACCTCTAAAGCACCTCGGGCTTTCCAGAGTGCCTTCACTTACAGCTTTCTTGATCTTCACAGCATCCCTGTGAGGTGGATAGGGCAAGTCTATTCGATAACAAGTACATTTGAGGTAACTGAGGCATCTCCAAGTCATAGAGTTGGTGAGGGAAGATTTGGGACCAAAATCCATGTCTCCAGAGTAATATATACGATTTATGTTGATAATAAGGCTAGCTTTAAGGAATTCTTATTTGGTATGAAGCTAATATTCGCTAACTTTCATGATTAAAATCATGTTTCTGGGCTGTTCTCCATAATGGCCACAGGCTTACTAGAAAATAAAGACAACTCTCTGGGAACTTTGACCACAGGGCTGAGTGCTTTTGCCCAGGTTGCATGGCTTGTGTGGCCCCCAACTTTGCTCTAGAGCTCATGTACCTTAGTTCTCCATCCAGTGTTCTTTCTACCCCTTCACAATTCCAGTCATTCAACAAACACAAGTTTGTTCCTCCTATGAGCAATTCAGGACAGAACAATGGTGAACAAGGTCCAGTTGCTGCCATTATAGGGGTTTTGAGTCTGGTGGGAAAATGGATGCACAAACCCCATGCAAGCCCATAGGAACTGCTGGGCAGAAGGTGTGTGTCCTAGTTGTGCTGTGAGCACAGGAGCACGAACCCCTATGTCTTCCTGTGGAGACTGTACTGAGGATCAGGCTGACAGCTGGGACCTGAGCGTCTTTGGAAAGTCAGAGTCTGGCAGGTTGGAGGATGGCGGAAGAGGAAGGAGCATTCTAGAAGATGCAAGGAATGCTACTTACGAAGGCATGAGCGGACATTCCAGGCTCAGGAAACTGACCATGGCAGATGTTTCAAGTTCAAGGGACATGCTGGTGATGAGGGGGACAGGTTGGCAGGGGTCTAAGAATGTGGTGCTGGTGGTGATTATGTGCCCTGGAGACGGTTCCAACTCACAGGTTTCCTAGGCTGTAAATCTTTACGGGAGCAGAAAGCCTCATCTTTCTCCCATGGAACAGCTGGTAGAATGTAGGACCTTTTAAAAGATCATTTGTGCAGCATTGATGTCTGGGTGGGGGTTTCAGAGTCCTCAAAGGATCTCAAGGCCTGTGCAATGGCGACCCGAGGTATCTGATGATTTTCAGGAGTGTCTCCCCAAACAGGAAAGAAAACAGCCAGCTACTAACATTATTTATTGCAGCCACTGCCAACTTTAGAAAGCTTGGTATGTGGGGTCCCCAAATGAGCCTTCCCCAGTGTTGAGAAGAGAGTGAGAGTTTTACTGGGACATCTGTTGGCTTTATCTCACTGAGAGATGACGATGTTAACATGCTTTAAGCAACAGAAGCACCCACTGTCCCAGCCAATGGGCCTCACTCCTGTGGGAAGTGCCTCTGAACCTCTCAGATGAACTCATGGGGCTCTGTACCAACTCAGTCATCCACCCCTAACCAGTCTGGAGTGTCTGAGGTTTCCTGAATTCTGTGGCTGGCCTCCTTGGTGGTTCTGGGGCATGTCTATAGTCCTCACCACACCTAGAGCTGCACTGCACCTGCTGAGGACATTGAGTAAACAAAGACTGATGGAGGCAGTTCCTACTCCACCCCCTGAGCACAGCTGTGAGCTACAAGCTGTGCGTGTCCTTCTTGACAGCTTGTCTGTCTACTGTGTCTCCCCTGGAGGGAGAGCAATTGATTCCCTGGCATCTTACCATCTCTGGGATCAATTTCTCTTGGCATTTGCAAGACCTGAACACCTCCTCTGTTGCCCTTCAAGGGGCAAGTTCTTTTCATGGAAACTGTGAATATAACCTATCTGAAGGGAGATGGCTTTTTACTTCTTGTACTTTTCCTCCATTTCTCAGTAGAGAAAAATCAAAGCCAGGGAGATCCGAGAGACAGGGGCTAAACTACAGCAGAAATCCAAGGTCTTGGAGTGAGAAGGCATCCCCTTGGGTTAGAGACGGTGGCCTGGAGAGGAACCACAGTCTACATGTTCCTGTGATGAGTCTCTTATGATAAGAAACAGTGACTTTCTACCCTTACCCCACACAGAGCCTAGAATCCCAGAGAAGAACAGCATACCTATGGATCTGAAGAATACCCTACCCATACCAAATAAGAGGTTCAAACTTAAAGACTTTAGTGGCTAAGATCTTAGACATAAAATAAGTTAGCAGATGCTCTGAAATGAGGCTTGTGAAAGTGGGGTCAGGGCATGGCATAGGTAGACAGAAAAAGAGGGGAGAGCCAGCAAACTCTGACCAAGGACCAAATGTTAGTCATGCAAAGTTCATTTTCACTGAAATCCTTACAAGAGCAGGTGTTACCACCATTTACAGGTGACTTTGCTTGACCAAAGTCATAGCTAGGAGAAAGAGAGTCAGAATTGATCCTGTGGGTGAATGTGCTGGACTGTAAGGTCAATTTGAACCCCAAGATTAGCAGCTCAAGCTCACCAGCCACTCCTTGGAAACCCTATACAGGGTTACTATGAATTGGAACTGACTCAATGGCACTTAACAACAACAAAGGCACCCACTAGGAAACACCAGGATAGGAAGAAGACTCATTAACAACCTGAGATATGCAGATGATACAACCTTACTTTCTGAAAGTGAAGAGGACTTAAAATATTTACTAATAAAGATCAAAGACCACAGCCTTCAGTATGGGTTGCACCTCAATGTAAAGAAGACAAACATCCTCACCACTGGACCAATAAACAACATCCATATAAATGGTGAAAAGATTGAAGTTGTCAAAGACTTCATTTTGCTCAGATCAACCATCAACACTAATGGAAGCAACAGTCAAGAAATCAAACAGTATATTTCATTAGGCAAATCTGCTGTTCAACATGCAAAATGTTCAAGAACAAAGATGTCAGTTTGAGTATTGAAGTGCACCTGACCCAAACCATAATATTTTTAATAACTTCATATGCATGTGAAAGTTGGACAGTGAATGAGGAAGACCATAGAAGAATTGATTCACTTGAGTTATGGTGTTGGAGGAGAATATTTAAAAAGTATCATGGACTGCCAAAAGAACCAACAAATCTGTGATGCAAAAAGTACAGCCAGAATGCTCCTTGGAAGCCAGGATGGCCAGACTTCATCTCTGATTCTTCGGACATTTGTCAGGAGGGACCAGTCACCAGAGAAGGATATCATATTTGTTAAAATGAAGGGTCAGAGAAAAAGAGGATGGTTCCTCTCCTCCCCACCCCCCCCAACTAGACGGATTGGCACAGTTGTAGCAGCAATGGGCTGAACATAGCAACGATTGTGAGGTTGGCCCAGGACTAGGCAGTGTTTCATACTATTGTGCATAGGTTCTCTATACATTGGTACCAACTCGATGGCACGTAACAACAACAACAGTGACACATATGGGCTCATCATGAGTCAGAGTTGCCATGAGTCAGATTCGACCCAATGACAATTGGTTTACTGGTTTAAGGAGTCCTGGTGGCACTGTAGGCTAAGTACTGGACTGTTAACCATTAGGTTGGCATTCAAACCCACTAGCCACTCTGCAGGAGAGAGATGAGGCTGTTCCATAAAGAGTTTTTACTCCAAAAGTCTACAAAGAGTCACTATGAGTCAAAACCAACTCAGTGCCAGTGAATTTGAATTTGTTTGGATTTTTGGTTAGTGACTTTAGGAGAGACTCTGGTTAAAGTGGTTAAAGTGCTCAGCTGCTAACCTAAAAGTTAGCTGTTGGACGCCACCAGCTGTTCTGCAGGAGCAAGATATAGCAATCATAAAGGTCTCAGCCTTGGACCCCCCCCACACACACTCTGTCCTGTAGGGTCACTGAGTCAGAATTCCTATGACAACAGGAGGGGTTAGTGCGTATGTTGTTGTTGTTAAGTGACGTCGAGTCAATGCCGACCCATAGCGACCTTGTATAGGGTTTCCAAGGAGCAGCTGGTGAGCTGGAACTGCCGACCTTGCAGTTCAAACAGCTTTGCAGTCTGGTGCATTTCAACCCATATGATTGCATTAGGATTTCATGTGCCTCTTAGTGCATATCGAGTCACATGAAATCCTAATGCAATCATATGAGTTGAAGCCCAGGAACCTGCATCTGTAACCACCACCCAAAGTAATTCTAGTGCTCATGGATGTCAGAAATAAACAAACAAACAAATAAAACCACTGTCATACAGATGATTCCAATTCATGGCAACCCCAAGTTCAGAGTAGAACTGTGCTTTATACGGTTTTCATGGATGTGGCTTTTCAGAAGCAGATCACCAGGCTTTTCCTTCAAGGCACCTCTGGGTTTATTAGAACCAACACTTTTTCAGTTAGTAGCTTCACTTCTGCACCACCTGGAGCGGGACTCCTTAGGAAAGAACTTTAGCTGGGAGGGTTTTGCTGCTCTGCGCAAGCTTGTGTCTATAAGCACTCATGAAAGAGTCACAACTAATTTATGCAAAGAAGTGAATTCATGAATACGGAACACTGGAGTAAGAAGGTTTGACTGTATATGAAACACAATTTATATTGACAGGGATTTTAGTAGTGATTAGTTAATTTCCAGAACTTGATATGTAAGTGGTAATCTAAAGGGTAGCTTTAGCCAGGTACAAAACTGATAATTCTGTCAAAAGAGACTGAGACCCTCTAATCAAGGAGGGGATTGAGGATAGTTCCTTCTCATCAAGTTAGAGTACTTCAAATGGCTACTCACTACTCACTGCCATGAAGTGGATTCTGACTCATAGTGACCCTGTGTAGGGTTTCCAAGGCTGTAAACGTTTACAGAAGCTGAAAACCTCTCTATCTCCCTCAGAGTGGTTGGTGAATTCAAACTGCTGACCTTGCAGTTAGCAGCCACAAGGGATGGGCACAGGAATTGCTAATAAGCTGAAAGACAGGGGAATAGGTAGAGTTTGAAGCAAACAAAAAAAAAGCAGTTGCCCATTGAATTGTTCTGAATTACGGCAATTCCATGTGTTCAGGGTAGAATTGCTCTTGAGAAGGATCTCAAGGCTATATGACCTTTCAGAAGCAGATTGCCAGCTCTTTCTTCTGAGGTGCCTCTGGGTGATTTCAAACTACTAACCTTTCACTTGGTTGTTGTTGTTAGGTGCCATTGACTCGGTTCTGATTCATAACAACCCTATGAATGCCACCTTCAAAACTGTTATTATGAGCTTGCAGAATGTGCCCTTTGGTTGGTTGTTTAAATGATTATATATTCCTGAGTGTTTTTGTGTACATTCAAAAAGAAAACAAAACAAAAACCAGAAGGAATAGAAGCAAATACTGTTGAATGATAATGCATGGAGGGGATTGTAATCATTGCAATTGGTTGCACTGTCTTATCAGTAGTTTCTATTCAAACTCACTGCTGTGCAGGCACCAACATAGACATCTGCAAACAAAATTTGGACCAATATTCAAAGGAAGGTAAAAGTTTCTTTTAAAGTATCATTACTGGTGACGAGACATGGATTCATCACTATGAGCCTGAGAGTAAATAGCACAGTTTGGAATGGAAACACCTTCGATCGTCAACCAAGAAAAAGTTCAAAAGTCAATCATCAGCTGGAAAATTGATGCTTACAGTTTTCTGGGATTCTCAAAGGCCAGTATTGGAACACTATGAGGAAAAAGGCTCAACAATCAATAGTGCTTTCTTTACAGTGAGATGTTCACTGAAGAGCTGAAGCTAAACCTCAGATTAAACACAGAGGACTGCTATCCAAGGGTGCTGTGATCTTCCATGACAATGCACTTCCACACACCTCTGCCCACACTGTTGACATTCTGAAAAAACTTCATTTTGAGATGTTAAAGCATCCTCCCAATAGTCCTGATCTTGTGCCATTGGACTTTCACCTGTTTGGTCCCCTGAGAGCAACCCTTCGAGGATGAAGTTTCACCTCTGATGAAGAAGTTAAGACAGCAGTGCATTCAGCCTAAAACATTTTTTAGTAAGGAAATATGAAAGCTTGTTGACAGATGAACAAAGTATATTGAAAAGCAAGGAGACTGTGTTGAAAAATGATGTATTTTTCTTTTCTGAAAGTTGATTTTAAAAATTCTACAGCCAGAGTACAGATGATTGATTTTTGACTCACCTTTGCATGTGTGTGTCTATACATAATGTTGTTAAGTGTTCCCCCCCACCCCCCCAGTCATTCTAACTCATCGCAACCCTGTATAGGATTTCCAAGGTTTTAAATCTTTGTGGGAGCAGAAAGCCTCATCTTTCTCCAGCTATATTATAGATATAGATACATTATAGATATAGATACATACACATCTATATATCTGTATGGAGTCCTGGTGTGGTGGCATCAGACTGCAAAGTTGTTTGAACTGCAAGGTCGGTGTTTCAAACTCACCAGCTGTTCCTTGGAAACCCTATACAGGGGGTCACTGTGGGTCAGAATCGACTCAACAGCACTTCATAACAACAACATATATCTATATCTATACCTATATCTAGAGATAGAGATAGAGACAGAGACAGAGATAGAGAGAGTCCTGGTGTGGCACTATAAGATAAGCACTCGACCTCAAGACTGGTTTGAACAGTCAGCAGTTCAAACTCACCAGCTGTTTCTCGGACACTCTATAAAGGGTAGTTGGAAATGACTCATATAAATTATTAACAACATTATACATATATATAATCAGTAGTCATTTGCATATCCTTGGAGAGTTTGACAGTTCCCTTGGAATCTACTTTTTGACAGTAAAGCTATTTTCAGACATACTTGTTAAGAAACCAAGTCTGTTGAGTTCCTTGGTGTGTGCCCCTAGTGCTCAGAGGATTGGTTGGGACTTCCCATTGGCTCCCCTGAAATGATCTGGGCACAGACTCCCCTTTTCTGCATTCAAGAGAAAAACTGAGATTCTCAGCCAGAAAAAAATTCCCAGAAAAAGAGATGGGTCATAAAGGATGAGGACCAGAAAAACTAGAGGAAAGATCAAGTATTTGAAAGAATCTGGGGAATGAAGTATCTTTGTTTTCACAACAAATTAATTTAGGGAGCACACACATCCATTCTCCTTCAAGTCTGCTTTAGGAAAGATCCACATCATTCTGTCAGAGAATGATCCGAGCAATGCTGAAGTGTTAGCCACATGCCATGAATTCTCCAGATTTAGAGCAAGGCTACACAAATGTGAGAATTAAATAATAACTGAAGGCTTAAAAAAGAAGCAAGGAAAATCCCCCTGATCTGAAGGGGTCCTGTCCCACTCTGAACTGATTGTGAATTTGCTGGGTCTCACCATGGATGGAGAGCCTCTCCAGCTTGCTCCTGGAGTGACCTTCCCATCACTGTCCCTACAACAATCACTGACAGTGAAAGCCACCCAGGGTATCTGATGAGCACTCAGGTGTGGTAGGAAAATCCTTCTGGAGGTCCCTATTTCTGTCAACAAAAGTGGGGGACATAGCCTATCCTTTTGCCTCTGGTGAGCTGCAGAACCCCAAGTCCTGCTTTAGCCCTTCCTCTCTGGAACAGCCTGTCCATGAGGCTCTCCAAGCACACAGCTCTATCCTAGGCAGTCCTATCCATGAACCAGTCTTCTTCCCATCCATGAGCTTCTTCTCCCGTTGAACTCCAGGATCCTACACAAAAAATGTACCGAGATTCAGTATGGGAATGCAAATGAATGCTAGAGAAACAGGGAGGAGGACAAAGGAGGAAGAGGTTCAGAGAGAAAGAGAGAGAAGAAGGGAGGGAAGAGACAACATTTGTTGAGCCTCTTCCCAACAGCTTCATGAAATGGACCTATGATCCCCTACTTTACAAACAAGGAAGCTAAAGCCCAGAGAGATGAATAACACACAGCTGATGGCTTCCAGAGCTCAAACTTTTACCCACGACTGTCTGGCTCTGAAATGTAAATCCTATACATTTTCTTGCCACCACTCATCTGTCAGTCTGTCATACTGTGGAGGTTTGTGTCTTGCTGTGATACTGGAAGCATCCCATTTTCTTAAGAGTCCAAAGTAAATTCATTCCTGAGATTGTTGGAAATTAGAAAATTACCTGAGAATGCAAAAATCCTCAAGACATACAGTGATCTAAAATCACTGAACTTACTAGGACCCTCTTGCCAAATGCTGACTTCTCTAGACTTGGCAACTTGCTTGTTCTACCTGGATGTATCTGGAAGAAATCTCCTACAGAACTGAACTTCTAATTCAAAACCATGTGTGTCTGTGTGTGTGTGCGTAATTTTTTAAGCTTGCTTTCTATAATGCTGGACTACGGTAAACCAGAGTAGGGCTGTAAGGAGGGTGAAATCCTGTGAGAAAGCAGGAAATAAAAGAATGGGCAGTATCTTGAAAATAAGAGAATTACAGGGAAACTAGCATTGTTAGAAAGGAGAGACATCCTCCCTACTCATTACCCTCTAGTATGGGAGTTCTGGTGTGCTGCTGTGGGATAATTTGAACCATAAGGTCAGTGGTTCAAACTCACTCATAGTTCCTTGCAAACCCTATGCAGGGTCACTATGAGTCACAGTCAACTCAACAGTGCTTAACACAACAACAATGGCATCTTCATGAGAAACGAGATCTATTAGGCAAGGGGAAAGACCCTGGTTCTGTCTCACTAACTTGAAAACTTCTAAGTAGCTCCAACCCTTTTCAGATAATGTGCACTTCCAGCCTAACCAAATAAAGAAAGAGCTGCTCTCATAGTCAACAACAAGCTACTTTGCTTGTTGGGTCTCACCCAAGCAGAGGTAGCCTACAGGAAAGTAAGACTTGCAATTTTGCAGAACCACTGAAATGAGTGATGAGTGTGAGTAATGAGCCATTCAATGAGTAGGAAAAGCCAGGACAGTTAATTCGATAAAACAGACAAAATGAAGGTGTCTCTTTCAAGCAGATTGAAATGAACAAGGAAATAGATTCTGGTCTCCATGAGAATCAGAGGCAGGGGGAAGATCTTTCTCCTGTCTCTCCTGTGAGATCAAAAGATACCACTTGGATAAGTGGCAAGAACCATGTCAAAAGTCATAGAGTTTACTCAGAAATATCACTCCAAATTTTTCTTTGAAAAATCAGTATATGTGAGCAAAAAGTGTATTAAAAGAGAAAAAGTACTCATTTCAAATAGCCTAGAATGCTGAAAATTAGAAATAACCTTTCAAACAAACTGGAAGTAAGTTAATCACAGGTATTTGTATTTTCACTGTAGAGTCTACATCCATAGAAACTGAAGTAATAAAGATTACATGCTGCTATTGTTGTTGTTAGATGCCATACAGTCAGTTCAGATTCAAAGCAACACTATGCACACACAAAAAAACAGAAACACTGCCTGGTTAGGGGAGGGGAATGGAAGAACAAGGTAGATAGGGAAACACTTAGGAAGGTTTGCGTGGGCTAAATGGGACAGAGGTAAATAGTGATGTATGCTCAACCTTGGAAAAACAGGTTACTGGGATACAGGGATTGAAGCATAATCTGAATAGGCAAAAGAAGAGAAATAATATTAAGATGCTTGACTGTCTTATGAATGTTGATTTCCCTTGCCTACTATTATAAAATAGACACCTGAGTGGGATAGAAAGGAATATTGGTAAATATGATTACAGAAAGCTTGTAAGCCTGTCTTGAGCCTATAACTGACTGAATACCTAAAAGGGGTTCTAGAACTTGCCCAGTGAAACAGGCTTCTTGTGGAGCCTTTGTAGTGTACAGGACCTTAGGTGGAATCCTGAGCCCCATCCACAACCTTCTGAGGTGGGACATTCCCACTTGAAAGGACATGCAGACCAACCTGGAGCAGCTAAAGGAAGAGAAGATATTTCTTGAAAGAAAGACCACCAGGAAAAATAAAAAACAAAAATGGCAGTCTGATTGCCTACTACCAGAACAAGCAAGTTGTTCACCAGGGAGCCATCAAAGCAAGCAATCAAGTCCCTTCAGGACCAATCCCTCTCCAAGACTGACACCCAAAGGGAACAAATGGGCAGGCATGTAAGTTTGCTGGGCAACCACATTGGTCAACTGGTGAGTGGAAGCGGGAGAAAGGCAGCAATGAAGATAGGGTTGAGTTTGACCACATTCTATAGATTCCCATCAATCTGGAGATGAGAGATAGAAGAGGAAGGGCTGGCTGGTTTGAAATGTGAGACCTGGGGACTCATAAGTCCACAGACAAGGCCATAACCATGGAAGGCTAGAGCATCCAGCCGATATAAAGTGAGGAAAGACACACAAGAACGCCCAAACTTGCAGATAGTATCCATTTGACCTAGCTTAGATGGCTTGATGATTGGAACTCAACTAGAGGAAAGTAAAGAAATTTAATAAAGGAAACAAGCATAAATTGCTACAATTTAATGAACTTGACCTATACTTATAGATGTAGCAGCTCAAAATACCAACTGAAAGGGAAGGAGTCTTCACATCAAGGATCAAGTCTATCCCCTCTATACAAAAAGTTTATAGGGATGGGCAACTTAGACATTGTGTTGTTGTTATTAAGTGCCATCGAGTCAGTTCTGACCCATAGCGACCCTGTATAGGTTTTCCAAGGAGCAGCTGGTGAGCTTGAACTGCCAACTTTGCAGTTCAAACAGGTTTGCAGTCTGGCGCATTAATCCACAGTGCTATACCAGGACTCCAATTTAGACAACTTAGACATTAGCTACCTAAAATTGGCGGCGGAGGGGACTATAAAGGCACAAAGTTACTGGCTTACAAGTTTTCAAGAGGAAGTTTATTTAGTTTCAGAGTGTGCGAGGAAAGGTAGAATCCCCACTGAATAGTTTTCATCTAGTCTAGATGGTTCTGGTGAAAGGAAATGAAGATAAGATTCTTATGATTCAATAGTGAATAATTGTTATCATGACTAATTGCAATGGTCACAACTGCAAAGGTAGAAGTTTTGTAACAGAAAGGGGGAGTAGATAATCTTACATCCCAGGAACAGACCCTAAGACCATCAAGGGAGAAGAACATGAGAGGAATGTGGAGCTCTGTCCAAAGACGCAGTGATGGAGGCAGAGATGAGAACATGGGGAGATAGAGCAGATGAGGACTCTAGACTCATGGAAAGAGAAAGGCTGTGTGCTGGTGGTCAGGGGGCAGGCTTGTACAATGTGCCCTTGGATGATTGTTTAAATGTTTATATATTCCTGAGTGTTTTTGTATTTCAAAAAAAAAAAAAAACCAGAGGGAATAGAAGCAATACTGTTGAATGATGATGCATGGAGGGGATTGTAATTATTGCAATGAAATGAAATACAACAGGATGAGAGCAAAACCAATGTTCTCCCATGTAAACTATCACTCAATTCACAATAAACGCTTTAAAACAAAAAACACTGCCTGGTCCTACACCATCCTCACAATTTTTGCTATGCTTGATCCCATTGTTGCTGCTACTGTGTCAATCCATCTTTTTGAGTGTCTTTTCTCTACTTTACCAAGCATAATGTTTTTCTCCAGGAGCTGGCCTTTCCTGACCACATGTCCAAAGTACAAGAAACAAAGTCTTCCTATCCAAGCTTCTAAGGAGCATTCTGGCTGCACTTCTTCCAATATAGATTTGTTTGTTCTTCTGGCAGTTCAATGTACTTTCAATATATTTTGCCAACAAGATCATTCAAATGCATGGCTTCTTCTATGGTCTTCCTTATTCATGGTCCAACTTTCACATGCATATGAAGCAATTGAAAATACCATTACTTGGGTCAAATGAATGTTAATCTCAAAATTATATCTTTCCTTTTTAACACTTTAAAGAGTTGTTTTACAGCAGTTTATGTCAGTTGATTTATTGAACTGACATATTGAATATGACATTATGACATAGTGAACACAATATGTCAGTTGATTTCTTAACTGACATTTTCATGAGCGTTGATTGTGGATCCAAGCAAAAGGAATTTTGTGACAACTTCAATCTTTTCTCCATTTATCAAGGTGTTATTTCTTGGTCCAGTTGTGAGGATTTTCATTTTCTTTACATTGAGGTGCAATCCATACTGAAGGCTGTAATCTTTTATGTTCATCACTAAGTACTTCAAATCCTCTACACTTTCAGCAAACAAGGTTGTATCATCTGCATATTGCAGGTTGTTAATGAATTTTCCTCCTATCTTGATGCCACATTCTTCTTCCTATAATTCAGCCTCTCAGGTTATTTGCTTAGCATACAGGTTGAATAAATATTCAACCTGTCACATACCTTTCCTGATTTTGAACCATTCAGTAGTCCCTTGTTCTGTTCTAGCAACTGTGTTTTGGTCTACAGTTGTTGTTGTTGTTAAGTGCTGTCGAGTCGATTCCAACCCATAGAGACCCTGTACAGGGTTTCCAAGGCTGTAAATCTTTACAGGAGCAGAAAGCCTCAGCTTTCTCCCGCAGAACAGCTGGTAGTTTTGAACTGCTGACCTTGTGGCTTGCAGCCTGATTCATAACCACTATGCTACAGACAGGTTCCTTATTCATGCAATGATGTGTTCTGGAATTCCTATTCTTCACAATGTTATCCACCATTTGTTATAGTCCAGGTTGTTAAGGAGTCTTCCTCTAATCCTGATGCCATGCTCTTTTTCATATAATCCAGCTTCTTGGATTATTTGTTCAGTATACAGATTGAATATGTATGTTGAAAGACTACAACCCTAGCACACACCTTTCCGAATTTTAAACCATTCAGTGTCCTCTTGTTCTGTTCAAACAATTACCTCTTGGTCTATGTATAGGATCCTCATGAGCACAATTAAGTGTTCTGGAATACCCATTCTCCAATTTTTCATTTCAGGAACAGATCCCAGGACCATCAAGAAGAAATAGCATGAGTGGAGTGTGAGATCCCTACTTAAAAAAATGGTGACAGCAGAGATGGTGGCATGCAGAGACAGAGCAGGTACAGCCTCTACGCCCATGGACTGAGTAAGGCTGTGGGCAAGAGGCTGGATTGCAGAGTATGCCCTTTGGACACTTAAATAAATATACATTTTTTTGTTTTGTATGTCTCATCTAATATCTTTGCTTTGTTCATTTGTGAAATATAAGAGGTAAATGGAGAACCACAGGAATGAAGATGGCTGCTGTTGCAAGGAGGGAATTATAATAATTGAAATGAAACAAAGTATAAAATGTCTTTAATGAAAGCTGATGATCTTGTCTGTAAGCCTTCACCTACTTCACAACAAAAAGTTAAAAAAAAAAAAAAAAAAGAGTGCTGTATTTAAATCTACTAATATTGTAGAGTTGTCTATTTCATCAGTTCTATTAGAGTGAGTGATATATTTTGAGGCACTTTCTTTGGGAGCACAGGTTTGATTAGGGTTATGTTCTCATGTTCAATTGACATCTTAATCATGAAATTATGCCTTTCTTTCTTTCTTTCTTTCTTTTTTGTATCTTATGCTGGGTTTTTGCCTTAAAGTCTATTTTATCAGAGATTAAAATTGCCACTCCTGCTTATTTTTGATGGCCATTACCTTGATATGTTTTTCCATCCTTTGATTTTTAGTCTATTTCTATCTTAGTATGTAATATGTCTCTTGTAACTGTTTTCTTTTCCATTCTGCTAGTCTCTGTCTTTTGAGTTGTACATTTAATCCATTTACAGTCTAATTATCAATAGGTATGAATTGATTACTGTCATTTTGCTGCATTTTTTTTAATGGCGTTGCCAGTTTAGTTATTCCACATAAATTTCTGTGCTGAGTTCATTTTGCTTTGAGTTTTATTTTCATTTTCATTTCTGCTGTGCTAATGCTTACTAAATCTTTCTGGTTCTGTTTTATTTTGATGTGAAGATGTGTTAATTTTCTTTGAGATTACTCTGTAATTTATTGTTCTTCCAACAATAAAATAAATAAAAGTCTATTTTATCTCAAAATCTACTTGACTTCCTCATCACTAGGAAGTTCTGTATCTATGCTATTCATTCTTTTGATTGCAATCATTATCAATTGATATCTCTGGTTCCCTATTTTCAGTCTTCTAGGTGTTTCTGACTTTAAGAACTTCTTTATCTGAATTGAGTTCTGGGTGGTGTCATGTATTGTTGAGTCTCAGTCTAAAGAACACCCTAAAGTATTTTTTGTAAAATGTATCTGGTTATTTCAAATTCCTTTGATTTCTGTTTATCTGGAAATGTCCTAATTTCACTGTCGTATTTGAGGAACAGCTTTGTTGGGTATATGATTCTTGGTTGGCAATTTTTTTCTTTAAGCATTTTGTATAGGTTATCCCATTGCCATTTTGCTTGTATGGATTCTGCTGAGAAATCAGAGCTGAGTCTTATTGGTTCTCCTTTATAGGTAACTTTTCCTTTTTGTCTGAGCAGCTCTCAGGATTCTCTCCTTGTCTTTGGTTTTGGAAAGTTTGATTATAATATGTCTTTATAATTTTCTTTGGGAATCTATCCTGTTTGGAGTTAATTCAGTTTTCTATATGCTTATATTCTCATCTTCTATGATATTAGGAAAGTTTTTTTCCAATTCTACGAAAATTTTCTTTGTGATTTTTATTGTCATTCCTGTTCTGGAATTCCAGTCACCCATAATTTATTCCTCTTCTTGGTGTCCTACATAACTCTCAGGCTTTCTTCAGATTTGTTCTTTTTTTTTTTTTTAATTATTCTTTTAGCATTGAGAGATTTGACTTCAAGCTCATTAATTCAGGTTTCCATTGTTTTGAAATCTTAGTATTAATCTTCTGGATGTCTAATCTCAGGTTTTGTATTGTTTCAAAATTTGCATTCTTGTTCTTGTAATGTTTTCCTGAATTCTTCTAAAGTTTTTGTTGTTGTTGTTCTGTTTTGTTCTCCTGGCTTTCCTCCATCTTTCTGTCAATCCTTTGAAGGTACCAAAAGACAGTCTTTTGAATTCTTTTTCAGTTAGTTCCATTACCTTTTATTCCTAAGAAATGTTTCTGGATTTGCATCTGAGTTATTGTTTGAGTCACTCTCTCTTGCTTATTTGTGTGAACAAAACGTTGTCAGTTGTCTGTGTGGCATTGCCATATTTGTATTTAATTGATTATTGGATGTTAATTTGTTCTTAGGCTCTTACCAACTGTCTCCTGGTGTGTTGTTAGAGAATGGAAGCATGTGCACCATTCTCTGTTTGCAGTTTGTGCGCCTAAGTTTAGGGTGAGTTTGACTGGTGTTGACTGCTGCCTATTGTTGATCAGGTGATCTAGGAGCTGGTATTGGCTCTTGTCCAGTGGATGGAGCTGCAATGGGAACAGTTGTGCCTGGACTCTATGGGTACAGTTGCTGTCTCCTGTCAGGTAAGGAAGAAAAAACTCCTCCCCCCCCACACACACACACAGGAAGGGGTGGGGGAAAACAGAATAAACAAACAAGGAACTAACAATGAGAAGAAAAAAATTATAAAGAGAAAAAATAAATAAAAGCATGCAGCAACCAGAAAAAAGAGGGAAAAAAGCATAATAACTAAAAAGAGGAAAGAGGGACAGGAAAATGGAGCAGTAAAAGAGAAAAATAAAAGGAATACATAAGTTTTAAAAAACACTTGTAAAAACAAGGAAGAGGGAAGATGAAAAGAGAAAGAGAGTAGGGTGTAGTAAAGAAAGATCAAAAGGAAAAAAGAAGTGAAATGAGAAACAGAAGAAATGAAGGAAAAACAAAAGTAGAGATGAAAGGATAAAATTCAAGGAAATGAAACAGAAGGAGGAGGAGAAGAAAGAATAAACAAACAAAAACAACAAAACAATGAAAGGGGGAAAAAAACAACACAAAAACGAGTGCAGGTGTTGGACCCAGAAACAAAATAACACTGGGGGACTCCTGCCAAACAAGGAGCTCCAAAGTAGGTGTGGAAGGGATGTGACCGCAGAGTTTCTGGCCCTAGATGAAGTTCCTATAAGTCTAGGTGTTATCTGTATTTAGGGCACTCAACCCAAAAGAGTTCATAGTGGTCCTTGATGGAGCTGGTTTAGGTGTATATGTTAGGACCACAGGGTAACTGGGGTCAGGATGACTGGTTATGAAGATTTCTGCTAGACTAATGGTAGTCTGGTGGTTCTATGAGTTCTGCAGGTCTGTAGCCAAGTCTGCCTGAATCCAGCCACCAAAGTGGCACAACCGGGCCCACATCTCACTCTGGCGTGGTTCCCAGCCACATGGCTCCAAACTCACAGAGAGCAGGATCTGTGATTGGGGTGAATGAGGGTGGGAGCTGGCCAGACCTCTGGTCACCAGGGGATCATAGGGAAAAAGAAAGAACCACACCTTTCCCATCACCTGTGTGAATCGATTCTGCCAGGCCACCTTCTGTCATCATAGCTGCTCACAAAAGTTCAAGATGGTTGCACCACATCTGGCCAGCCATTCACCACTCAGTCGCCCTTTCTTGTCCTTCTGCTCAACTTCTCCTCCCAACAAGCACTCAATCAATTTCTTTTACCTTTCCTCTGAATTCCAGGGTTCCAAGATTTTCATCTGTGTTCATTTCGTTTGGTCTCAGAAGGTCCTTGTAATGTGTTTGCCTAGCCCACCATCTTGCCGTAGTCTCTCAATACTACCTGTTCTTAAGAGAACATGACGATGAAGAATCAGCATGTTTTCCAATAAAAGTTGAGTCTTCTCCAAGTCCTAGGACTAGGATAAAAGACCTGGTGATCTACTTCCAGAAATCATCCAGTGAAAACCCTATAGATGCAAGTATGAAATCCACAACTGATTCTTGGGATAGCGGTAGATCAGGCAGCATTTTATTCTGTTGCGCGAGGGTTGCCAAGAGTCAGGGGCCAACTCAATAGCAGGTAGCCACAAAAACAAATAAGTGAAGCCAAAACAGAATAAAAGGAATCAGTGTCCCCAGATATTAGAACAGGCGCTAGTGTATATTAAGGGAAAGGAGAGGCTTTGATCAACATGCCTGCTAAAGAGGAAACCCTGTTGTCTGACACGCTTGTGCACACCAAACAGTCCAGGGTGCCAGAGGACCACGAGGGGGTGGCCACGGCTAGAACCTGGGTACGGATGTATGATGCCAATGGTGACAACTGCAGCAAAAGCAGCAGCACTGAGAAGCCAACTTGTCCCCGATTCCTTAGAGTCCATTCCAGTGGCATCTGCATAAATATTGATTTTCTAGCCTGAGCATCAGGACAGGAACTGCTGGTACTTAGGCAATAAATTTTGTCAGCAAAATATTAAAAAATAAAAATGTGCACGTTGACATTCCAATAAAGTGGATCAGGGAGCCATTAGAATTCTTCCAAGAATCTCCTGCTTTGAAAACCACTATGACATTGCAAAGCAAATATCCACAGGATTAGAAATAGAATTTGAATGGAAAGATGGTCCCATTAACAGAAAATAGAACATTATTAAATGAAGCTTTGCATGTACCAATGATTAACCAGGAAGATAAATTTGTTAATTCTTTAAATTAATTTTTCCTGATAATTGAAGATACAACGATGGAATGCATAAACAAAGAGTTTGAATTATGTACAAATCATGAAGGCACTTTTAGTTTGTTATTGGATTGTGTCAAGTTACAAGCAATGTCAGAGGAAACATTAAAATTCCATTTATAAATTGACTTTTTAAATTAAATTCAGACTTGCACAAAACTGATTTGTATGAAGAGATAAATCTTTCTAGAAAAAGTATTCTGTAAGAATCACTGGCTCTAATTTTGGAACTAACAAAAGAAAGCTAGTTTTATTAAACCAAATAAGGTTGCCAAAAACAGGAATCATGTACTCTAGCCATACCAAAATTTACCTTTAGAAATAAAGGATCAGAAATGTATCCTAATGTTATTACAGACTATAAAATACTGCTCTAACAACAGTTTCATCAGCAGATATATCCTTTCCAAAACTTCAAAATATCAAAAATTATTTGAGATCATGCATTGGCAAAAAGCAACTGACCTCACTTTCAATTATATCAATTGAAAATCAAGTTGCTAAAATTATGCATTTTGATGACCTAATAACTAATTTATAGAAAAATCTTATTATTAATCAAGATATCATACTAATTATTTGCTGTGTTATATAAAATTATGGCTCCCCAATTTTTTAATTGTTTTTAAACTTAATTACTCATTTCTTATTATCTCATCATATTTTCTAAGTAATAACATCTTTTTAAAGGAAAAGCTTTATATTTTAATACCTTTGTACCTCTTTCCCACTTTTTTAACAAGGGCCAGCACATTTTCATTTTGCACTGAGCCCTACGTATGTTTCTAACACGCAGCACAGAGGGTAACTCTTCTGAGACTTTGCTGAGAACTTTAGGATGGGTGTGAGCCTTTCATCTTGCCCAAAGTATTTGGTACAGTGATCCTGTAAACTCAGAGGGCAGGAATATTAGAACACCACATCCTTAGTGTCTACCTTTTTGGAAGATCATCCTTGCCTTTGGGTTGATTCTCTCTAACCAAGGCCTCCATCCTCTGAAACAGTAGGAGCTCTATGCCAAGACATCACCCAATGCTTCATGAGGCCAACATTTTTTAAACAAAAATAGGACAGGAAGGAGAGAGAGCATCGAGCTTCTTTGACTTTGGGCCAGTGTTTTCAAATGAAAAACACTCAACAGCTCAATGATCCCCTAGCTCTCTAGATAAACAGCAGGATGATCTTTTTATATCAAAAAGGAGCAATGAAAATTTCCTTGTGGAATGCTGAGTTTAGGACAAAGCTTTGTTTTATCAATATAACAACCACAAAATATCACAATACTTGTAAATTATGGGATTCCTGTGGCCAATCCAGATGTTCAAACAAATGATTTTGCTTCTTTTCCAAACAAAATACTGTGGAACACACTCTTAGGAACCTTTCCATGCAGGAGTGGAAATTCCCCCTTTTCCTGGAATGCTGCATCCCTGAGCTTCTGGGAAATGGTGTTACGTCCAATGACTGGAGACTGTGAAAGTGGAACATACCCCTCTTCTTCCAGCCATGTCAGAATGCATCGAGGCTATTTCCCTGAATCCCTTCCCAGGGGGAAAATACAATCCCCTCGGTGGATAAAACTGGAACCGTTGTCCACGTGCTACAGAACTTTCAACTCACTTTCTCTGCTTTCATTATTCCCAAACTTCCTTTCCCCCTCCAAAAACAAGAAAAATCATGTTTCCCAGGCCCTACCAGTCCAAGGGACAAAGCCAGGGAGGCTTTAAGAGTCAAGTTCCCACCCTCCTTAAAAAATATCTACTTGCCCCGCCAACCCTAACATTCAGAGGGGTCTGTCTGGTGATTATTCACTTTACAGGGTTGCTTTAAATAACAACACTTAGGGGTGAATTCAAAATAGAATTTGAGTTGCAAAGTTGGGATTTGCATGCAACCTTCCAAGAATAAGTCAAGTACATGCAAGAAATCCATTCAACAATAATTTTACTTTAATTAAATATCTCTCACAAGGTATTTAGTTAACAAAATGTGGAGAAAAAGAAACAACTTTAAAATCTTTATCGTATTCTGTTTTATTAGGTTTTTATTTGGCTTTAAAAATAACTGCTATGAAAGAAAGTTCTTTAACCAATCAGCTTTGCTAAATCAATTCTATTTATGGCAACACCATATGGGTCAGAGTAGGACCCATGGTTTCTGATGTGGATTTTTCTGAAGATCACCAGGCTGCTCTTCTCTAGGTGGACCCAAACCCTCAAAGCTTTTCAGTCAGCACCCAAGGACGTTAGTTATTCACAGCACCCAGGGACTCCAAAAAAAGTTCTTTACAGAGTGAGAACACAAGGGGACTCTCAGCTAAACAGGAAAAGAGAAGAGAGGAGAGGGGAGGGGAGGTGGGGAAGAAGAGAAGAGAGTCTTTCTCTGACTCTACAGTGGAATCATGGCTTTATACATCCATCCAATCAGCACTGGATGGATGCTCTGGTAGCATAGTGGTTACAAATTGGGCTGCTAACCTCAAGGTCAGCAGTTCAAAACTACCAGCTGTTCCGCAGAAAAAAGATGAGGCATTCTGCTTGCATAAAGATTTATAGCCTTGGAAACCCTGTACAGGGTCACTATGAGTTGGAACAGACTCCACAGCACATAACAACAATCAGCACTGATGTTAGTTGCAAGCCCACAGGATCAAAGAAATGTCAATGTTCCAGTCAGCACTAACATCACAAGATTCAGGTACTGCTGGAGGTATAAGATCCATCACTGAAATTGTCAGGGGCCTATAGACTCAAGATTAGTAACAAGCACTGCCTACCACAATGCCTGCATTGATAAGTGTACTCACCATGCCCAAACCGGGACTTTACCAGGGGACATAGAACATTCTCATCTGATGCCTTGTTTAATTTGTTCATTGATTTACTACAACCAAGATGACACTGGGAAACTGAGAGAAGACAAAACTGAACAGTCCTTGTTGTTGTTAGGTGTCATCGAGTCAGTACCGACTCATAGCAACCGTATGCACAACAGAACGAAACACTGCCCAGTCCTGGGCAAACCTCACAATTGTTGCCATGCTTGAGCCCATCAATGCTACCACTTTGCCAATCCATCTCACTGGGGGTCTTCCTCTTTTTCTCTGACCTTCCACCTTACCAAACATGATATCTTTCTCCAGCGACTGGTCCCTCTTGACAATATGTCCAAAGTATGAGACGAAGTTTGGCCATCCTGGCCTCCAAGGAGCACTCTGGCTGCAGTCCTTACCCATGCCCATTACAACATTGCCCACTCAAACTAAAACTTAAAAGGCAGGAAGTTACTTGCATTAAGAGGCAATGTTGGCCAGTTCTTTTAAACAGACATTAAAGAAACAACTATTTCATAATCTGTTTTTTCCTAGTTAGCAGACTTATTCTGAAGTAAATTGTGTCCCCCCAAATTTATGTTGGATCTCTGACGCCTGGTATCTGTGAATGTGAGCTTCTTTGTGACTGGGCTCCCTAAAAGAAGAACAGACCCAGAAAATCCCATAGAAAGAAGATGGCTGTGTGGTGACAGAGCTATGCTGCACGGGCAAGCCAAGGAACAGCTTGAGTTATCTGAGAGAGATGAGAGAAAGTCTACCCCTAGAGAATTTGGAGAAAATATAGCCCTGCTGGCACCCTGAATTTAGACTCTGAGCCTCCAGAACTATGAGACAATAAATGTCTGTTCTTCTAAGACACTTGCTTTGTGGTATTTTGCTATGGCAGTCCTAGGATACCAATACAAGGCTCCTCGTTTCTATAGTCATTCTGCCAATACTTGTCATCTTTGTATAACACAGATATAGAAGGGTATGGAAGGTGGGGATGGATTAGCCTGATGCTTCAGGGTGGCAGAAAATTTAATCTCGTGCTCTGAAATTTCAACTGCCTGACTGCTGGCTGCCATTTATGTTTGCTTGATGCTCTGTTTGTTATCTGCACCTACGTGAAACTATATGGCAATGTGGCCTTTTTAAAGGTGTCATAGGATAAGCACTGGACTGTTAACCACAAGACTGGAAGTTCAAACCCACCAGCTACTCCTTGAAAATCCTATACAGAGTCGCTATGAGTCAGAACCAACTTGAAGCACTTAACAATAGCATCACCTAACTGCCTATAAACCAAATACAGATGACTCTGTTGGTCCCCATTGGTATAATACACATGGCAGTCACTGAAACCTGTCCTGCTGACAGTCCTCATGAACAGTCTAGACAGTTGACTTACCAGGCTGTGTGGAAGGGGCAGAAACTACTGCTTGGGCATGTTGTTGTTATGTGCTGTGGAGTTGTTTCCAACCCATAGTGACCCAGTACAGAGTTTCTGAGGCTGCAAATCTTTCCGGGAGCAGAAAGCCTCATCTTTCTCCTGTGGAACAGCTGGTAGTTTTGAACTGCTGACCTTGCGGTTCGCAGACCGATTTGTAACCACTACGCTACCAGAGTTGGTCTTAAGTATTTATGAATACATAGGTATTCCTTGATAGAGTAGTTGTGAATGGACATGCTCTCCCACTGCAAATAACCAGCAAATTGGGAAACTATACAAAACAATGGTTTCTAGTTATTGAACAAGAGTCATTATACGACTGTGATCTCTAAAAAAGGGAAAACAAGACGAACTCTGTTTCTGTTATAGTTCTTTTTTTTTTTTTTACAAGTACATCACAAAAACAACACCAAACACAACACCAAACAACTTCATATGATCTCAAGCATGGTTTCTATTAAAAGACCAGAGAAGATTCTAATATAAAGTGACGGAAAGAAAAGCATACAAAGATTCCACATTCATGAAGTAGAATTATATATATATTTATATTGTAAAGTCAGTTTGAACCACAAGATTGGTGGTTCAAGCTCACCAGCCACTCCTTGGAAAGCCTATACAGGGTCGTTATGGGTCGGAACCAACTCGACGGCACCTAACAACAACAATACTATATTGTATTGTTGTTGTTATTAGGAGCCATCGAGTCAGTATCAACTCATAGTGACCTTATGCACAGCAGAATGAAACACTGCCCAATCCTGGGCCAAC
>NW_006408521.1:39803345-39815883 GCF_000296735.1 Chrysochloris asiatica | reverse complement strand
TATTTTTTAATGCACATATTTTTAAAGTGATTATTTTTCTTTCTTTCTTTTTATTTTAACTGCCTTCTCCATCATTCAAGTTGTCCTAGCTCTTTATAGGAGACACTTCACAGAACACAGCACAGACGGGAATCCCAGACAGAGTAGGATACTGTTGCCTGGTTGAGGAAAGCAAGACCTGAGTTGGAGTAGGCTGGACAGCTGGACTTTGTGGGACAGAATTCCAGAGAAAAGAGGACTATGCAGAGAAAGATTTCCAGAAAACTTTAGTCTGCCTTCAAATACTAAGGTATGTATTAGTAGAGTGAAACTCCTCAAAGAGAGATGAATAATGATTGGAGATCTGTAAGCTGAACATTTCCCAGAGCTGAAAAGATGGAGAGAACTTCAAGTTCTGACCAGCCAGTGTAGAGACTCATGGTAGATGGAAGCACTCAGTAGAGTCTAAAGACTCTATGCCATTGGAGTGGAGCTGGATTAGACCTAGTAAGAGCTACTGTGCAGTGCCCTCATTTTTATAATACAATTCTCAAAAGAATTCGGCTAATCTCATAACACAACTGCCTGCCTAAACAAAGTCTGGTACTCATTAAAGGAGGGGGGGAAACGTAACAGTATTCAACAATGTGAAATTTTAAGTAGCCAATATCCAATCAAAATTACTAGACAAGCAACAAACAGAAAAATGTAACCAACCCGTAACTGGCAAAAAAAAAAAAAAAAAAAAAAAAAAGGCACACACATGAGAAATAATAGACAAGGATTTTGTTACATCTCTGGTATCATAGTGGTTATGAATCGGGCTGCAAACCTCAAGGTCAGCAGTTCGAAACTACCAGCTGTTTCAAAGGAGAAAGATGAGGCTTTCTGCTGCTATGAAGATTTACAACCTTGGAAACCCTGAACAGGGTCGCTATGAGTCGGAACTGACCCCGCAGCACACTACCACCACAACCACCAGTGTATAAACTGAGGCCTGCTGAGGCACACTGGATTAATGTGCTGGACTGTAATATCTGTTTGAGCCACAAGGTCAGTGGTTCAAGCTCATCTGCTGCTCCTTGGAAACCCTATATAGGGTTTCTACGGGTCGGAACCAACTCAATGGCACTTAACAACAACAATATAAACTACTGGTGTAGTACTATATGATAAGCACTGGACTGCTAACCATAAGGTTGGCAGTTCAAACCCACCAGCCATTCCTCAGAAAGTCTATACAGGGTCTCTGAGTCAGAACCAACTCAACAGCACTTCACAACCATTGCAATGAAGATGAACATGGCAGGATCCCTGGTGGTGCAGTGTTTAAGTAAATAACTCCTAACTCATCAGCAGTTCAAATCCATCAGGTGCTCTGCAGCAGAACAATGTTAACAGTCTACTTCTGTAAAGACTTACAGTCTTAGAAAGCCTATTGGACAGTTCTACTCTGCCCTGTCAGGTCATTACACGTTAGAATCAACTACGCAGCAATAGGTTTGGAATTATAAACATGATCAAGGATGAAGAGTAATAAAAATAACAAGTAGAACTATAAAAGGTATGAAAATAACAAATGGAACTTCTAGCTATGAAAAATGCGTCAGGAATTAAAAATTTGCTGAATGTAATTATCAACCTGTTACATACAACAATAAAAAAATATTAAAGTACTAGAAGATTTAATAATAGAAACTAAACTGAAGCACAAAAAGAAGATAATTTAAAAATAGTTGCAACAGTACATTGACAGGGAACTTCCAGAAATTCAAGCCAGATTCAGAAGAAGACGTGGAACTAGGGATATCATTGCTGATATCAGATGGGTCTTGGCTGAAAATAGAGAATACAAGAAAAATGTTTACATGGATTTTATTGATTATACAAAGGCATTCAACTGTGTGGATCATAAACTATGGACATCATTGTGATGGATGGGTATTTCAGAACACTTAATTGTACTCATGAGGAACCTGTATATAGATCAAAAGGCAGTTGTTTGAACAGAACAAGGAACTATTGAATTGTTTAAAATCAGGAAAGATGTGTGCCAGGGTTGTATTCTTTCACCATACTGATTCGATCTATATGCTGAGCAAATAATCTGAGAAACTGGATTATATGAAGAACGTGGCATCAATATCAGAGGAAGACTCATTAATAGCCTGAGATATGCAAATGATATCAACCTTGTTTGCTGAAAGTGAAGAGGAAAAGACCAAAGTCTTCAGTATGAGTTGCACCTCCATGTAAAGAAAACAAAAAATCCTTACAAATGGATCAATAATAACACCGTAATAAATAGAGAAAAGATTGAAGTTGTCAAAGACTTCATTTTTCTTGAATCTACTATCACTACTCATGGAAACAGCACTATAGAAATCAAACAGCATGTTGTATTAGGCAAATCTGCTGCATAAGACCTCTTTAAAGTGTTCAAGAGCAGATGTCAGTTTGCGAACTAAGTTGCACCTGACCCAAGCCATGGTGTTTTTAGTAGCCTCATATGCATATGAAAGTTGGACAATGCATAAGGAAGACCAGAGAAGACTTGATGCATTTGAGTTATGGTTTGGAGAAGAATATTAAAAGTACCATGGGCTGTCAAAAGAACCAACAAATCTGTGTTGGAAGAAATACAGCCAGAATGCTCCTTAGAAGCCAGGATGACCAGACTTCATCTCTCATACTTCGGACATATTATCAGGAAAGACCAGTCCCTAGAAAGAGAAATCATGCTTGGTAAAATAGAGGGTCAGCTAAAAAGAGGAAGACCCCTCAACAAGATGGCGTGGTATAGTGGAAACACAATGGGTTCAAGCTTAACAGAGATTGTGAGGCTAGTGCAGGACCAGACAGTGTTTCGTTCTGTTGTGCATAAGGTCACTATGAGTCAGAACTGACTTGAAGGCACTTAACAAAAACATAACCATGTGAAAGTTGGGCAATGAATAAGAAAGACCGTAGTAAAATCAATGTGTTTACATGATGGTACTAGCAAAGAATATTTAAGGTACCATGGACTTCCAGAAGAAAAAAAAAAAAAAAATCTGTCTTGGAAGAAATATAGCCAGAATGCTTCTTAGAAGCAAAGACAGAGAGACTTTGTCTTTAGTACTTTGAACACACTACAGAAGGAACCAGTCATGCTTGGAAAAGTAGAGGGTTAGTGAAAAAGAGGATGGGTTGACAAAGTAACAGCAAAAATGGACTCAAACATAATAATTTTGAGGGTGGTGCAGAACTGGGCAGTGTTTTGTTTTGCTGTGCATAGGGGTTGCTATGAGTTGGAACCAACTCAACAGCATCTAACAACAACAACACATATGTTTAGCCCCACTGATCTGTGGGACCATAGTACACAATCTATAAGTTTTATTAGAGTCTCAAAAGGTAACTTGAGGAACAAAGAAGATGGCGGATAGGGTAGAAGTAAAGTGAGGATCTCCATCAGCAACAACACAGAATACCGGACCAAACAGACTCAGGGGATGGTCCCAGAACTTTGAACCACATATAAAGGAATATTTAGAAAGTTGGAAGGCTTAGAGCCAGTGGAATTTGTAGGAGAAGCAAGAAATCCAGTGCTTTCTAATCCAAGGCACTCAGTTGTTATCTGAGTGGCCTCTTGGGCAAAACCAAATGGGGGAAGGATCAGAGCATCCATGATGCCTGACAGAACCATGGAGATTAAGGTGTGGACATTCTTTTTTTTTTTTTGTATCTGTTCATTGGTCTCTTGCTGTCTGTGCACCTCCATTTTGGTGACTAGAGGGGTGCCTGAGTGAGTGGACACCCCACCCCCGCCACCCGGAGGGTTCTGTTACACATGCACACAGATCTCCTCAAAATTTAAAGGGACAGTTTCCACTTAAAACCAAACAGCAGTGCAAAACGGCCACAGCCTGCCGTGAACTATTTATCACTAAGAAAAAGGCCTGAATAGGGGTTGTGGAGCAGAACAGACAGGCTGAAAAGAAAACAGTCCAAAAATTAAATCCTGCATTACATTTTGATGACCAACAGTAGCATCTTGAAATTTCTCAGGAAGAAGAATGAAAACGAAAGCCCATTTCCTGATCACATCTACCTGGAGGTGATCAGAGAGCATACAAATACCAAAACACACACCCATCTAAGTATTAAAGGCCACCACTAACTACTGAATATGCCCCAAAACCAGAAACAGAGGACCATATCAGCACATGTCCAGAAACAAGATAAAGTGACTGAGACAAATGAGCTGAAGGTAGACCTACACTCCATATGGGAAGGAAGGAAGGCTTTGGAAATGCCTGAGAAGGAATTTAGAAAAAATATTATAAAATGTATCAAAACACTTCACAATGGAGTTGAGAAAAACAAGGAAGAAGTCAGGAAAGTGCTACAGGAACAATTAAATAAGACAGATACACCATTGGAAATAATTAAAACCTACAGAAATAGGTCCAAATGATTAATAATAGAATATCAGAAATGGACAATACACTGAAAGGGCAAAAGAGTAGGACTGAAGAGATGGAAGCCAGAACTAGTGAGCTGAAATACAAATCTCTCAAAACTATTAAGATAGAAGAACAAGCAGAAAAAAGGATTTTTAAAAAATCTAAAGAAGGTCTAAGATTCATTTTGGAAAACATGAAGAGGAATAACTTTAGAATTATAATCATTCCAGAACAGGAAGAATTACACAAGTCCACAGACGAGATAGTTGAAGTGCTTCTGGAAGAAAATTTCCCTAACATCCTGAAAAGCAAAAAGATAAGCATTCAAGAAGCTCAATAAACCATAGGAAGGATAGACCCTAAAAGAAAATCATCAGGACATATCATAATCAAGCTCTCCAAAATCAAAGGTAAGAACAGAATCCTGAAAGCAGATAGGGAAAAGGGAAGCATTACATACAAAGGCAAGCAAATTAGTTCAAGCTCAATCTCTCAACAGAAACCATGCAGGTAAGAAGGCAATGGGGAGACATATATAACCCTGAAAGAAAAAAAAAAAAAAAAAACTGCTGACCAAGAATCCTCTACCCAGTAAAGCTGTCAATCAAATATGATGGTGTAATCAAAACATTCCAGGATAAACAGAAGCTAAGGGATTTTTCCAAAGCCAACTCTGCTATGAAAAACATCCTAAAGGGAGTTCTGTGGACTGAGAACCAACAAGAACAGACAACAACCAGAGATTGACGTACATGGCAGCACCACCTGGAACTCAATCAACAAATGGAAGAGTCAAAAACAGAACAAAACTGTAAGAACAAATTCAAAGGACCTGGGAGGTCAGTCTATGATCAAAACAATTAATAGTGTGAAAGAAGGTAAACACATAGGAACAGAGATCCAGATGATAAGAAGGTCAGGTAGATTACAGGATAAAATAGACTGTCTTAAATGGAGGGGAAAAATTAATGGAATATAAGGTAACCACAATGGTGGGGTTGAAGTAGGGGACTTAGGGGGAGTTGGAGGGAGGCAATAGTAGAGCACAGGGTAAGGGCAGACACATCATGTTATTACAGGGAAAGGACTATAATCATTGAGATGAAACAAAGGATATACTTTGCTGAATGCAAAGCTAATGATCTTGTCTGTTAACCTTCACTCAATCACAATAAAAAGTTTTAAAAAAAGAAAGAAAGAGACACAAACACACACACAAAAAAAACAAAAAAGGTAGAATAGGCTATGTATTTACAGAATAATGGCCAAATTTTTCCAAATTTGATGAAATCCATAAATTTACCAATCCAAAAAGGTCAATGAATCTTAAACAGTATGCACCCAAACCAAATCAACATATCATTATCTGTAGAATACAGCGAAAGCCATACTTGGAAAGATATATTTGTCATTACATATACACACAGAATAAGAGAGGAAGACCTAAAATCAATGATCTAGAGTCGACCTTGAGAAACTAGAGAAAGGAAAGGAAGTTAAGCCTAAAATTAGTTTTTTTAAAAATTATATAACAGATAAAAACTAATGATATAGAAGCTCGGTAAATAATAGAAAAATCAATGAAACCAAAACTTATTTTAAAATTGTAGTTTTGGTGAAAGTTTACAGAACATATTAATTTTCCATTCACTAATGTATATACATTTTGTTTTGTTACATAGGTTGGAATCATCCCCCTTTCTCCCATGATTCCCCATTTCCATTTTCCTGCTTCTCTGCATCTTACTGCCTTCTCTGACTTGTTTTTTGGACAAATGCTGCCCTTTTGGTCTCATATGGCTGATTGTATTCCTCCCTGGTGGTATTCCTAGTACATTCCTCCCTGGTATCATTCTTATAGACCTGGCTATTGTTTGGCTGAAAGGTGATCCCTGAGAGCAGTCCTGTTCCAGACTTGAAGGGTACCTAATGGCTACAGTCTTAGGGGTCCCACTATCCTCTATCAGACCAGTAAGTCTGATGTTTTTTAGGTGGAATAAATATTTGGTTCTTTGAAGAAAAAAAAAAAAAAGGTTAAAAAAAAAAAAAAAGAATAGAAGAAAATGACCCAGAGAGGTTAGCCGTGTTTTGCCATGGACGACTGGATTGTAATTATTTAATTTTATTATTTATATTTGAAATTTTCTAGAAATTTCCCAAAGGAATAAAAATATACATGGCATCAATCAACAAAATCAAAAGAAGGAACTTTGAAAAAATTAATAAAATTGGTTAACTACTAGGAAAATGGGTCAATAAAAGAGAAAATGCAATTAACAATAAAATATATTAATACAACAGAAGATTTTTACATTGACAATTGCAACACATTGTTCAAGCAAGTGAAAGAAGACTCCAATAAGTGGAGGGATATGTTATGTTTATGAAATGAACTCAATGTTGTAAAATGTAGAATTCCAAATTGTGTGCAATCCCATTCAAAATCCTAGTAGGGTTTCCACTGGAAATTGGAAAGTCATTCTAAATCTATATTGGAAATACAGGGAGAATAAAAAGCTTCATGGAAATCATGAAGAATAACACCAAAAAAACCACAACCCTTCCAAGACTGAAACTCAAAGGGAATACACGAGCAGGTATGTAATCTTGCTGGCAACCACACTGGTCTACTGATGAGTGGAAGAGGGAGTTAAGCAGCAATGAAGATGTGGGCTGAGTCCAACCACATTACAGACCACATTACATAGACTCCCGTCAACCTGGAGTATGCTGAGACCTGGTTGGCCAGCAGTATGGTGAGAACTGGGGACTCCTGAGCCCACAGACAAGAACATAGCTACAGAGGGCTAGAGTGGAGAATAAGGTGTCCAGCTGATATGAAGCGAGATGCAAAAGAATGGCCATACTTGAAAATAGTACCCATTTGACCTACCTTTAATGACCGGATGAGCAAAACTCGACTAGAGGAAGAACTTGTTTGATAAAGAAAACAAGTGTAATTCACTACAATTTGATGAACTTGACCTATACTTATGGATGGAGTAGTTTAAAATACCAACCAAGAGGGAAGGAGTCCCAGCCCCTCTGTACACAGGGTTGATAGGGATGGGCAACTTAGACATTGGCTACCTAAAATGGAGGGGACTATAAAGGCACAAAGTGACTGGCTTACAAGTTTTCAAGAGAGAGTTTCGTTTCAGAGGGTGCAGGGGAAAGTAGAATCTCCACTGCGAGGTTTTCAGCCTGTCTAGACAGGGTTCGTCAAAGGAGATGGGGACAAGACCTTTATGGCTCAATAGTGGGTAATTGTCACCATGACTGATTACAATTGTTGAAACTGTAAAGATAGAGGTTTTGTAGCAAAAAGAGGGGAGTGGTTGATCTTGCAGTCCAGGAGTGGAGGATCCTGTGACCATCAAGGGAAAAGAGTGGGAACGGAGTGTGGGACCCTATTCAGAGAAGCAGCGACACCAGAGATGGAGACAGAGATGATGATGTGGAGAGATGGAGCAGCTGGGGACTCTACACTCATGGAGGGAGAGGGGCTGTATGGTGGCAGCCAGTGGCAGGCTTGCTGTGTGTGCCTTTTTGGGCGTTTGAATGATTGTATATTCTGAGTGTTTTGGTGTACATCCAAAAACAACAACAAAAACAGAGGGAATAGAAGCAAACACTGTTGAATGATGATGCATGGAGGGGATTTAAATCATTCCAATGAAACGAAATACGATAGGATGAGTGGAAAGCTGATGTTCTCCCATGTAAGCTAGCACTCAATTCACAATAAACACTTTTTTAAAATTTCAGAATATTGAAAGGAAAAAAACCCCACAACAACCTAGAATTCCTGGTATGCACTGAAATGCTAGCTGCAAACTTGGCTGTTCAAACCACCAACTGCTCCTTGGAACCATATACAAGATTGCTATAAATCAGAAACAACTCGACAGCACTTACCAACAACATCTAGTGTCAAGCACTTTTTAGAAAGCTTCAGGAATTAAGACAGTGTGATACTGGTACAAAGACAGATAAATCGATCAATGACACAAAATGTAGTCCAGAAGCATAAATACACAAAGGTGCATCCATTTATTCCGGGGCAAAGGTAAATGTGTAGCTCAATGAAAGAGGATGGTCTTTCAATAATGGGTAGCAGTTCAATCACATATCCATAGGGGGAGAAAAAAATTAGTTTTAACCCCTTTCTCACCCCATACACAAACATCAAATGAACTATAGTCTTATTGCTAAAAGTAAAACCATAAAACTTTTAAAAGAAAACTCAGGAGACTATTTTAATGGCACTATATATTTTGTGTTGTATAAGTATAGGACTACAACTACAAGGTTGGCAGTTCAAACCCACTGGCTACTACTTGAAAAGCCTATACAGGGTCGCTATGAATCAGAACTAACTCAACAGCACTTAATAACAACAAAAAGTATAGGCAAAAAATCCTAAACCAGACCACAAAAGCAAACATCAATAGAGGCATACCTCAATTTATTGTGCTTTGCTTTATTGCCCTTTACAGATATTTTGCTTCTTAACAAAAGTGTGTGGCAACCCTACATTGAGCAAGTCTATTGGCCACAGTTTTCAACAGCGTGTGCTCACTATGTTTCTGTGCCACATTTTGGTAATTCTCACACTATTACAAACTTTTTCATAATGCTTGTTGTTGTCGTTGTTGTTGTTAAGAGTCGTTGATTCGATTCCAACTCATAGTGACCCTGTCTAGGGTTTCCAAGGTTTTAAATCTTCGAGGGAGCAGAAAGTCTCAACTTTCTCCCACAAAGCAGCTGGTGGGCTCAAACGCGGACCTTGTGGTTCGAAGCCCAGTGCTTATTTTATGGAACCAATGTGCTTCCTTTCATAATGCTACTACACAACTAATAGACTATGTTGTTGTTGTTGTTGTTAAGTGTTGTTGAGTCAGTTCAACTCATATATAACAATCTGTATAGCGTTTTGCCATTGGTGGGTTTGAATTGTCAATATTTTGGTTAGCAGTCCAGTGCTTATCCTACAGTGTAATATAACAGATTATAGTATAATATAAATACAACTTTATATGCACCAGGAAATAAAAAAATTCATGACTCACTTTAAGACTCTATTCACTTTAGTGCAGTAGTCTGAAAACTTGAAATTGAACCCACTATATCTCCAAGGTATGCATGTAAAAAGAAAACTTAAAAAATTAGACCATGTTAAAATGAAGAACTTCTGTTAATCAAAAGACATCATTAACAGAGGTTTTTTTTTTTTTTTAAGCCACAGACTAGAAGAAGATATTTGCAATACAAATATCTAATAAAGGGCTCATTCCAAATATATAAAGAATTCTTACAATCAGTAAATAAAAAACTGGCAACCAATAAAAAGAATGCAGAAAGATTTGAACAGGTGCTTCTCAAAAGATATATCAAAATAGTAAGCAGATGAAAAGGTGTTTGACTTTATTAGTCACCAGGGAAATAGAAACTCAAAACACAATCAGATATTTTCTTGCATCCATCAAAATGGTCAAAATAAAAATGGCAGACAATGCCAAGTGTTGAGACAGCGTGAAGCAATCAAAACTCATACACTACTGATAGGAGAGTAAACTAAAATAAACATGTTGAAAAACTAATTAGTAGTGGCTACTAAAATTGAGCATATTCATTTCCTCCTATAACTTACCCATTTTTCTTACGTTGTTGTTGTTAAGTGCCGTCAAGTCGATTCCGACCCATAGTGACCCTTTATAGGGTTTCCAAGGAGGGGCTGGTGAGCTTGAACCACCAACCTTGTAGTTCAAATGACTTTGCAGTCTGACGCATTAGCCCACAGCGCCAAACCGGGACTCCATAGGAATGTGTTTAACAGCTATGTGTTAATAGGTACCATAGAATCGGTTCCAACTCATAGCAATCCCATGCACAACAGCATGAGACTCTGCCAGTCCCAACGCCATCTTCACGATTCTTGTTATGTTTCAGCTCATTGTTGTTGCCCTTGTGTCAATCCATCTCATTGAGGGTCTTCCTCTTCTTCGCTGACCCTCCATTTTACCAAGAATGATGTCCTTCTCCAGGTCCTGGTTCCTCCTGGCAACATGTCCAATGTCTCACCATCCTGACTTCTAAGGAGCATTCCAGCTTTACTTTTCCAAAACAGATTTGTTTGTTCGTCTGGCAGTCTATAGTACTTTCAATATTCTTCTTCCAACATCTTAATTCAAGTGCATCAATTCTTCTATAATCTTCCTTGTTCATTGTTCAACTTCCACACACATATGAAGTGATTGAAAATACCAGGGTTTGGGTCAAGCACACCTTAGTCCTGAAAAACATCTATGCTCTTAAACATTTTAAAGAGGTTTATTGTAGCAGATCTGCCTAATGCAATAAGTCTTCTTCCACCTATGTGTTCCTGTTAAAAAATATTTACAGCAGCAATATTCATACTAGCCAAAACTTCAAATAAATAAAATAGTGAATATTTATAGAAATACTGAACAACAATATTCACAGAGCTACTATACAACAACATTCTGGCTGCAAATGAATGCAACCATACAGATGACGCTCGCAAAAGTATTGTTGAGTCAAAGAACCATATACACATAAAAGTTTGATTTTATATATATAAAAAGTTTCAACTGGTATAACAACTCTATGGTGCCAAAAGTTAGAACAGCAGGTATCTCATGGGAGAGGGATAATAATTAGAAGGGAGCATGAGAGTGACTTCTGGGGTGATGATAATCTTCTGTCTCTTGATCTAGGTGATGATTAGATAGATATTTTTGGTTTATGAATAATCACTAGGTAAAGCATTGAATCTCTACTTATGGTGATGGAAAAGTTGGCAATGGGTATTGATGATATTGCACGTTTATGCAATTGGTGCCATTAAATTTTACACGTGAAAAATGTTGAATTAGCAAATATGCTATCTTTATTTTTGCAACAATAAAAAAATTATATATTCAAGTGGTCATGATTTGTGTACTTTTCAAAATGTATGTTAGACTCAGTAATTAGATTAACTTAACTGAAAAAGAAAACTATATGTTGCTATTGTTAAGTGCTATGAGGTCAGTTTCAGCTCATAACGACCCTATATTGGGTTTCCAAGGCTTTAAATCTTTTGCGGGAGCAGAAAGCCTCAGAGTGGCTGGTGGGCTCGAACCACTGACCTTGTGGTTCACAGTCCAGTTCTAACCTATGGAACCACCGCATTCTAAAAGCTCCAGAAAGAGGATCGGGGATGGGGGAGACAGGTTAAAAGGAAAAGAGATCAATCAGCAGATAGACGCTGTGTATGGGTCTAACCAGTAGAAACAAATTGATCAGAAATAAAGACCCCTAATCACCACAGCATTGCAGATTAATGCAAAGTTGGTTTGAACTTCAAGGTCATTGGTTCAAGCTCACCAGCTGCTCCTTGGAAACCCTATACAGGGTCACTATGCGTCGGAACTGACTCAATGGCACTTAACCACAATAACAATCACCACAGATGAAAAGTTCTGATTAGGCAAACCTCCTTTTAGGCAAGAAGTACTTGCCCCAATGTTTCCATCTTCCTATCAGATTTCCATTTCTCCTTTTCCCTTTGTAGCATTTTAGCACAGAATAGGATGGAGATGCTAAAGCAAATGGAAGAAATGAGGAGATACAAGTGCTGAACAGAAATTTTCAAAGATCAGCAAGAAGATAAAGTCAAATATTAAAACAAAATGTGCAAAGATCTGGAGTTAGAAAACCAAAAAGGAAGAACACACTCAGCATATCTCAAGCTGCGGGAACTGAAGAAAAAATTCAAGCCTTGACTTTCATTATTGAAGGAATCTCTGGGCAAATTATTGAATGATGCAGAAACCATCAAAAAATGGAAAGAACACACAGAGTCACTGTACGAAAAGGAAATGGTTGCTGTCCAATCATTTGAAGAGGTAGCATATGATCAAGAGCCAATGATACTGAGGGAAGAAGTCCAAGGTGCATTGAAGGAATTGGCAAAGAGCAAGGCACCAGGAATTGAGGGAATAAAAATTGAAATCTTTCAAGAAAGTAAGGTGATACAAGAGGCACTCACTCATCTATGCCAAGAAATTAGGAAAACAACTATCTGGCCGACTGATTGGAAGAGA
>NW_006408521.1:39769900-39801930 GCF_000296735.1 Chrysochloris asiatica | reverse complement strand
AGTGTTTCTTTCTATAGTGCATAGGGTCGCTATGTGTTAGTACCAATTCAATGGCACCTAACAACAAGGATAGGAAAAGCATTTTCACACTGGGAACCCTACAACTGAAACTGGGATTCTAAGATCCTAACCACCTCACCAAACAGGGATTCTAAGATCTAACAAGAAGCCTCTAGAAAAATGCAGGATCAAGAAAGAACAACTCTTAAAGCCAGAGAAAATGGAGGCGGGTCACCACTGTTGACCAGAGTCCTTCCCTGACAGAAAGATGTGAGGGACCGTGGAAACACACAGTTCTTCCTGTCAGCAAGAAACTTTAAGCTGTGTCCTTCACCCTGCTATCAACCAAAATATCTTAGTGATTTCATCTCTAGATAAATATTCGTCCTGATGACACTTGGGCCATAAAGTTAGGATTTAAGAACTCTGTGATACAGGAAGATTGGGGTTAATTAGAATCGTCTGGATTCATCCTTAGATCACCAACTAAGCTCTGATTTAATGCCAAGTTCTTTTCAAGTGGGGAATAAACAGAGCCATGTGACTAGTTTGTGGAAAACTTGAGTTGACCTTCTGTGCCTCCCTTAGACCATCTGTCTTTAAAATGTCCCTTGATGCATCTGGCCTTCCATGGTATATCATGAGTCAGAATGTCCAGGGCAGAACTACTTCCCAAGTCACCAACATGCTGGTGACTGCTTGAATCTGCACTTTGTCACCTGTGGCTGTAGCTGCCTTGACATGGTTGTTCTGTGTGTCCTTCCAAACCATGCTCACAATCACCTTCTCTTCTAAGTCCTCTCAACCAGCCCCAACTTGTCCCAACACTGAATTGAAAGCTCCCTCCCACACAGCTCCTGTGCCCTTGTACACAATAGTTTTATTACTGCAGGACTCCCATGGTGCTATAATGTGTTTATGTGTCTTATTGCCCTACCAGACTTTGACCTTTACAAAGGTGGGGACTATATATTACTCATCGTGTTATGATCAGATCCCCACACAGGGCTTAGAATCTTTATGACTGTTTCTGATATTACATGTAATGCAAAACAATATAAAATTCAAATCTTATACAAGTGTGGAGCCGTGGTGGCACAGTGGTGAAGAACTGTGCTGCTAACCAAAGGGTCTGCTATTCAAAACCACCTGGTACTCCGTGGGAGACAGATGTGGCGGTCTGTTTCTGTAAAGATTTACAGCTTCGGAACCCCTAGAGGGCAATGAGAGGTTGCTATGAGAGGGAATTGACTTGCTGGCAACAGGTTTTTTATAAAAATTGCAGGTGACCAGACTTCCCCAGAATCTCATGGTCACAAGATAATTTTGGTTAGTTTGGTACATATTCTGCCAACAATTTTTGTATTAAAAATATGTATTTTATTAATTGTGTAATTTTTAAAAGATGTAGTTATTGTCTATGTGCTGTTCTGCACTTTGTTTTTTATATTTAAGTTTCTATTATGAATTATATGATAGTTCACATGAGAGAACATTAGCTTTACATTCATCCTATCGTATTTCGTTTCATTGCAATGATTACAATCCCCTCCATGCATCATCAAACAACCAAAGGGTACACCCTGCAAGCCTGCCCCCCGGCTGTTAGCACACAGACCCTTTCCCTCCCTCAGTTACTGCTTCTCTGGAAAGGGTCCCACACACTGCTCTTCTCCCTTGATGGTCCCAGGGACCTCCACTCCTGGACTGCAAAATCAACCACTCCCCTCCTTTTGCTACAAAATATCTACTTTTATATTTCCAACACTCACAGTCAGTCCTGATTGCAATTATTCACTGTTGTACCACAAGAGTCTTATTCCCAACTCCTTTCATCAGCCCCGTCCAGACAGGTTGGAAACCACTCAGTGGAGATTCTACCTTCCTCCACACCCTCTGGAATTAGGCTCCCTCTTGAAAGCTTGTAAGCCAATCACTTCTTGCCTTTGTAGATCCCCATTTTGGGTAGCCAATGTCTAAGTTGCCCATCCCTGTCAACCCTGTGTACTGAGGGGGTGGGAATGATTCTTGCTGTAAAGATTTGTTCCCTATTTTGAGCTACTACATCCATAAGTATAGGTAAAATTCATCAAATTGTAGCAGATTACTCTTTTTTTCCTCTTCTTTCTTCTTCTAGTCGAGCTCTGATCACCCAGCCATTGAAGCCAGGTTAAGTGAGTACTATCTGCAAGTATGGGTGTTTCTTATACATCTCCCCTCACTTCATATCAGGTGGATGCTTCACTCTCCACTCTAGTCCTCTGTGGCCATGTCAATGTCTCTGGGCACAGGAGGCCCCAGATCTTGCCATACTGTTGACCAACCAGGTCTCAACCTGGGTTCAAAGGAGTCTATTGAACGTGGTTGGACTTAGCTCACAACTTCATTGCTGTTTTCTCCTCCACTTCCTGTTATCGGTAGACCAATGTGGTCACCAGCAAGACCACATACTTGCTCATGTATTCCCCTTGAGTCTCAGTCTTGGAAGGGGGTTTGCCCTGAGGGGACCCAACTGCTTGCCTTGATAACTTCCAGGTGAATAACTTGCTTGTTCTTATAGTAGTCAATGTTGTTGTTGTTGTTGTTGTTGTTAAGTGCCTTCGAGTCGGAGCCGACCCATAGCGACCCTGTACAGGGTTTCCGAGGGTGTAAATCCTTACGGGAGTAGAAAGCCTCATCTTTCTCCCGCGGAGCGGCTGGTAGTTTCGAACCACTGACCTTAAGGTTCACAGCCCGATTCGTAACCACTACGCTGCCAGAGCTCCTTATAGTAGTCAATAGAACTGCCATTATTGTTTTGTATTCTTCCTATCAGTCTTTCTTTCAAGAAGTATCTTCTGTTCTTCTAGCCACTCCAGGCTGGTCTGCTTGTCCTTTCAAGTGGAAAGTTCCCACCTCAGAAGATTCTGTATGGGGTTCAGGATTCCACCTATGGTCTTATGCAATGCAAAGGTTCTGAGGGAACCCTCCTTCACTGGGAAAGTTCTAGCCCCATTTTAGGTATTCTAATCAGTTATAGGCTGAAGACAGACTTACAAGCTTTCTATTGTGATGTTTCTGGCTATTCCTTTCTCTCCCCCTCAAGTGTCTATTTTACAATGGTAGGCAAGGGAAACCAAGATTCAAAAGAAAGCCAAGCATCTTAACATTATTTCCCCTCCTTTACCCTTTCAAACCATGCCTCAATCCCTATTTCCCAGAAATAGGGATTGTTGTTCCAAGGTTATGCTTACATCGTTTTACCTCTGTCCCACTTAACCCATGCAAACCTGCCTAACTGTTCTCCCATCTGCCTTTTTCTTCCATTTCCCCACCCCCTTTATGGGTATTGCCACCCCTCTCCAGCACCCAAGCTATCCAGTGTCTATTCCCAACCCTGTGCTCCACCTTCTTCTCCCTCTCCTTACCCCACTCCATACATCCCGATAATCAGCAAAAAAGAACACCTTTTGGTATGGGTTCTTATTCTTAATCTTTTACAATAATGGTCCTATGCAGTATTTCTCCTTTTGTGACTGATTAATTTCACTAAGCATAATGTCCTCAAGGTTCATCCATGTTATGTGGTGGCTTGCAGCTTCCTTGTTGTTCTTCAAGGTAGCATAATATTCCATTGTGTGTATGTACCACAGTTTGTTTATCCATTCTTCAGTTAATGGGCACTTCAGTTGCCTCCATCTTTTTGCTATTGTAAATAGTGCTGCTATGAACATTGGTGTGCATAACTCATATTATGGCTCATATTTCTTGTGGGTAAATACCAAGTAGAGGAATTGCTGGATCATAAGGTATTTCTATTTCCAACCTTCTGAGGAAGAGCCATATTACTTTCCAGAGTGGTTGGATCATTTTGCAATCCCACCAGCAAGGTAGGAGTGTCCCAGTCTCTCTACATCCTCACCAGCATTTTTTGTCCTCTACTTTTTTTTTTAATCTTTGCTGTTATTTCTGGTTGCAATTTCTTTTTATATTGAGTAGTCCTGGTGTGGCACTGTAGGGTAAACACAAGACCAAAAGGTCATTTGAACTGCAAAGTTGGTAGTTCAAACTCACCAACTGCTCCTCAGAAACTCTACAGACAGTCACTATGAGTCAGAACCAACTTGATGGCACTTAACAACAACAACAGCACAGTACCAGAGTGTACCTTCTGGAAGAACCATGAAGCACATGGCTTTACCTTGAGCTCTCAACAGCCTCCTAGTAGAAGAGAGGGACTGGAACTCACTAAGCCATTCTTCTTCGCTTGAGCTTTTAGATCCTATCCATTTTCTTTGTTATACAAGCACTGCTACCATGAACTTTTCTATGCATTTCACTTCATGCCCCCAAGGGAATCTTTTGTCTGAGGTAAATTCTAGAAGCTGGTATGTTGGACCCTTACTCTCTCTGCAGAGAACTGTGTGCAGCGTCTAGAAGTAGCACTGCTCCAGAAATGACTGTTACTGGGTCAAACAAACAATGTTGTTGTTGTTATTAAACATCATCAAGTCAGTTCCAACTCACAGCACTGTATGCACAACAGAACAAAACACTGCCTGGTCCTGTGCCGTTTCTCACAATCTTTGTTAAGCTTGAGCCCATTGCTGCTGCCACTGTGCCAATCCAATCCATCCCGTTGGGAGTCTTCCTCTTTTTCACTCGTCCTCCATTTTACCTAGCATGATGTCCTTCTCCAGAGACTGGTCCGTCCTGAATGGAGTCAATGAAAGAAATGCCCCCAAATGCTATTTTTGCTTCTTTGATAAGGCAGCCTTGAAAGACCTGTGCTTTGTGTGTGCTCAGATCCTTACATAGGAAGTCACACACACACAAATATCTTCACACAGTTGAAACAAGGTTTAAGTCTTATTTTTCAATTCATCAAATACTTTCTGAGCTTATAATGAGCTATAAGCAGGTTGATTCTGGTAAAAAGCTGGTAGTTACTGATGAGAAATTGAGCATTCATTCTTATTAGCAAATTTCCTTCTAAGCCTTGTCTGTCAGAAAGCTCAATACTCAATGCTCTTGGGCCTATTATTTCTACTATATGAAGTTGCCCTTCTTAGTAGCCCATTGTATTAATTTATTTCATTGCTTTAGCCATAATTCAGTGGTCCTAGTATACACACGAAGTTCTTGTGTGGTGCTGTGGGATAAAGCATTGGACTGCAAGGTCAGTTTGAACCACAAGGTCAGTGGTTCAAACTTACCAGCCGCTCTTGGAAACCTTATACAGGGTTGCTATGAGTCAGAACCTAGCACTTAGCAACAACAATCTATATTAAGGATAATAGCAATTACTAATTTCTTTATAAAGACCTGTGTTTTGTTGAATCCTTATATTAAAAAATATCTAAAGAAAGTAAGCTGCATGGATTAGACTGTGTCCCCCAAACATGTGTTGAATCCCTGGGCCCTGGGCCTGTGAAAAAGAGATATGGTGGCACAGTAGGGTAAACAGTGACTGCTCATCTCAAGGTCACAGGTTTGAAATCACCAGCCACTCCACAGGAGAAAGATGAGGCCGTCTGCTCTCATCAAGGTTTAGAGTTTGGGGAATGTTCAAGAAGCAGTTCTACTCTGTCCTCTGTAGGGTCGCTATGAGTTAGAATTGACTTGATGGCAGTGGATTTGATTTTGTTTTTTTTGTTTTTTTTGGTACCTGTGGATGTGATCCTGTTTGGAAACAGGATTTCTCTTTTTTCTCATGTTAATAAGATCATACCACTGAGTCCTAAATGTAATCACTCTGAGTTACCAACAGAACAGATCAGATACAGAGACACACACAGGGGAAAGACACATGTCAAGGAGTTCCAGGGATACCAACAAGGATGGATCTCTGTCTAGAGCCATGCTCTGAATTCAGACATCTAGAGTCCTAAACTGTGGGAAAATCAATTTCTGTCCTTGTGTTGTTTGATTGTAATGGCAGCACTAGGTACCTAAATAGGATAAAGTACCACTGTCATCTCAAATTGACTATAAAATAAACTGAGGATCAGCGAGAGTACATGGTTTGCCTTTGGCAACACAACCAAGAAAAACCAGATTTAAGAATCTAACTGGATCTCATGATCTTACAAAGAAAAAATTAAATTAAGTTAAAAACTTATTATAACATACTTATCTCCTCTACTCACCTTTACAATTAAGTACACTCACTTTCTCTCACTGGGGACCCATGTTCTCACAATGGCAAGGGGTAGTGGGAGTAAGGCCCACCACACATATCCCTATCTGCAACCCCAACTTTTTATGTTGCACATGACACAATAGTATGCCTCCTGTCTGATTCTTCCAGATATTATAACACATGATGGAAGAGATGAATAAAAAAGGGATTGGGGGAGAATTATGGAGAGAGAAAGGAAGAATGAACGAATGAATGAATGGAGGACTGTTGGCTCACTTCAGTCACTGAAAGATTCTTTGCAATGTTCAAATAAAAGTCCTTTCTTTTCTTCCTAGCTTTTCTTATTTCTATTTTTTATTAGGATGGGAGTTGGGAGGACTGTGTTTTTTGAAATGTTGCAAAAGAAATAGAACTTAGAGCTACATTTCACAATTTATGTAGTGATTTAATGTAACTCTGACAGTTCTATTAGCATTCCAACAAATGAGTTTCTTCCTCCCCTGAGAAGTTTGGGAGGTGAGGGCCTTTTGTTCTTCCCAGCACCACATATTTGTGTATGACCCATACCCTGGGCATTTCAGGCTCACATCTGTTCATTTTCTTACAAGCCTTTATGAATACCTGACCCTGGACTTCTCTTATCCCTTGGTTCCTTTGAACTCCTTCTTTGGAAATTCTGAAGTGGCTTCTAGAACCCATGGATTGTTCTCTAGCCTGGACCTTCATGTATATATTTCCATCTCCTCCATAGCTGACTACAAACCCTAGTAACAACATACCCTGTTGTCCTAGCTCTCTGATCTACTGATCTGAGTTGGTCTCACCTCAGCATATTTCACCTCTCGCCATTCTAGACACAATAACTGTATTTTACTTTTTCAAATGTGCTATGTCCTTCCCTGCCTCAGGTCCTTTGCATATACTGTTCTTCTATATCTTCACAGTGTCATCACACTGATTCCTCATTTCTTAGAACTCAGTTCAAATGTTACCTTCACAGGGAAACCTTCCTGACCCTCCATCATGAACTCTCACAGCAGCCTGGATTTTTCTTTCACAGGATTTATGACAATAGTAATTAATAATCTTATGATTCCTTGTTGAAAGTCTATATCTCCCCCACTCCAAGCCCCAGAATGCACGCCCAGTGAGTGCAGAGACCATAGCAGGTGCTGTCCCACACTGTGGGTATGCAACTATGAACAAGAGAGACCCAAAGTAAATGCCCAGTAAATGTCTGTGGAAGGACAACAGATAATGAAAGAAGAAATGGGGAAGAGGTGGGCAGTTTGCTGGTTCTATTTCTTTGTGGGGGATAGGAGTAAGGAGCTAGGGTCAGGACTATAGCTCAGTCTAGGCTAGGCCTAGAACTTCATTTAGTGTTAGCCTTCTGGCTACGACTGGGATTGGTGTTAGCAGTAGGGGTTGGGCTAGGGCTCAAAGCAAGGTTTGGTCTTGTTTCAAGGTTGTTGTTAAGTGCCATCGAGTCAGTTCCAACCCACAGCAACCCTGTATAGAGTTTCTGAGGAGAGGCTGGCGAGTTTGAACCACCAACCTTACAGTTCAAACTAACCTTGCAGTTGAGTGCTTATCCTACAGCACCACACCAGGATTCCTGTTTTAGGGTTAGAGTTAGGTTTAATTTTATTTTTTCTTGAAATCTATTTGATTTTTATTTGGAAGTTCTGTAACTACATTACTTCCTCTTTTTACTTCTTAGGGCTGTTGTTGCAATCTGGTATCTTTGGTTCTTTAATTTCAGTCTTGTAGGTTTGTTTTTACTTTGAATACTTCTTTATCTGGGTTGAGTTCTGGATGATATTGTTGCATATATGAGTCTCGAGATATTGTCTGCTGTTCTCTGTCCAAAGAAAATCCTTTAGTATTTTTTTGTAAGGTTCATCTGTTTTTTGCATATTCTTTTAATTTCTCTTTATCTGGAAATGTCCTAACCTTGCCATCATGTTAATAGACAATTTTGCTGGCTATAATTCTTGGTTGGTAATATTTTTCTTTCAGAATTTTATATATGCCAACCCATTGTCTTCTTGCCTACATGGTTTCTGCTGAGAAATCAGAGCAGAGTCTTATTAGTTCTCCTTTGCAGGTAACTTTTCATCTTCTTCAAGTTCTCTGGACTTTTCCTTGTCTTTACTTTTGAAAATGTTTAATTATAATATATTTTGGTGATATCCTGTTTAGAGTTTGTTTAACCTCTTGAGTGACTATCTTCTTGTCTTTCCTGATGTTAGGAAGTTTTCTTTCAATAACTCTTGGACAATTTTCTCTGTTTTGTTTTTTGGGGTTTTTTGTTTGTTTGTTTGTTTCTCTTCCTGTTCTGGAACTTCAATTACACATAAATTATTCCTCTTTCTAGTGTCCTACATAAATCTTAGGCTTTGGGACTTTTTATCCCTTTTTCTGATTATTTCTCTAAAAGCAGATGACCATTGGGATAGTTGTCTTCAAGCTCAGTAATTTGCCTTCCATTGATTCCATTCTACTTCTTGGCCCTTGCACTCAGTGTCTCCACCTACTCTTTCTGCCCTGTAACTCAGTTTGTTGGGATTTTTTATTAAATTGTTTTTCCATTGTGTTTGGAATACAGGAAATAGTAGTTTCTTAGATTAATTTTTTAAAGCAGTTTTTTAAAAAAAAAAGTATGTGTATACTTTAGAGAAAAAGAGGAAGACCCCCAACGAGATGGATTGGTCAAGTGGCAGCATCAATGGACTCAAGCGTGACAACAGTAGTGAGCTTGGCCCAGGATCGGGCAGTGTTTCGTTCTGCTGTGCATAAGGACGCTTTGGGTCGGTACCAACTCGCTGGCACCTAACAACAACATACTTTAGAGAGGAAAATCGAGAATTTTCATTCTTAGACTTACATATAAATCTTGGCAAAGACAGAGATGATGACATGGAGAGATGGAGCAGCTGAGGACTGGAGACTTGTGGAAAAAGAAAGGCTGTGTGCTTGCAGCCAGGAGGCAGGATTGCAGAATGGGCCCCTTGGTTGTTTAAATGCTTATATATCCCTGAGTGTTTTCACGTACATCCACAACAAAAAACAAAAAACAGAGAAAATAGAAGCAAATACTGTTGAATGATGATGTATGGAGGGGATTGCAATCATTGCAACGAAACAAAATACGATAGGCTGAATGTAAAACTGATGTTCTCCCATGTAACATGTAAACTATCACCAATTCACAATAAAAACCTTTTAAAAAGCTGAAGAAAAAACAACTTGCCAAAAAAGGAAATCATTTGAAGAAAAGTGTCAGTTATAAATCAGGACAGTGCACAGAAAACTCAGTCCGCTATTAAACGCTGCCATGGCAGTTCCGACTCATAGTGACCCTGTATAGGGTTTCCAAGGAGCAGCTCGTGAGTTTGAACTGCCAACCATGTAGTTCAAACCAACCTTGTGGTCTAGCACTTTATCTCACAGCACCACACCAGGACTCCTACAGTAAGTCCATAATGTCTTAGATTCCAAATAACTGGCATGAGCAAAGAGCTGAAGTCTTCCCCCAGTGTTTATATCATGTTCTGCAAGCTAATCTTCTTTTAATAACCATCTTTTTCCTCTTTCTAAAAATTGCACACATCCCTTGGGGATAATAAGAATTTGTAAAATCTTCGGCAGAATCAGAATCCCTTGCTCCGGGACACCACGAAATCTCAACTGAAAATGAGAAATGCCTAAACCTGAAAGCTTCTGCAGAGGAGGTCAGCGTGAGACCCCTCACACTGGTCCAACATTGCAGAGGTCCAGGACAGCTGTGGAATAACGAGACTACATGAAGCACTCACCCACACACATCCATCCCGCAAACGGCATCTCCTTCACAGGAGCCACCTTGGGAGATTAAACATCTACATCTAATACAACTTCCAGACTCCTGGTGTGGCACTTTAGGATAAGCACTGGGCTGGCAAGTTGGTTTGAACCACAAGGTCACCAGTTCAAACTCAACAGCCACTCCTCAGAAATTCTACACAGGGTTGCTATGAGTCAGAACCAAATTAGATGGCATTTAACAACAACGACACCTAAACAAAGCTAGTACCCAAATTATTTTGGGGACTAATGTTTTTATATATTCAGTGGTGGCAACTTTAACATGCTAAGTTTCAAAGAAAGAGAAATTTTGGACACCCAATATATACAACATCAATCTGTAACTGGTGTCTTGGTGTGGTGCTGTGGGTTAATATGTCGGACTAAAAAGTTGGTTTGAACCACAAGGTCAGTGGTTCAAGGTCACCAGCCACTCCTCAGACACCCAGTACAGGGTCTCTGTGGGAACCAACTCGACAGCACTTAACAACAACAACAAATATGTAAATGGAGAGTCCTGTGTGGTGCTGTAGGATCAGCACTGGACTGAAACCACAAATTTGGTTCTTTAGACACATCAGCCTCTCCTTGGAACCCCTACATGGGTAGGTGTGACTTGGAACTGACTCAGTGGCACTTCACAATAGCAGTATATAATGGGAGAAAAAGATGAGATTGGTGATATAACTCCGTAAATATGGACAACCTCAGCAACCCTATACAGGTTAACTATGAATTGGGATTGATTCAATGCCTCATAGCAGCAGCAGCAGCATTATATAATGGGAGGATCAAACTGAGTAACATTTTTTGGATAGTACCTTAGACATAACCCACGGCCATTGAGTCAGTCTTGACTCATAGCAACCCTGTATAGGGTTTCTGAGGCTGTAAATCTTTAAGGGTGCAGAAAACCTCATCTTTCTCTCATGGAGTGGCTGATGGGTTGAACTGCCACACCATAGACACAGGAGGCCTCATCTATCCTTTAGATTTGCCTCCACATTGCAGAAAGCAGGCTCCCTGGACTTCCTAAACAGTGATGCACTGCAGCAACACGTAAGGAAGCTGTTTGATACACTTTCCAGGAGAACACAGGCTACAGATTGTCTGCACTGGAATCACAAGGAAAGGGGGTGCGAGTTAAAATGCAGGTTTCTGAACCCATCCGGAACCTACGAGGAAATTAACCTAAACCCACTGCTGGAGAAGAATTAGGGAGGCTGCCATGACTCTCTGACAAGATGTAAAGGATAAGCAGGGTCAGTCATGGTAGAAGCAGGAGACAGAAGGCCCAAAGCAGGAAAAGGAACACAGGAAGTTCTTTACCGTAAGGATGACTTGGGGTCTCTGGATTAGATAGGAGCTCTGTGAAAGGGCAGTGCAGGGTGAGAAGAGGGGACCATACCATGTGTGAGGCAGACTGGGATCAGGGAGTCGCTGAAGAACTCAGGTGAGGACCCTGGGTAGTTTGGGTTTTGTAAAGACCACTTAGACTCTTGGAAGACCATTCAGGTTTAGACCAGGTTGACAAGAGAAAGAGACCTGAGACCAAGGTATAAGGGAGAAAAGACAGGACGAGTTCATGGATTGAAGGGTAAGGACAAGAAAGAAACTGGGATCACAGTCAACTGCTCAGCTTCTACAGAATAGAGGAAGGGCCATTTGCTCAGATGGGCATGTGTCAGCAGGAATTGTGGAATCAAGGATTCCCTTTGGACATCAACGTGTTGGGTCTTACCTGCAAAATGGAGATAATTCTACCTGTCTGCACAGGTTTTCTAATAATCAAGATCATTGTAAGCAAAAATACTTCAGGAAACATTTTCAAAAGTTCCATAAAGTTGATTTTGACTTGTTGCAGCCCCGTATGTATCAGAGTAGATCTCTAGACATTTCTTTTGAGATACCTCTTGGTGGACTCAAACTGCCAACCTTCTGGTTAGCAGTCAAGTTTGTTAGCCATTGGGACTATCAGAGACTTCTCACAAAATATAATGCTGTTGTTAAATGCCATCAAGTTGGTTCTGACTCATAACTACCCTGTATAGGGTTTCCAAGGAGTGGCTGGTGGGTTTGAACTGCCAGTCAGTACACACAAAATATAATACGCACTTAATAAAGGTAACTACTTTCTTGTGTGGTGCTGTGGGTTAATGCATTGCACTGAAAAGTCAGCTTGAACTGCAAGGTCGGTGGCTCAAGCTAACCAGGCACTCCTCAGAAACCCTATACAGGGTCCCTATGGGTTGGAACCAACTCAAAGGCATTTAACAACAACACTTTCTTGTTATTATTACCATTACAGATAAAACATCAAAATATTTTTTGGTACCTGGAGAATGTTTAAGACAGTTTTTCTTTTTCTCTTTCTTTCACCTAAAACACCACTTCTTCAAACTGGACTAAACAACGTTTGTTGCAGGAACTCAACCACAGAGACACCATGCATAGAGACGTGTTTCTGCTTCCTCTGAACTCTGACCCCATCCACTTGGTAACAGGAAACAACGAGAACCATTAAGAATCACAGGTCACTTGTTTTTGAAGGCAATTTGTAAATTCTCACGCTCACATGCCAATGTTGTTGGATTGATATTCTTCTCCTTTGGTTCCACCTTTGTACCCCCAATTCCATGAACCTTCTGACACATTCCCTATATATATACAGCAGCCATCATTTTACCACATTTGGGATTTAAAAAATGTTGCAAAGATATTCAGTCTCACCTTTCAAGTCAGCAAGACAAAGGAGACCCTCTCCATTGAAGAAGGGGCTGACTGAAGACTGGAACACCAAACCTTTAAATGCCTTAACATGATCAGGAAGAAGGTTCTGTTTGAACGGGGAGAATTCTGATGGGCTCTGAGGAATTAAAGTCATTCCAAAAATGCTTCCTGGAGGAATCTTAAAAGTCACTGGGGAGCAAGCAAAGTATGTCTTTGAATAAACTGTTCCCTAACACTGGATGACCAACTGCTCAGCCTCTGAAGGCACTCATCATGTTTGGAGAGAAAAGACTTGAAAACAAAATGCTTTTGCCACCAAAGACCAGAAATTACGATGTGGCTAAAAAGACAAGTTGTTATTGTTGTTGTGTGCTGTCAAGTTGGTCCCAACTTATAATGACCCTGGATAGGGTTTCCAGGCAGCAGCTGGTGGGTTTGAGCTACCACCTCTGCAGTCAGAAGTCCAGTGCTTACCCTACAGTTCCATACCAAGACAAGTTAGGACCAGAAGAAGAAAACCATACAATAACTCCGAAGCAACGAGAAAAGAAAATGACGGGAAATTGTCACATTAGATTCAGCAAGGCACAGCTGACAATCAAGCCTGTTTGAGCCAAAACCACAGAAGGGGAACAAAAGGATATACTAAAAGCCTTCAGGACCCTCAGCATCTATATTTCAACCAAAAGGAGAGGGCAATTCTAACCAAAGGACCACATCATTACAACCCAGCAGGTCTTCATATTGGTGCTAAAAACACTTAAGAGCTTAGCTATAACTAGACATAATGAGAGCCTGAGGACTTAGGGAGGTGGCAGGGTAGTGGACATCAAGGTCAACTGGCATACCATAGTCCAAAAAGCTCTACATCCTACTTTGATATATAGCAACTGGGGTCTTAAGAGCTTGTAAGCAGCTATCTAAGGTATAACTACTGGTATCTCCCTGTCCAAAGCAAAGAAGAATGAAAGAAATCAAAGATTCATAGAAACAATTAGTCCAAAGGATGAATGTACTGCACAAACCTCAGTCTCCCCGATCCTGAGACCAGAAGTCGATGGAACCCAGCTACCACCAAAACTCACTCTAAAATGGATCACATTAGCTAAAGTGGGAAAGAAATGTAGAAGAAAACTCAAAATCATAGAAACAAAAAAAAAAAAAAAGCCAAGCTTTCTGGTTGCCGAGAGACTGATGGAACCCCTGAGGCTGTGGCCCTTAGTCATCCTTTAGGCCTGGAAGTGACGTCCCTGTGGCTCCATTTTCAACCAATCAATTTGTTGTTGTCGTTAAGTGCCATGGATTCAGTTCCAACCCATAATAGCTACCCTGTATACAGTTTCCAAGGAGCAGCTGGTGAGCTTGAACTAGCGACCTTGTGGTTCAAAGCAACTTTGCAGTCCAGCACATTAAACCACAGTGGCACATCAGGACTCTTTGTACCCCATAAGCATTAAACTCTTCTTTTTCTGTGATCCATTCTTAGCCTGATTCTCTTCTCTTTCCACATTCACTCCCTAAGTTCCACTGTCCATCAGTGGAGGTGAAGTTAAGACCAAAGTGCTTCTGCAGGTCCGGAGTAACCTTAAAAATGCAAATTAAAAACATTACATCGAAGTACCTGAATACAGATAGATGTGGCAAAAATAGACCATTTCTGAGGAGCCAGATACCTTGAAGCCAAACAATAGATAGGTCTACATGGTGGAACAAACTGAAGAAAAACTTCAAGCCTCGACTTACAGTATTAAAGGATTCTATGAGGCTCATTTAATATTTCATTCTGTTGTACATAGGGTCGTGATGGGTTGGTATCAACTCAATGGCACCTAATAACAACAACAATAAGACTCCTGGTGTGACACCTCAGGTTAATACACTGGACTACAACATAGGTTTGAACTGCAAGATCAGCGGTTCAAGTTCACCAGCCACTCTGTGAAAACCCTACAAAGTCGCTAAGAGTGAGAATCGACCGAACAGCACTTAACAACAATGAGACTCCTGGTATGGCGCTATAGGATCAGAACTGGACTGAAAACCACAAGGTCAGCAGTTCAAACCCACCAGTGGCTCCTCAGAAATCCTACACAGGGTCACTATGAGTTGGAACTGACTTGATGGCACTTAACAATAAAAACAACAATGGGCTAAATATCGAATGATGTAGAACAAATCAAAGAAGATGGAAGGAATACACAGAGTCACTTTACCAAAAAGAAATGGTCAATGCTCAACCATTTCAAGCCTATGATCAAGAGCCAATGGTACTGGGAGAGGCGGCAAGATGGCGGTCTAGGCAGAAAAGCTAGACCCTCTACAACAAAGACACAGAAAACCAAATGAAATAGATGCAGAAGATAGTTCTGGAACTCTGAGCTTCAGATGAAGGGATAGAGACACGAATTGAATGCTTCCTAGGAAAGAGTGTTGAGCAGAAACAGCCACAGCAAAAGATGGACAGTTTGCTGGTCTGTACCAGCAAACAAATGGTACAGCCATCTTGAGCTTTTGTGGGCAGCTTCGGAAACAAGAAAACTTATGTGTGTTGCAGAAACATACCTGTGGCTTGCAGAGACAGAGGTGCCATTTGTTTCTTGTTCCTCACACTCCCTTGATGACCACAGACAAGACTGGCTCACACATACACACACACCCTGGGAATCTCCTCCTTTCCTGGTGGTCAGAGCTGCACCAAGACGAGCACTGTGGTTGTGGGCCCCATTAAAGGATGAGGAGCTGCCCACACTGACCCCATTCACGTGGCCCCTGTTTCAGATCTACAGAGTCGACCATGGCCAGTCCTTGGCTAGCCCTCACTGCAAGAAGCGGTAGGGAGACGGGGAACACAAAACCACAGAAAATAAACTGATCTGTGCTGGGAGCCAGGCCACCTGTGGTGTGGTCATCTTGAACTTTCACAAGTGACTTTGAAGGTAGGAGAGCAGAGATATATCGCCTTTTGGTAGACAGTGAGGGTTGACATTTTTTTTTCTTTTCTTTTCTCATAGCCTACATTACCCTGATGACCAGAGGTGTGGCCAGTCCCCATCTACATACACTCCGAGGGAAGCTCCTCCTCTCCAGGTTGTCTAAGTGTGTGGGGAGCTAGCAGCACCAACCTTGGCACCTGGAATCAGATATGGCCTATTTCAGATTCACAGAGCCAGTTCAGGTCAGTCCTGGAATAGAAGGCCCTCTCACCCTTAGCTACTCTCTGGGCAGGAAGTACCCTGATATTCTACCAGATTGGGTGCCCAGAACAGACAATACCTAGCCCTACAGAACTCAATCTAGGGGCGAATGTTAACATCGCATCCTTTACCCACCCACAACATCAGGTCCTTGGCTGACAGGAGACCCCAGAATTGTCCCCTCTCTGGGCCTGACATCTGCCCTGGTTGTTTTATTTTTCCTTTCACTGTTTCTGTTTGTTTATTCTGTCTCCCTCGCCTTTGTCTCTCTTACATTCTCTCCTTTCTATTACTCCTTTTATTTTTTTCTATTCTTTCATTTTTATTCCTCGACTTCTCTTTCCCAACTTTGGCTGCTTCCTACTTTCTTCATGTTTATTATTTACTTCTTTTAATCCTTCTTTGGGTTTTGTTTTTTACTGCTCTCTGATCTCTTTCCCTTTTGTTTCCCTTTTATTTCTCATTCCTCTCACTAATTCTATTTAGGTTTTTTACTTTCTTTATTTACTCTCTTTTATTTTTCTCTTTTTTATTGTTTTACTTTACTCTCCCACTGAAGGCATTAACAAAGAACAAGGATCTGGGAACTGATGGAATACAAACTGAAATATTTCAACACACTGAGGCAGCATTGGGTGCACTCACTCATCTATGACAAGAAATTTGAAAGACAGCTACCTGGACAACTGATTGTAAGAGATCCATATTTGTGCCTACTCCAAAGAAAGGTGACCCAACAAAATATAGAAATCATCAGACAATATCATTAATTTCACATGCAAGTACAATTTTTCTAGAGAGAATTCAAAAATGGCTATAATAGTACACTGACAGGGATTCAGACAATTGGAATGTGGAACATCATTACTGACGTCAGATGGATCTTGGCTGAAAGTAGACAATACCAGAAAGATTACCTGTGCTTTACAGACTACGCAAAGTCTTCCAACTGTGTGGATCATGACAAGCTATGGACAAGATTGCAGAAAATGAGTATTCCAAAACACTTAACTGTGTTTAGGAGGAACCTATATATAGACCAAGAGGCAGTTGTTCAAACAGAACCAGGTGACACTGAACGGTTTTAAATCAGGAGTGGTGTGCACTAGGGTTGTGTTCTTTCACCATACTTATTCAAGCTGTATGCTGAACAAATACTTCGAGAAGCTGGATTATATGAAGAAGAATGCTGCATCAGGATTGGAGGAAGACTCGTTAACAATCTGTGATATTAAAATAATAAACCTTCCCTGCTGAAAGAGAGGAAGACTTAAAATATTTACTGATGAAGATCAAAGACCACAGCCTCACTACTAAAGCAACAAATAACATCATGATAAATGGAGAGAAGACTGAAGTTGTCAAAGACTTCATTTTGTTTGAATCTACTATCAACACTTGAGGAAACAGCAGTGAGGGAAATCAAATGACATATTGAACTAGGCAAGTCTGCTGAACAGGACTTCTTTCAGGTGTGCAACAGTAAAGATGTTAGTTTGAGACCTAACGTGTACCCGGCCAAACCACAGTATTTTCAATAGCCTCATATGCATGTAAAGGTTGGACAATGAATAAGGAAGACAGTGGAAGAACTGATGCATTTCAGTTATGTTGTTGGAGAAGAATATTAAAGTACCGTGGACTACCAGAAGAGCAAACAAATCTGTTTTGGAAGATGTACAACTAGAATGTTACTTTGAAGCCAGGATGGATGGACTTCATCTCTTATACTTCGGAGACGGTATCGGGAAGGATCAGTACTTGGAGAAAGACATTATGCTTGGTGAAGTGGAGGTACAGTGAAAAAGAGGGAGGCTCCAACAAGATGGACTTGGCACAGTAGCAGCAACAATGAGTTCAAGTGTAGCAGAAATTGTGAGGATGGCACAAGACTGTTCTGTTGTACGTAGGCTCACTATTAATCGACTCAACAGCACATAACAACAACAACAACAATTCATACCTATCAATAATTGTACTGAATATAAATAGCTAAATACACCAATCAAGAGACAGAGAGAGCAGAATGGGTAAGAAATCAGGATCTTTCAATATACTGTCTACAAAAGACACATCAAAAAGATAGGAACAGCATAAATGCCCATAAACAGAAAAATGGTTAAACAAATTCTGGTCCATACACACAACGTAACACTGAAGAATAATGATGAATCTGCAAAACACCTCACAACAGGGATAAATCTGGAGGACATTATGCTGAGTGAAATCAGTCAATCACAAAAGGACAAATACTTTATGAGACCAATGTTATAAAAAATTATGAAAAGATTTGCTTAATAAAAGAAGCAATCAACGATGGTTACAAGGGAAGAAGGAAGTGAAAACAATTAATGGGCTACAGGATAGACAAATGTTAACATGGGTGACAGGGCAGGCAATATACAACAAGAGGGAGGTTAGCAGAGGAAAGATGAAGGCAGCGGGGGACACAGGAAGAAATGCATTCATTAACGTAAATAGAGATACTGGTAACTGTTGATACACAGAGGGGATTTTAGTCATTGTGATGAAACAAAGTATATGAATTGCTGAATGTAAGACTGATGATCTGATCTATAAACCTCACAATAAAATTTTTTTTTAAAAAGAGACACCTTACACACAAAGGCAAAAATAGATGAAAAATCAAAGAATGGGAAAAGCATGTCAAGCTAATAGCAATAAAAAATGAGCAGGAGGGGCTCTTCCTTTCAGATCCACCATCTGCAGTGGGACCGCCACCAAGATGCAGATTTTCATAAAAACGCTAACGGGGAAGACGATCACTCTCAAGGTCGAACCCTCGGATAGATGGAAAATGTAAAGGCCAAGATCCAGGATAAGGAAGGAATTCCTCCTGATCAGCAGAGACTGATTTCTGCTGGCAAGCAACTGGAAGATGGACACACCCTGTCTGACTACAACATTCAAAAGGAGTCTACTCTTCATCTTGTGTTGAGACTTTGTCATGGCGCTAAGAAAAGGAAGAAGAAGTCTTATAGTACTCCCAAGAAGAATAAGCTGTCCTAAAATACTACAAGGTGGACGAGATCAGCAAAATTAGGCACCTTCGTTGGGAGTGTCCTTCAGATGAATGTGGTACTGGAGTTTTTATGGCCAGCCATTTTGATAGACATTACTGTGGCAGGTGTTGTCTGACCTATTGCTTCAACAAACCAGAAGACAAGTAATTGTGTATGAATTAATAAAACACATGAACTAAAAAAATAAATAATTAAATAAAATGAGCAGGAGGGGCAATATTAATTTCTGATAAAATAGACTTTCAGGCCAAAACCAGCCTAAGAGACAAAGAAGGACATTATCTCATAATTAAAGGGTCAATTGAACAAGAGTATATACCATTATAAACATCTATGCTTCCAATGAAAGAGCCTCAGAATACATAAATCAAACTCTAATACAATTGAAGAAAGAAAAAGACAATGCTATAATAGTAGTAGGAGATTTAAATATACATTTGATAAAGGACACAACAACTTGAGAGAAACTCAACAAAGATGCAAAATAACTAAACAGCACAATCAACCAACTTGATCTCATAGATTTATTTATACAGAGCATTCAACTCAAGAACAGTACAATACACATACTTTTTCAGTGCACATGGAACATTCTCCAGAATAGACCATATGTTAGACCACAAAGCAAGCCTTAATAAACTTTAAAATGTCAAAATACTACAAAGTATCTTTTCAGATCACAATACTATAAAATTAGAAATCAAAAATAGGAAGATCAAGGGAACAAAATCAAATACCTGGAAACCGAACAAAACCCTGTTTAAAACCTTCTGGGTAATTGTTGTTGTTAAGTGCTGTCAAGTTTGTTCTGACTCATAGTGACCCTGTGCAGGATTTCTAAGGAGTGGATGGTGGGTTTGAGCCACCAACCTTGTGGTTGAAACCAAACTTACAGCCGAGTTCATTACAAGATAAAAAAAAAAATTCCTTGAAGCAAATGAGAAGGAAAACAACATACCAACACCTTTGGGAAACAGCAAAAGCAGTGCTTAGAGGGCAATTTATAGCAATAAATGCACACATCCAAAAAGAACAAAAATCAGCACATTAACATAACAATACAAGAGGGTGGTTCTTTCAAAGGATTAATAAAATTGACAAACCATTGGGAAATCTAGTAAAATAAAAAAAAGAAGAAGAAAATAAAGCACATAAGACTTATATGGATGACATAGCAACAGAAGCAATGAAAATAAGATGGATAGTAACAGAATACTATGAAGAATTGTACTCCAATAAATTTGAAAATCTAGAAGAAATGGATACATTTTTTGAAAAATACGACCTACCTTAATTAACACAAAGTGAAGAGGAAAACTTGAACAAACCTGTAACAAAAGAAGAAACTGACCCAGTCATTTAAAAACTCCCAACAAAAAAATTAAGTCCAGGCCCAAACAGCTTAACTGGTGATTTTTATCAAACACCCAAGAGTTGACAAGAATTTTATTCAAATTATTCCAGAAAATGGAAGAGAATGGAAAACTCCAGAATACATTTCATGAAGCAAGAGTAACCCTGATACCAAAACTAGGTGAAGCCATTACTAAAAAAGAAAATTATAGGCCACTATGGTGTGGTGCTGTGGGTTGATGCGCCAGTCTGCAAAGCCATTTGAACTGCAAGGTCGGTGGTTCAAGCTCACCAGCTGCTCCTTGGAAACCCTATACAGGGACACTATGGGTCGGAACTGACTCGACAGCACTTGACAACAACAATCCCTCAAGAACATGCTGTTGTTGTTGTTAGGTGCCATTGAGTCAGTACCAACTCATAGTGACCCTATGCATAACAGAGCGAAACACTGCCCAGTCCTGGGCCAACCTCACAATTGTTGCCATGCTTAAGCCCATTGATGCTGCCAGTTTGCCAATCCATCTTGCTGGGGGTCTTCTTTTTCTCTGGCCCTCCACCTTACCAAACATGATATCCTTCTCCAGTGAATGGTTTCTCCTGACAATATGTTCAAAGCATGAGAGATGAAGTTTGGCCATCCTGGTCTCCAAGGAGCACTCTAGCTACATTTCTTCCAACACAGATCTGTTTGTTCTTTTGGTAGCCCATGGTACTTTCAATAGTCTCCTCTAACACCATAACTCAGATGTGGAAATTCTCAACAAAATTTTAGGCAACAGAATTCAACAACATATCAAAAAAAATAATAAATCATGATCAAGTGTGATTCGTATCAGGGATGCAAGGATGGTTCAGTATTAAAAAATAATTAATGTAATCCACCATATGAATAAAACAAAGAAAAAGAACCACATGATCATATCAATTGATGCAGAAAAGGCATTTGAAAAAAATCCAACATCCATTCCTAGTAAAATATTCAACAAAGTAGAAGTAGAAGGGAAATTCCTCAACATAATTAAGACCATTTATACAAATCCAACAGCCAACATTACTCTCAATGGAGAGAAACTGAAAGCATTCTCTTTATGAACAGGAACTAAATAAGGATGCCCTTTATTACTACTTCTATTCAATACTGTGTTGGAAGTCTTTAGCCAGACCTATAAGGCAATAAATGTAAATTAAAGGCATGCAAATTGACAATAAAGAAGTCAAACTCTCTCTATTTGCAGATGATATGATCCTATACACAGAACATCCCAAAGACTAAGCAAGAAAATTATTGGAACTCATTGAAAGATTCAGCAAAGAGACAAGGTACAAGATTAATATACAAAAATCAGTTGAGTTCCTATATAACAATAAAAATAATTCTGAAAAATAAGTTAGGAAAATAATACCATTTATAATAGCCACACAAAAGATGAAATACTTAGGAAGAAACCTAACCAGAGAAACAAAAGACCTATTCAAAGAAAACTACAAAACACTATTACAAGAGACTAAAAGAGAATTATAAATGGAAGACTATACTATGCTCATGGATAAGAAGACTTAACATTATGAAATTGTCAAGACTACCCAAAGCAATATATGGATAAAATGCAATCCCAATCCAGATTCCAACAGCATTCTTTAAAGAATAGAAAAAATGATCACTAACTTTATATGGAAAGGAAAGAGACCTCAGATAAATAAAGCACTTCTTAAGAAGAAGAACAAAGTTAGAGGCCTCACTCCCTGATCTCAAAGTTTGCTTCACAGCCACAGTGTTCAAAAAAGGCTGATATTGGTACAATGAAAGATACATAGATCAAAGGAGTAGAATTGAAACCCCAGAGGTAAATCCATCCACCTACAGTGAGTTGATTTTTGACAAAAGGTAAAAATACATTAAATGAAGAAGAGATAGTCCTTCAACAAATGGTGCTGGCAAAACTGGAAATCCATTTGTAGAAGAATGAACAAGATCCATATCTAGCACTATATACAAAAACAAACTCAACATGGATTAAAGATCTAAATGTAAAACCTAGAACTATAAAGATCATCACTGATTAAATAAAGACAAACTTAGGGGCTCTAATACATGACATAAATACATTATCAAACATTACAAAAATCACACACAGTAGAAGACCAAGGTGATAATTGTTGTTGTTATGTGCCATGGAGTCGGTTCCAAATCACAGCGACCCTGCATAGGGTTTCCGAGGCTGTAAATCTTTACGGGAGCAGAAAGTCTCATCTTTCTCCTGCGGAACAGTTTCGAATTGCTGACCTTGCAACTCGCAGCCCGATTCGTAACCACTATGCTACCAGAGCTCCTTAAGTAGATGACTTTGTTGTTGTTAAGTGCCACGGAGTCAGTTCCAAAGTAGATGACTAGAACCTCCTAAATATTAGATACTTATGTACATTAAAAGATTTTGCCAAAAGAGTGAAAAGGGCACCCACAAACTGAAACAATGTTTTCAACTATATACCAGACAAGGGACTGATACCTAAAATTTATAGAAAACTAAAACACCTCTACAAGAAAAAAGAGAAACAGCTCAATTTTAAAATGGGCACAGGACATGAGCAGACACTTCACCAAAGAAAACATTCAGGGAGCTAAAAAAGATGAAGAAATCTTCACAATCATTAGCCATTGTTGTTAAGTGCTGTAGAGTTGTTTCTGACTCATAGAGACCCTATTAGGGTTTCTGAGGAATGACTTGTGAGTTTGAACTGCCGACATTGTGGGAGCAGCTGGTAGGCTTGAACCACCATCCTTGTAGTCACTATTCCAATACTTACCCTATAAGCACCACACCAGAACTTCACAATCATTGTTAAATTTGAGTCCATTGTTACTTCCACTGTGCCAATCCATCATGTTAGGAGTCTTCCTCCATTTACCAAGAATAATATCCTTCATCAGGGATTGATCCCTTCGGATTACATGTCCAAAGTATGAGAGACGAAGTCTCATCATCTTGGTTTCAAAGAAGCATTCTGGTTGTACTTCCAACACAGATTTGTTTGTTCTTCTGGCAGTCCACGTTAGGTTTAATATTTTTCTTCAACACTGTAACTCAAATGCATCAATTATTCTATAGTTTTCTTTATTCATTGTCCAAATTTCACATGCATATGAGTCTATTGAAAATACTATGCCTTGGGTCAGACTCACTGTAGTCCTCAAACTGACATCTTTGCTCTTGAGCACTTGGAAGAGATTTTGTGGAGCAGATTTGCCTAACGCAATACGTTGTTTAATTTCTTGACTGCTGTTTCCATACATGTTGATAGTGGATCCAAGCAAAATGAAATCTTTAACAATTTCATTTTTTTCTCCAGTTATCGTGATGTTATGTATTGCTCCAGTAGTGAGGGTTTTTGTTTTCTTTATTTTGAAGTGCAATCCATACTGAAGGTTGCAGTCTCTGACCTTTATCAGCAAGTATTTTAAGTCCTCTTTGCTTTCAGCAAGTAAAGCTATATTGTCTGCATATCTCAGATTATTAATAAATCTTCCTCTAATCCTGAAGTCACATTTTCTTTATAAAATCTAGCTCTCAGCATACAGATTGAATAAGTATGGTGAAAAAACACAACCCTGGTGCACACCTCTTCTGATTTTAAGCCATGTGGTGTCCCCTTTTCTATTCGAACGACTGCCTCCTGGTCTGTGTACAGGTTCCTCAGAGGCACAGTGAAATGTTCTGGAATATTATTGTTGGCAATGTTGTGAGGATGGCTCAGGACCAGTGTTTCATTTGTTTGTGCATGGAGTCACGATGAGTCAGAACCAACTTGACGGCATTAACAACACCATAAGGGGAACAAAAACACTAGAGAAGAATACACAATCACTGGAGATCCAAAGGACAACATTCTGAAGACATTGCTGTTGTTGTTGTTGTTGTTGTTGCTATGTGCCATGGAGTCGTTTCTGACTCATAGCGACCCTGTTCAGGGTTTCCAAGGCTGTAAATCTTTACTGGAGCAGAACGCCTCATCTTTCTCCCACAGAACAGCTGGTAGTTTCTAACTGCTTCTCCTGAAGTTAGCAGCCCGATTCGTAACCACTATGCTACCAGAGATATTAAGGGGTAGAAAAGAAGGACTAGATATAGGAAACACAGGGCAGAAATGGGATGAGTGATTCATCCCATGGCAGGGATTCTAATACATGACCTGAAACAAAAATGTGTTTGAATTGTTGAATGGAAAATTGATTTACTTTGTAAGCCTTTCTCAATTCACAATAAAAAGTTAAATTAAAAATAGTCCTGTGCAGGGAGGAAGTGGTGTGGTGTAGGGAGCAGACAGGCTGAGATGGTGTTGAAGTAGTTTCTACCTTCCTGACCCCCCATTAATCTTGATGGAACTGAACTTCCCCTAGCTCTCAAGGTAAAGTACCTGCATCCCAAACTGCTCTAATCAGAAAGAAGACAATTGCTAGGCTCAAACCCTGCCAGCGGTACTAGGACTAGTACAAAATCAGTCTAAAGTTGTGTTCACCTATCAGCAGAATGTGAGATAATCCCATCATCCTCTTCCCAAAACTTTCTCCAAAGAGCATTTAATCCAGAACACTGGCCTCCAGCATTTCATCGCCCGCACCATGTCAGGCAGAAGTGGTCAATTCCATTTCTAATTCTCTTCTAGCCATAGGCTGTTCAAACATTCCAAATCTGGATTATCCCCAGCCCGTGCCACAATTGAGGAAGGATCTCGGCACCGGGGAGATCCATTATAGAAACAAACCTTGCAACCACATGGCTATAGCCAAGAAAGCAAGACTCGTGTCTTCTAAAGTGAAAGTCTGAAAGAGGTAGGGGTTAAAGAGGCATAACATTTATTTTTCATTACATTTTATTTTATTTTTTAAAAAGAGCAGGAAGTAATCAGTTTGTAAATTAAACAGAGACATCTGTCTGTTTCCATCTGAGACTTCCTCATTCAGCTTGCTGTGCATAGCCCAGGGGCTTTAAGAATATAGCAACAGGATATAGAATTACAAATACCCCCAAGATTTTAAGAGCAAAGTCACCTCCTTTCCATTTTGTTGTTGTTGTTAAGTGTCATCAAGTCAGTTCCGACCCACAGCGACCCTGTATAGGGTTTCTGAGGAGCGGCTGGTGAGCTTGAACCGCCGACCTTGCAGTTCAAATGGCTTTGCAGTCTGGCGCATTAACCTACAGTGCTACACCAGTACTCCCTATTACTATTCCCTAATTCTTTCAGGTGATCCAAGAGTAGACAGGAGTCCTGGTGTGGTGCTGTGGGATAAAGTGCTGAACCACAAGATGGGTTTGAACCACAAGATCGGCGGTTCAAACTCACGAGCCACTCCTTGGAAGCCCTATACAGGGTCGCTATGAGTCAGAAGCGACTCGACAGCACTTAACAACAACAACAACAAGAGTAGACACACTGCCCTCTCAAACAGATAAGAACTAGCCACCTGCCTGCAACGAAATTCCATCTAAATATCACCGCAACTGGAGGGGTAGGAAGGAGCAGCTTCTAGAAACAAAAAAGCCCTTCCAGTTTGGGTCTTTCTGAAAAGAAGTTCTGAAATATGCTACAACAGAGATGGACCTGGAAACAATAACGCTGAGTAAAATAAGATAAGCACAAAAGGACAAATTTCATATGATCCTACTGATATGAAATATCCACAATAGGAAAATGCGCAGAAACCATGGTTACCAGTGACTGGAGATGGGAAGAATTATTGCTTAATGGGAACAGAATTCTGCTTATGGTGATGAAAAAGTTTTGAAAATAATAGTGGTGATGGTTGTACCTAAAGGTGAAAAAAAAAAAGTAAAAGAAGATTGGGTTTTTTCTGGTTTTCCTTTGGCTGTAAATCCCCAAGACTGCTGCTGCTATTGGACACCAAAACGCATTCACTCAGTTATTCAGCACGTAATTATTGAGCACCTACTTTGAGCCAGGTCCTTTGCAAGACAGTAAAGAGACCAAGTGTGACAGACTTGGAACGTAATGCAAGTTAGAGGGGAGGACAAATAAAAATACCAACTGAGCAAGGTGAATACAGGCCGAAAAGGAGATAAGCAGGGATTGGAAGTGTTCCTGTGCACTGATGTTCACTACAATAGACAGGGAGAACCACTCTGAGTACCTGACATTTTGGTCAAAACTCAAAGGACATGAAAAAGACAGGCAGCTTTCAGCAAAGGGAGCAGAGAATACAGCATCATATACTGCAATGCAGATTTCCCCAGCTTACAAAGTGACAAGAGTATTGGAACAAATGGTGCACAAAGCAGTTCTGTCTTATCTGCAAACCTGATAGTATGCACACATCTACAAGGGTAAGTCAAAAAGCACTGCTACAAAACCATGAAACCCTTTACTAAACAAAAATATCCAAATATGAAGCTATTGTTTCTGGACATCTCCTCCATTTAGGTCTACACACTCCTGAAGACGGTGTTTCCATCTCTCTAACCTTATCCAAAGAATTCTGCACTCTTTGATTTACACCATATCAAAATATTCATTTGGGCATCCCTAAGGGACTCAAAGAGTCCTGGTGTGGCGCTGTGGATTAATGCGATGGACTGCAAAGTTGTTTCAACTACAAGTTTGGTAGTTCAAGCTCACCAGCTGCTCCTTGAAAACCCTATACAGGGTCACAACAACAACAAGGCACTGGATTCAAGTTACTTTTCAATGTTTTTTGAGTTTTGAGGACAACAAAATGTCTGAAGGGCAAGATGAGGGCTGGACAGTGGATGGAATAGTTTCCCCGCAATATCCTTGGAGGACAGCCCTTGCTACCCTTAAAGAATGAGCAAGTGCATTGTGATGAGGAGGGAAACTATCCTTCACACAACTTTGCTGGCCTTTTCGTCGCTGTGATAGTTAAGGTTTTGTATCCACTTGACCGGACCAGGATTCTCCATGATTTGGTAATTAAGATGCAGTCATTTTCCATGCCACCACTCCTCTGTCAGTTAGTCACACTGTGGTGGCTTGTGAGTTGCTGTGATTCTGGAAGCTATACCACTGGTATTTTAAATACCAGCAGGGTCACTCATGGTAGACAGGTTTCAGCTGAATTTCAAGACTAAAATTAGGAAAAAGGAGAAGCAGGCCACTTCTGAATGTTTAGCCTCTGAAAACCTTATGAATAGCAAAGGGACATTGTCAGATATCGTGCCAGTTGAGTTCCTCAAGTTAGAAGGCACTCAAAATACTACAGGGGAGGAACTTCCTCCTCCAAGTAGAATCGGCCATAATGACATGGATGGAGCTAAGCTGATGAACCGACTCCATGGCACACAACCACCACTACCACGAAAGGAGCCTTGGTATGGCACTGTCAGATAAGCACTGGATTGCTAACCACAGGGCCAGTGGCTCAAATCCACCAGTCACTCCTTGGAAACCCTATACAGGGTCACTATAAGTCAGGACTGACTGGACAGCACTTAACAACAACAATGAGACTAAGACAAGTGAACTTGTATTCCTGAGAGAACTTGTCTGCAGCCATCCGCTGCACACAGAAATAGCTTTAAACATAACTGGAACTTTAGTAGCAATACTTTTTTACTTACCCTCACAGGTATGAGTATTTGTATATGAAATGTTCTGGTACCTTTCACAGCTGGGGCTGCCCATCAGATCAGACCTTGGTAAATTCCAAGGAAGACCCAGGGAAATAAATGATCTGGCTAACATGTCAACCTGGTTCACGGGCCTGCACTGACATCAGGTCTTCATTTTCACTCTGAGAACATCAAACCCTGGCTCCTCCCCCTGGGTGGTTAGGGAAACCTTCAGTCAGTCACCCCCTGCAGAGAGCCAGGCACCTTTCCCTCCAAACTGTCTGGAATAGACAGAGCTCCATCACCCTTCACAGTGAGCCCTGGTCTGGATTTATGCTGGGTCACTTCGCCCCATTAGGGTTGTCATGGCAACTCCAGGCCTGTGTTACCTGGACTTTTGATGCACTGGAGGCAGGGACAACAGCTGTGTTGCTTCTTCTGTAATTTGCCAGGCAAGTGGCAGAGAGACTCAAAAGATAGAAATGCTGAGCAAGACAGGCCCAGATCTTAGCGAGAGTGCAGGAGGGACAGAGCATGCCCAGCACTGCAGAAGCAAGGCACTTCACAAAACCCACCAGACTGTGAGCTCCACCAGGGCAAGGACTCCAGTTGACCAACCTTGGTGTCCTCAGCACCTACAACATAATCTGACATATAGCAGACACTCAGTAAATGTGACTTACTCATTTTGTGACAGGGGAGAAATAGTATAAGAACTAAAACAAATAATCTGGGGCTCAACCCTCTTTAGAAGTCAACAGCTACACAAAATAACAATGTGGCACACAACAGAAAGGACGCTCTCTGTGAGTGCAGTGTTCCATTAAAAACATCTACATGAGACCAAAAGGTCAACAGTTACTCTAAAGCAAAGATTATAAATGGAGAGGGAAACTAGAGTACAGGAAATGAAACAACTGGAATAAAGAGAATGTTGACACGTTATGAAAAATATAACTAATGCCACTAAACAATTTGTCTAATGGAAACCTAATTTGCTGTGTGAATTTTCATCACAAACACAGTATTATATTTTAAAAAGTCAAAGTATAATTGGGTGGTGGTGGTTATGTGCCGTGAAATTAGTTCTGACTCATAGCAACCCTGAACAGGGTTTCCGAGGCTATAAATCTTTACAGGAGCAGAAAGCCTCATCTTTCTCCCATGGAACAGCTGGTAGTTTCGAACTGCTGACCTTGCGACTTGCAGCTTAATTCGTAACCACTATGCTACCAGAGATCCTTAAAGTATAATTGCTGTTGTTACGTACCATGGAGTCAGTTCCGACTCATAGTGACCCTATACAGGGTTTCCGAGGCTGTAAATCTTTATGGGAGCAGAAAGCCTCATCTTTCTCCCATGGAACATCTGGTAGTTTCGAACTGCCAACCTTGAGGTTAGCAGCCCGACTCATAACCACTATGCTACCAGAGATCCTTAGGAGATTACAAACACAATGATGCTTCTCTGATGTCAAGCTAGAGACCATAGGGAGAAATTTCTGTAGATAAGAGAACGGACAGAGACACGAAAGGGGAGAGATTTCAGTCTCATTCCTCCCAGAAGTACCCACAGAAGACATGCAAGAGATTTATCTGGGAAAATACTTGTTGTTAGGTGCTGTCAAGTGGGTTCCGACTCATAGTGACCCTATCTATGCACGACAGAACAAAACACTGCCTGGTTCTGCGCCATGCTCACCATCATTGTCATCCTTGAGACCACTGCTACTCCATCTGAGCCAGCCCATCTCATTAGGGTCTTCCTCTTTTTCACCAACCCTCCTCTTTACCAAGCATGATGTCCTTCTCTAGGGACCTGTCCCTCTTGATAAGATGCTTGAAGTATGAGCAATAAAGTCATGCCATCCTTGCTTCTAAGGAACATTCCGGCTGTATTTCTTCCAATATAGATTCGTTTGTTCTTCTGGAAGTCAATACTCTTCACCGACACAATTCAAATGCATCGATTATTCTATGGTCTTCCTTAGTCATTGTCCAACTTTCACATGCATACAAGGCAATTGAAAGTCTCATGACTTGAGTGAGGCACACCTTAGTCCTCAAACTGACATCACTTTTTTTTTTTCCAGATACAATTCGTTTATGACCTAACTTCGGAAGCCAGACACCATCATTTCCACAGCATCATATTGGCCATCTCTGTATAGTATTGCAAAGTGGCAGCATCAATGGGCTCAAGTATGGCAACAATTGTGAGGCTGGCCCAAGATTGGGCAGTGTTTCATTCTGTTGTATATGGGGTCGCTATGAGTGGGTACTGACTTGATGGTACCTAACAACAACAACAAATTCAGTATTGAAGGGGATTACAAAGGGATATGAATATTAGCAGTCAAGGTCATTGTAGGCCATTTTCAAGATTGGTACCACAATAAATATTTGTAAGTTGAAAATAATGTGAGTATAGGAGCTTATATATCTCCATATCTAGAATGAACTGTATTACTCCTCTCCCCTTGGGCCCTTTGCTCTGGAATCACTGTTCCCACTGTTCTAGATCTTCTTTTACCCTCTTCACTTTTACATGACCAGCTCTGATTCCCCTTTAGGTTTCAAAGTAGATATGACTCTTCCAGGAAGCATTTCTGGTTAGTGGGACTCAGCATCTACCATATGATTTTCTTTTAGGGGATTACTGAGTCTCTCCCAAACCCTGGTCCCAGGTCCCCCGTATGTTTTGTTGTTAGGTAGCACTAAGTTGGCTCTAACTCATGGAGACCCTATGCACAATGGAACGAAATATTGCCCAGTTGAGCACCATTCTCCAAATTACTGTTATCCTTGAGGCCATTGCTGTTCCCACTGTTCCAATCCATCTCCTTAAGGGTCTTCCTCTTTTATGCTGACCCTCCACTTTACCAAGGATGATGTCCTTCTTCAGGGACTGGTACTTCCTGATAACATGCCCAAAGTATGGCAGATGAATTCTTGCCATACTGGCTTCTAAAAAGTATTCTGACTGCATTTCTTTCAACACAGATTTGCTTGTTTTTCTGGCAGTCCATGGTACTTTGAATATTCTTTTCCAACATCACAATTCAAATGCATTGATTCATCTACCATCTGCCCAATTCACTGTCTAACTCTCACATGCATATGAAGCGATTGAAAATACCTTGTCTTGGATCAGGCGCATCTTAGTCCTTAAACTGACGTCTTTGTTCTCTAACACTTTAAAGGGGTCTTGTGCAAACTAAAACAGGCTTGTAAGACTGGAAAAAGAGAGCCAAGGATATAGTTACAACAACAAAACCAAAAAATATAAAGGAAAAATAGGAAATAATCCAGCTACAGAACTTCCAGATGAAGAGGAAATCAAATAGACTTTAAGAAAAAAATTAACATAACTGTAACTCTGAAAACTAGACCAAGCCTTTACTCCTAGCCCTAACCCAACCCTTACCCCTAATACTAACCCTAGTCCTAACCATAACCCTAGCAATAAACAAAGCCCTAGACCTAGCTAAGACCTAGTCACAGTTTCAACCCTAAACCTCACTCCATACTCCTTTCTTTTGAACACTTTAAAGAGTTCTTGTGCAGCAGATTTGCCTAATGCAATACATCTTTTGATTTCTTCACTGTTGTTTCCATGAGTATTGATGGTGGATTCAAACAAAATGAAGTCTATGACAAATTCAATCTTTTCTCATAATTCAATATTTTGCCACAAGAATTTTTCAGTATTTCAAATCGAGGTTTGATTGTTTTCTTCAGTTCTTTTGGTTTGAGAAATGCTGAGCATGCTCTTCCCTACTGGTTTCCTAACTCCAGATCTTTGCACATTTCATTATAATATTTAACTTTGTCTTTTCAAACTGTCCTTTGAAATCTTCTGTTCAGCTCTTTAATTTTTTCTTTCTTTCTTTCTTTCTTTTTAATTTGCTTTAGCTTCTTTACTCTCAACAGCAAGTTTTAGAATGTTTCCTGACATCTGTTTTGGTCCTTTCTTTCTTTCCTATCTTTTTAGACTTATTTCTATCTTCCTGTATGTTCTTGATGTCATCCCACAACTCTTCCGGCCTTCAGTCATTAGTGTCTAATGCATCAAATCTGTACTTGAGATGGTCTCTAAATTCACATGGGATATATCCAAGGTCATATTTTGGCTCTCTAGAACTTATTTTCATTTTCTT
>NW_006408521.1:39744454-39769740 GCF_000296735.1 Chrysochloris asiatica | reverse complement strand
AGGGTTTCCGAGGGTGTAAATCCTTACGGGAGTAGAAAGCCTCATCTTTCTCCCGCGGAACGGCTGGTAGTTTCGAACCGCTGACCTTAAGGTTCTCTTTTAAAAATGTATTTGCAATGAATTTTGTAAAATTCTTTCATGAGATCCCCAGCAAAATTTCTATCACGAAGGCCGTATTTTCTACTACTGATCCTTCTTTGTTTCCAACCTTTGCATTCCAATCACCAGTAATTATCAATGCATCTTGATTATATGTTTGATCAATTTCAGATTGAAGAAGTTAATAGAACTCTTCAATTTCATCATCACTGGCTTTAGAGGCTGCTGTGTAAATTTGAAGAATAGTGGTATTAACTGGTCTTCCTTATAGGTGTTTGGATATCATCCTATTACAGACATCATTGTACTTCAGTATCGTTGGTGGTGGTGGCTGTGTGCCGTGGAGTCAGTTCCGACTCATAGAGACCCTGTACAAGGTTTCTGAGGCTATAAATCTTTACGGGAGAAGAATGCCTCATCATTCTTCCGCAGAATAGCTGATAGTTTCGAACTGTTGACCTTGCGGTTTGCAGCCCAATTCGTAACCACTACGCAACCTTGTTGTTGTTTGTTGTTAGGTGCCGTCAAGTTGGAACCGACTCATAGCGACCCCATGCACAGCAGAACGAAATAATGTCCGACCCTGGGCCAACCTCACTACTGCCGCCACATTTGACGCCACCAATGATGCCACCTGGCCGATCCATCTCGTTGGGGGTCTTCCTTTTTTTCTCTGATCCTCCATCTTACCTTGCATGACATCCTTCTCCAGCGACTGTTCCCTCCTGACACTATATCCAAAGTATGAGAGACGAAGTTTGGCCATCCTGGCCTCCAAGGAGCACTCTGGCTGCACTTCTTCCAAAACAGATCTATTGATTCTTTTGGCAGTCCATGGCACTTTTAGTATTCTCCTCCAACACCACAACTCAAAGGCATCAATTCTTCTACGATCTTCCTTATTCACTGTCCAGATTTCACATCCATATGAGGTTATTGAAAATACCATGGCTTGGGTCAGGCACACCTTAGTCCTCAAGCTGACATCTTTGCTCTTCAACACTTTAAAAAGTTCCTGTGCAGCAGATTTGCCTAATGCAATACATCGTCTGATCTCTTGACTGCTGCTTCTGCAAATGTTGATAGTTGATCCAAGAAGAATGAAGTCCTTGACAACTTGTTGTTGTTAAGTGCTGTCAAATCAGTTCTGACTCATAGCAACCCTGTATAGGGTTTCCAAGGAGTGTCTGGTAGATTTGAACCACCAACCTTGTCGTTAGCATACAGTGCTTATCCTACAGTGCCACACCAGGACTCCGTGTTTCAAGACAGATCTTGAAAGATTCTTTCTGACTATGAATGCTGCACCATTCCTTTTTAATTTGACGTTTCCAGCATAGTAAGCCATAGGATTGTCTGATTCAAAATGGCCAATACTAGTCCATTTCAGCTCAGTATACCTAAGATATTGATCTGAATGCATTCCTTTTTATTTTTGACAACTTTCAATGTTCTTAGATTCAGACTTTGTACATTCCATGTTCTGATTATTAATGGATGTTCCTCCTTATTTGGAGCTGTGCTCTAAAAGCAAATGAAAGTCCCCAAACCATTACTCCATTCACATTGCTATGCTCATCCCTACTTTGAGGAGGCAGCTGTTCTCCAGTCATATTTTGAGAGCCTTCCAACTCATCGTCCAGCATTATTTCTGACACTATATACTTCTGCTGTTATTCATAAGGCTTTCCTCTTCTGGTTCTATTTCTAACAATGTTCCACTGCTATTCATAAGGTTTTCAGTGGCTAAACATTCAGAAGTAGTTCACCTCTCTTTCTTCCTAGTATGTCTTGGTCTGGACGCTCCACTGAAACTTGTCCACCATGGGTGACCCTGATGGTATTTCAAATCATTTCCAGCCCACAGAAACATGCAGGCCACTACAGTACAACACATTGATAAAGGAGTGGTGGAGGCAAATACTAGTAAAGATAAAAAAAGGAGAGAAATGGAATAGGTGGGGAGATTCTTTGGACCACAGTGTAAGTGGGATGGACACCTATGAGATGAGGAAAGGAAAAAGAAAGACTGGGCAGGAAGAGCCTCAAACTCCAGGACAGTTCTGAGAAAGTCTTGCCAGACAGGTGAAGGGGCCCTAAGCAAAGGTTACCCATTAGAAGAGTCCCACATTGAGCAGGAATGGCCAGCTCTACTGTACCCCTGGATTCAATTACTAACTGAGAGGGACCCAGGGGAAGTGTGACGTTGGCATGAACACCACACCAAGGAATGGATCCAAAGGTAGGTAGCTGAGGCTGTGCTTTAATTGTGTCCCCAAGAGAAGAAGATCTGAACAGGCACTTCTCTGGCCACCCCAGGGAGGTGGGTGGAACGCAGAGAGATCCACAGAGGCTGAAAACAATAAAACTGAAGAGGAGAGAGCATGTCTTCAGGGCACAGAGGCAAGACCAGGAGGTGGCTAGAGGGCGTGTTGCTCAATGCTGGTTGTCCTCCCAGAATCTGCTCTACCCTTCTTGCTTAAAAACAGAAGCTCTTAGATTTTCTTGCAGCTACATGTGCCCATGTGGCCCAGCTCTGGTCAGAGCAATGGAAACCTGGAAGTGGAAATCTGCCAGAGGTTCCTGATAAGAAGTAAGTGGCTTAGCTGGCCTGTGTCTGTCACTAGAGGTGGTCACATAGAAATAGATGAACCCTGTATTATTGACAGGAGGAGCTGATGCACCAGTTGTGTGGGCAGCCACCCCCAGAACAATATAGGGTGAAATCATGAAAGTTAAGCTTGTACCCCATGCAGCCAATATCAATCTTAAATTATTCAGATGGAGGGCTCTTTCGAGGTGAGTGATAGGGTCCCCACCTCCATCTTTGTATAAGGCATGTTACTTGCTCACCAATGCAATTGGATCTCCTTAGCAGGAGTGGGGTGTGGTGAGGAAGAGGATGCTTGGGGTTGAATGGCAAAGTTAGTCTGTTCTGAAAGTGTGCACAGGGCAAGAGAAGAGAGTGCTCAGAGGTACTAATCACCTGTGTTATAAATGAATAACTTCACAACTCTGCCCCCCAGCAGTTTGTGATGTGATTGAGAAACCAAGGCAGAGAAATGAGTCCCCATGAGTCAGAATTGACTTGAGAGCAGTGGGTTAGATCTGTATTTTTTGTGGAATGTCATCTTCAAACTTGAAGACTTTCGACAACAGAAAAGTGAGTTGAAATATACTTTTATCTCTCAGCTCAACAAATTGAAATAAGGCTGCTTCCCCCTCTGGGCCGACCGACAACACTGGCAAAATGGTTTCCCTCCCAGACACAAAACCCACCCATCTCACCGTCACCAACACTAGAAAGCGGCCCAGCCAGGCCTTCAGCTGATCTACCAGCAGGAAGTCCTACTTCCAAAGCTTAGGAAAAGGATTTGTTGTTGTTGTTAAGTGCCATCGAGTCCGTTCCGATCCATAGCGACCTTGTATAGGGTTTCCGAGGAGCAGCTGGTGAGCTTGAACCACTGACCTTGTAGTTCAAACGGCTTTGCAGTCTGGCGCATTGACCCACAGCATCACACCAGGACTACTAAGAAGAAGGAGTTGTTGTTGTTAAGTGCCATCGAGTCAGTTCCGACCCATAGCGACCCTGTACAGGGTTTCCGAGGGTGTAAATCTTTACGGGAGTAGAAAGCCTCATCTTTCTCCCGCGGAGCAGCTGGTAGTTTCGAACCGCTGACCTTAAGGTTCGCAGCCCGATTCGTAACCACTACGCTACCAGAAGAAGGAGTAGCACAGGGCAATTGCCCTGAAAACGAACTGTCCAGTTTGCAAGAATTTAAGAGACCACTCTATACCAGTCAGCATGTCAATCTCAGAATGTCAGCAGAGCTGCTGACTGACTACCCAGCTCTATGGGTCAGGCACTGGAAAGTTGATCAGCCCTCTGCGTCCCATGAAGGTACAGCTCGTGGTCCAGAAAATTACTATAGACCCCACACACACACACACACAGGAAACAGAAAACCCTGGTCTTTAAGAAATGAAACCAACTGTCCTCCCCTTACATCCCCGGGAGACTTGAATGAAGTCCATCTTCTCTTCTAAGCACACGTTCCATATCCTTTTCTAATTGCCTTAACGGGAACCAGCTCCCCACAGACCTTCTCAGTTGTTTCTTCAATCAAGAGAAAATATATTTGATTAATAATCATGTAATTCCATTTCCAATTCCGTGACCATTATCATTGGATGGGATGATCTTGGAGCTGGGAGATTCATCAATCACTCTGACAGCCAAGTCTTTGTGCCAATGGGAGTGGAGTTGGAGGGTCTTTGTGAGTACTGTAGTCGGTATGGGTTAAATGGATGGAACCCAAGACTTCTGGAGACTTGATCAAAGAACAAACTCCCTTCTATGAGGAAGATATTCGATGAGATTAGGCTGAGAAGAGATATTTCGATGATATAGACAAGAGAAATCTAAGAAAGCTGAGAGTCCCAGCCTGTCCTTTCTGCTAGCCTGTCCTATGAAGTTCTAACTTGATACTACCCAATCCCACAATCACATAAACCAATAAATCTCTTAATATATATCTCCTACTAGTTCAGCTTCAGAACATCAGCCAACGAAACCCCTATGAAGCACAAGAGCCTGATCCTATTGTTCATGGAGTCCCCCTAAGTCGGAGGCTAACTAAATAGCAGCTGACAACAGCTAGTTAGTTCTGCCTCTAGGGTTGAACCCTGACTGATATATATAATTCGAATCGTTTCTTTCAATCCACTCACCATTTTGTACTAAAATAAATTTATTTGGCACATAAAATGTACATGTTGTTGTTGTTGTTGTTAAGAGCTATCGAGTCGGTGCCAATCCATAGCAACCCTGTATAGGGTTTCCGAGGAGCAGCTGGTGAGCTTGAACTGCCAACCTTGCAGATGGCTTTGCAGTATGGCGCATGAACCAGCGCCACACCAGAACTCCTACAATAAATTGAAAACTCGTACCACCTGCCATAATGGAGGGAAACCATAAAGACAAATAGAATGAAATCTAAAAAACAATGCCATGAAATTCCAGCTGGATATCACCTCCTGCCAAAGACTTTGACATAGGTCTGGTCCAGGAGTGTTAGAAAGAAAATGAAAGAGAGCGGTTTGGTACTGGGATAAGTTTTCATTGAGGATGAAGTCTCAGGGAGACACTAATCAAAAAGACTGATGGAGCACTGTGCAGAAAATAACATTTCTCACCACGTGCTCCCTGTTATTTAATGCCAGGTCCACATAAGTCCCATCTGAAATCGTCTCTTGTGTAACCGGAGGTTTACATCCAAATTCAACACGCCTGGGCTTAGGTAAGCAGCCTAGGGGAACATTTGAGGATTTCTTCTAAGTGACTATTCAAGGACCTGAGAAATTGGTCTTGGTTTAACTGCAGGGGAACTGCTGGCTGAATAAACCCCTGACCCAACTCAATACGTACTGGAGCACATGGCCCTAGAAGAAGGCGCCCTAATGGCATACCAGGGTGGTGGGTTCAGAAACTGCCGCAGCAGAAGCCTTAGGAAACAGCAGCAGAAGGTACCACGCCTAAGCCCTCAAATTGTGACAGTCAGGGCTCCCTGTTCCAAAGGGGAGATGGTCTCAGGCCCCAGGAAGTCATGTGCAGAAGGAAGAAATCCCCGGTGACTCCCTGCTTCTTACAAGCACCGGCTCTCTGCTTGTGTTCTGGACATCGTTCCAGGCGAGCGTCAGCTAGCAAGCATGGGTTTCATGTAAAACTGTTCAACTACAAAGTAGTAAGTTAAGTACAAGTAAGCTGTGCTTCCCTTGATTTTTAGGTACTTCTTCCCTGGTAGGAACTATACATTTGAAAAAAGGTATTGATTCTATATGAAAATGCTGTGGTGTTGATAATGCCACCCCAACCTAGAAGAATCCTTGATGTAATTTTTTTTTAAATATTCAAATGTGAAACTGTTCACTACAGATTAGTAGCACAAGCAATCATATGCTTACCTTGCTGGCTGGGTAACTAGACACTGCATGGTTTGGGGGCCCCACTCTGTGAACAGGATTCATAGCACAACCTTTAGAGTTCTTTCCTATGTTTCTGGATTATTTCTCATTGGATAACTGCTGCCAGCGTTCACAAGTATTGTTAGGCACCATTGAGTCAGCATAGCGACCCTACGTACAACAAAACGTACAACAAAACAAAGCACTGCCTGAGCCATCCTCACAATTGCTACGCTTGAGCCCCTTGCTGCTGCCACTGTGCTAATCCATCTTTTATGGAGACTCCTTTTTACACTGAGCCTGCACTTTACCAAGAGGCAGAAACGGTGATATATTTGAGCAAGTTTAACTGCAAGGTCGGTGGTTCAAGCTCACCAGCTGCTCCTCGGAAACCCTATACAGGGTCGCTATGGGTCAAAACCAACTCAACGGCACTTAACAACAACAATATATACCAAAGAGTGAAAGAGGGTGGGCTTGGGGTCCAGCAGATGAAGATTTGAATCTCAGCTCTGGTTGTACCCAGAGACTTTAGAGGAACAAATTACATAAAAACTCGGACTCTTTGTCTCTTCATTAATATAATGGTCCCAATAACAGGGCTGTAATAAGTATGTGCTGTTTGTTGTCTTGGGATTACAGGGCCCTGGTTTTCTATGGAGCACATGTGGTATCGATGGACTAGACTTCATTTCTCCTGCAAATATCTGGGGTTCACACACAACCTTGGTCTAACCAAAGAACCTAGTCCACTTCCCTGGTTCGGGGACAAGCATGTGGCCAAATGCAGTCTGCTGAGAGTGAATGCTGGAGCCAAGGACAAAAAACTCTTTCTTTTGACTTAGTTTCTAAGCTGGTAGGATATAAGCCAGAGCTACTAATTGCCATTTTTGCCACCTCATAGGAGGTTTCTGCTGAGAACAGAGTTAATATAATGGAAAACCAAGTACGAGAGAGAACTGACTATATGCTTGGCACATAGTAAGCCTTCAATCAATTCTAGCTGTTGCTTCCTTTTGTGATGCTCAGTTACTCACACAGAATAAGCCCTTATCCAACACATGGGAGCTATAAGTTTTCCATAGAAATCACTCTGAGCATCAACCCATTCATCTGGCAGTACAGTCAGCCAGAGGCTCAAGTGAGCATATTATTGAAGGCCCACATTTTAGACTCTTGAGATGAGAAGTTAATACACCCCAAAAAACTATGTTTTGTGTCACAGCTCATTGTTGTGACTATGCAGCTTCTGTGTGACTCGGTGGACCTCAGCAGAGCTATTCAAATGGGGAAATACGGAAAACTCATTTTACTGGTTAAGTGAGGACACGTTCTGAAGAGTAACCATTAGGTGTTTGCAGAAGCTGAACTTTTTCACAAGGTAAAAAATAAAAAATCCACCTTGTTTCTAAAATCCACATTTAGATCCTGCCAAAAGTTATGCATGACACACAACGCAACTACATCTTGATGACAAGAAAGACTTAAAAATCACTTTTTTTAAAGGTTGATGTACTTAACCATTCTTCCAAAAATACCAGTGGAAGGGAGAGAGTGGAGGAGAAAGGGAGCAGCTGAAAAGTGACAAGCTGCATCAATTGCCTACATCACTGTGCAACACCAGCAGGCACAAGTGATTGAATTGTCATCTTAGGCGTCAGCTACTATTGACAGATTTTACTGGTACCTGCTCTAGACTAACCCTATCTTTTAATGAAAAAAAAAAGTTTGACACGGTAAAATCTCATAGAATGGATGTGGCTGGTAAACTCTATAAAAATCATCTTTCGGTGGTTTCTGAACTCTTTCAAGACCTATGTCACAGAAAGGTAACTTATGACACTGTTTTTATCTTATCGGGGTTCAGGAGGAAGATAAGAACCTAAGCCCTTTTGGTTAGCTACATATAGATCTTCTCCTCCAATCCTCACCCCCTCACCCTTTAAGGTAGGTAGCTGCTGTTACTGTTGTTATTTGCTATCAAGTCAGCTCAGATTCTTGGCAAGCACATAACAGAAGGAAACATTGTCCAGTGCTGGGCCACCTTCACGATTATTGGTGTGTTTGAGTCCACTGTTGCCGCTGAGATGTTAATCCCTTTCATTAAGTGTCTGCCTGGTTTTCTCTGACTCTATACTTGACCAAACAGGATGATCATTCCTAGTGACTGTGCTTTCCCGATGATGGGTCCAAAGTAAGTGAGCAATCTGGTTGCATTCCTTCTAAGACTGATTTGTTTATTCAGTATTCTAAACCAATACCATAATTTGAACGCATTTTCTTCTGTCTTCCTTTATCATGCCTTTGAGACAACTGGAAATACCATAGTTTGGCACTATAGTCATCAAAATGATAGCTTTGCTTTTTAAAACTTCAGAGAGGACTTTTGCAGCCCATTTTCCCATTGTGATGCCTCACTTGCTTTCTTGAATGCTGCTCCCATGGACATTGATTGTTGACTTAAGTAGAATGAAACCAGCAGCCCCATTTTACAGATCTCATAGGCGTCATGGTGTGGCACAAGGTTAGCAGTTCAGATCCACTAGATGCTCTTTGGAAACTCTGCACAAGGTTGCTATGAATCAGAACTGACTCAATGGCACATAACAACAACAAACTCAAAATAGTGATGCAACTTACTTAAGCAGAAAAAATAAGGATAGGTCTAGACCTAGAAATGATACAAACAAAAGAACTTGGACTCTTTCCAGTATTCCATGCTAGGATCCCCCTTTCCCACTTTTCCAATCTTACCATTCCTTCTATTCCTCTCTTTTAGAACCACAGCTCAATGTGACCATGGGCCAGGTAGGTCCTGTTATCCTGTTGTTGTTGCGTTCCCTCAAGTTGATTTCAATACATAGTGACCCTACAGGACCAAGTAGAACTTCCCCATAGGGTTGCCTAGACAGAGGTCTTTCCAGAAGCAGATCTCTAGGTCTTTTCTTCCTCAGAGCCCATTGGGTGATTTTGAACTGCCAGTTTTCCAGTTTGCAGCCAAATGCTTAACCATTTGCACAGTTTGGCTCCTTCTGTTCTCCCTAAAACCTAATATAATGCTTGGTGACCAAAATGCATTTAAGGAAAGCAGGTCTAGCTTGGCCAGGGGTCCTCTGTGGCTCAACACTCTAGGATCCCTGAAGATCAACTAATAAAAGAGCTCAACCCTGGATAAATGTTTTGCTAACCACTATTAGCATGACTTTGCCTCTGTTTTCTTCTTTCAGCTCTTTGAAGTCCCTGAGGAGTCTCTGCAGATTAGAATTTTTTAAATCAAACTAAATCTAAAGAAATAGGAAAATGAGCTTAAAGTCACAATAATAATCATGAACATGTTTTGAGCTATGTGTTTGGCACTCTTAAAAATATTTTACATATACAAAGTCAGAGAAATGTCTATCACCTTAGCAATGCTATAACCCACTGCATCAAGTGGTGTCTTACTTCTGGTGACCTTATGTAGAGCTTCTGAGGCTGCAGATTTTTAAGGGAATTTACCCAGAAAGCCTCATCTTTCTTCCTCAGAGCAGCTGGTTGGTTTGAATTGTTGATTTTGTGCTTATCCCATAGCGCCACCAGGGCTCTTCAGCAACACTCTAAGGTAAGGCCTATTAGTCCTGGTGTGGCGCTGTGGGTTAACGCGCCAGACTGCAAAGCCGTTGGCAGTTCAAACAGCAGCTGCTCCTCAGAAACCCTCTACGGGGTCGCTATGGGTCAGAATTGACTCGACAGCACTTAACAACAACAACAATTATCATTTTCAAGGAGCTTTGGCAGCACAGCAGTTACGAGTCGGGCTGCTAACCTCAAGGTCAGCAGTTTGAAACTACCAGCTGTTCCACAGGAGAAAAATGAGGCTTTCTGCTCCTGCAAAGACTGTATACAGGGTCACTATGAGTCGGAACTGACTCCCCAGTACACAACCACCACCACCACCATTATCATCTCTAGGAGTCCTGGATGGTGCTATGGATTAATGCACTGACTGCAAAGTTGCTTTGAACTGCAAGGTCAGCAGTTCAAGCTTACCAGCATCTCCTCAGAAACCTTATACTGGGTTGTTATGGGTCAGAACCAACCTGATAGCACTTAACAAAAACAACAATTTTCATCTCCATTTTACAGACAAGAGCTGAGGCACAGAGAAAGGAAGTCACTTGAGCAGGGTCACCGGATAAGGGTCTGGTGCGAACCCAAGCAGCTGGCTCCAGAGCCCATGTTCTACTCCATCATGTTAGTGCTCAGTGGGCAACCATGGCCTATCCGCTTTGTATATGCTAGACTTCAGGCACATCTGAACCAAAGGGCTTTGCCTGAAGAAATACAGAACCCAGGAAAGGAGAAGAGAAGTGGAGTTGTCCAAGTTCCCACCAACATAATAGGCCAGGGTTAGGGTAGGGATGCAAAGGGCTTCTACATATAGGCACCCTTCAAGCCATCTTCCAACCTAGCTTCCAAAGACTCACAGGAACCCAGACAGTGGAGAACAAAACAATAGAACTGCTAAAAATGAAAACTGCTGGGACCCTAGCAGACTCAGTTGTTGCAGGAGGCTGCACCCTGACACAGACATTGTTCTCTACATCATGGGTATTGCCAGCTGGGTGCAGGTGGCAGGAGCAGCTGCTGTTGTTGGCATTCCCTGAGAGGGAACCGTGAGAGCTGGAACAGCCAAGATACCAGATGCCTTGGGTTACCAAGAGGAAAGTGCTCACAGGTTCTTTCATGGGTGGGGTAGGCATTTCCATAGAATGCATGAAGTGAAGCTGAAAAAGTCTTATTGTCTCTATCATCAAGACCCCACCTTTACCCAAGGCTGATGAAATATGAGAAGTACAGTGTCACACATCAGACATATATATACATGAACACATATATGGCTTGACATACACACTCTCATATTTCCAGGTTTATGGTTTTAACCAGTGGTGTACATATTCTTCTCCCCAAGTCACTGAAGCATTTGGAGAACTAGGTAAGAGACTCTTGACCTTGACAGTGGTTTTTTCAATTTACTTGAAAGAAAAACTTCTGTAGAAGAGTCCTTCAAGATCTAACCACTTAGAGCAGACCTCCAAGCTCATGGACAGCCTCTGGCCTAGTTTTAAGATTCCGTAACAACAACAGCTCCCTCCTTACTCCTACAGCTTCTGCCTCAATGCCACACAAGTGGTACTGCAGGATTCCTGTCACAGATTGAATTGTATCTCCTCCAAACTATGTGTCAACTTAGGTATGATTGCCAGTGTTGTGTGGTTGTCCTCCACCTTGTGATCTGCTAGGATTGGCCTCCATTTTGTGCTGTGCTATAAATTCTCACCTTTATATATAAATAAGGCAGGATCAGTATGGGGGGTGGGTTCTCTTGAGCCACAGCCTTGCTCAAGTGCAGCTTTTGCCTGAGTCACACTTTTTTCTTACAAGAGATAAAATGAGCAAGAAGACAACAGAGAGGGGAGGAACCTCATTACTACCAAGACAGAAGCTGGAACTGAAGTGTGTCTTTTGAACCCAAGTTCCCGATGGCAAAAACCTCCTAGACCCAGGGTAAGATTAATGCTAAGACACATGGAGATCTCCAAGGAACACCAGGCCCACCAATATTAAAAGAAGACAATGATGTTCCCCCAGAGCCAGCAGAGAAAGAAAATCTTCCCTTAGAGCTGGGACCCTGAATGTGGACTTCTAGCCTCCTATACTGCAAGAGAAGACATTTCTGTTTGTTAAAGTCATCTACTTGTGGAGTCCTGGTGTGCTGTGGGTTAATGCGCTGGACTGCAAGGTCTGTTTGAACCTCAAGGTTGGTAGTTCAAGCTTACCAGCTGCTCCTTGGAAACCTAACACATGGTCGTTATGTGTCAGAACCAACTCAACGGCACTTAACAACAACAACAACAACAACTTGTGGTATTTCAGTTATAGCAACATTCAGCTTGCTTATAAATCCCCTTGACTAGAGACCAGCTTACTTACTTCTTTGTCTGGCTTTCAATGACCAAAAAATTGCAATGAATCCAAAACGTATTTTGGGAGGAGGTCATTTCTCACTGTGACTTTTGGGGTCCATCACATGTAAAGTACACATGAGAATGAAGGCATTGAGAAGGAGCCTTCTGTAGGCAGCTCACTCTACACCACTTCCTTACAGACCACCTTCAATGCGTTAAACAGCTCCATAACACAGTTAGTCCATGCTAAGCTTTTCATAAAAAATAAGCTCAAAGACTTCTTTCCTGATCTTGTACAGCCTTCACATTGATCCCCATAGAATTCCATCAGTTTGGCTCTGACACTGGGTCCTTCTGACTCCTCCCGGATCTGTACCTTCAGAAGATTAAATAATCAAGCCATTTCTGCCTCCTCCATTCCCTCCCTGTGGGTGAGGACCACTGTGGGTCATTCCCCCTCTCAGTCTAGCATGGAGGAATGAGAGACTGAGGAGATTACCATGCCCACCCTCAGAACCAAGGGGAACAGTGTGGTGGAGGATGGAAAATAGTATCAAAACAGCGAGACTCCACGGAGGAGCCACACAAAAAAACATTCTGCCTCCAATCTGATTACAGACTCAAAAACAATCAAACCTCTAGGGCTGGCGCTTCTGGCTGCCTGCCTCATCCCAGGCCCAGGCACTGGGGTGGACCACTCTGTACATCACTCACTTAAATGGCAACAACATCTGACAGACAGAGCATGGAGCCCTGACCCGGTGAGTCCCTAATGTGGTTAGAGTTGGAGAAATGATTCATCAGAGAATGAACTAAAGCGTTTAATGTCCCCTGGATGCATTAGGGGCCGGTTCTTCTGGCCTCCGTAAAGCACCTCCATGTGTTTACCCTGAAAACCCCTTAGCTGGCTCCCTACATGAACGCGCTCCTTACTCATCCTCATTGTGTCTCACAATCACTTGTGTCTGCACAGTCCGTCGACTCCCTCTCCATTCCCTTCCAGGGCTCCTTCGGGTCACCTGCCAGCTTGTAGTTCTCATACACAACTTTGCCCCAGCCCCTGCCCAACCCCAATTATTCTCGGATCCCCAGAACCTCCACCTGTCCTTCCTGTCCATCAGCGCCTAGCCAAGGCCAGCTTCTCCTAGAGTCTTCTCACCTCCCATTATCCAGAAGTATGAAAGGAACGCGGGTGGCAGAGTGGGTTTAGTGTTGGGCTGCTAACCACCAGGTCAGCAGTTTGAATCCAACAGCTGTTCCACTGCAGAAAGATGAGGCTTTCTGCTCCCGTAAAGACTTACAGCCTTGGAAACCCTATAAAGGGTCACTATGAGTAGGACCAGACACCACCATCACCACCACCACCATGAACTCTCCCGAGTACCCCCTAGGCACTTCCCTTGGATTTCTACCCAGCATTCCCTTGTTTGCTTGTTTGCATGTGTGGAGATCAGTGGAGAAGAGGTTGTCAGACCCTAGATGGAGACAAGATCACTACCTCCTGACGGTTTGTGCTTTGCATATAGCATAAAACCAAGGATGAGATCTTAGTGAACGTTGCCTTGAAGGATTTTAGTATCATTCCTAACAACCTAAGCACCTACCTGCCTAATATTCTAGAGTCTGAGATTAGGACAACATCTTCACCTGACCACACACACACACAAAAAAAAAAAACAGCAGCAGCACCTTTATCACCATTATTATTGTTACTACAACTACTGCTAAACCAAAACCAGCAACCAAACGTACTGCCCTCAAGTGGATTCCAATTCACAGCAGCACTATAGGACAGAGGATTGCCTAAAAGTGAATCTTTACAAAAGCAGACTACCACATCTTTCTCCTGCGGAATGGCCATTGGGTTCAAACCACCTTCCTTTCAGTTCGCAGCAAGTACATGCCTAATCACCGTGCCCCGGGGCTCCTGCCAAAAGACTATTGGGAATTTGTGGAGTCAGGATTTTCTCCATGATTCATTGTTTCCTGCTCAGCTTTAGTATTTTTCCTGCAGGTTGTGAATAACTAGGCTGCACTTACATACTTTAGTGAATGGAGAAGTGTACGCTTAGAGTCAGGTTCAGTAGTCAGGCAAACTAAAACCAAATCCATTACCTTTCAGGCCATTCCAACTCATGACGACCTATAGAGTAGAGCAGAACTGCCCCAGAGCATTTCCAAGGGTGTAACCTTTATGGGAGCAGACTGTCACTTCTTTGCACCCCTGAAGCATCTGGTAAGTTCTGCAGCAGAGCGCTTAACCACTGCACCACTAAAGTAAATCCAACCCAAACCCACCGCCATTGAGTTGATTCTGATTCCCAACGACTCTATATAGGACTTCTGAGATTGCAACCCTTTACAGGAGCAGACAGCCTTGTCTTTTTCCCAGAGAGTGAATAGTGGGTTTGCACTGCCAACTCTACAGTAAGCAGCCCAATGCCTAAACCACAGCACCACCTCTAGGGGAAATGCCAACCCAAACTCACTGGCATTGAATCAATTCTGACTCATAGCAACCCTACATAGGATTTCCAAGACTGTAAATCTTTATGGGAGGAGACAGTCTCATCTTTCTCCCAAAATGCTGCTGGTGGGTTTGAAATGCTGGCCTTAAAGTTAGCAATCCAGTGCTTATCCTACAGCATTGCCAGGGCTTCTACGGGTCGAAATCCTGGTTTTGCCTTTCTCACGATACTCTTCAGGCCGAGTTTCCCCTGTGGGGTGACAAAGTGGCTCAGATAATCCCAGTTATTCCAGTGTTCTGTGCCCAGCATGTCTGAATGATCTCATTATGTCCTCAGAGCAAGTGCAGCGAGGAGAGCACCATGAGTTTGGCAGGGAGCTTCGTGACATGAAGAGCTGGGAAGCAGTCTGAAACTAGAGTAACCTGAAATTGTATATATATATAATTACATCCACAATATCTTGTAAGTACTTTGAAGTCATTTAATGGTTCATAGAAGGCTTACAATGGGCAGATTTTTAAAAACAAGAGCTTTACCAGTGGTCCTAGTATGGCTTGCTTGATGAAAGAGGTTTGATCAGAGCACGAGGAACAGAAAGGAGTCCTATGTTCTCTCAGTTGCCCAGTGAAAAGCCTTCTTTGAATGGGCCCTCAGTGTCAATAAACAAAAGTTCAGATGTCTGTGCCTGCTCTGTATGAAGCATAGTACACTGCTTATGGTCAAATTATTGGTCATTAATTGTCCATTTCTGTTCTTCAGGGTTCCACTCATCATTCAATGCCCCACTCTCATGTTACCTTCTCAATGGAGTTCCATCGAGCTCTGTGGGAAGTGGTCAGTGGTACTTCCTCCCTGGTCCCACAGGCCTTTTATGCATCCCTCTATGATAGCATTTCTTAGACTGCAAGCTACTTGGTGTGGCGCTGCGGACTAATGCACGAGACTCCAAAGTCGTTTGAATTGCAAGGTTGGTGGTTCAAGCTTACTAGCTGCTCCTTGGAAACCCTATACAGGGTTGCTATGGGTCAGAATTGACTCGATGGCACTTAACAACAACAACAAGCTACTTAACGGGGTATGCGTCTGTCTCCACAGTTATGGACAGTGAACTGTCAAGGTTTTCCTCTCTGTATCCTGACTGTCTCGCACATACAAAGAAAGTATCATATAATACCTTTTGATTATGTAAAATCTAGAACTATAAAAATCATCAATGAAAAAATAGGAACAAGTTTAGGGGCTCTAATACATACATTGTCAAACACTACTAAAAACACATGAACAGTAGAAGACAAAATAGATGCCAGGGATTTCCTGAAAAACAGACACTTATTGTACACCAAAAGATAAGTAAATAAATAAAAACATTTTTGAGTGCATGAGCAAATTAGTGACTAAGTTTCAATCTGTTGTTGTTATTCAGTGCTGTTGAGTCAATTCCAGCTCATAACAACCCTGTATCGAATTTCCAAGGATTGACTGGTGAGTTTGAACTGCCGACCTTGCAATTCAAACTGACCTTTGCGGTCCAGTGCTTTATACTACAGTGCCACCACTCCAGCCAAACCAGAATTTTGTTTGAGATTAACATGTAGCAGCTGGCATCATCATTAAGATCATTAATATCCCAGCAATACAGTATATGTAACTGAGAAAACTTTAAAGAGAAAAATCAGTTTAATGACGTAGTACATTTCTTTCAAATATGCAGGTCCTAGAGCAGTGGTTACGAGTCTGGCTGCTAACTTCAAGGTCAGCAGTTCGAAACTACCATCTGTTCCGCATGAGGAAGGTGAGGCTTTCTGCTCCCGTAAAGATTTGCAGCCTTAGTAACCCTATGCAGGGTGGCTATACATTGGAACAACACCATCACCATCATTTCTAACTGAAAAGACACTCTGTGGACATTTTTTTTTGCATTATTCTCTTAAATATTTCATGACAATTAAAAGACTTTCTTGGAGATCTGAGATGTAACTATCTTCTCCGTGCCATCAGTCAGCTCACTATGAAATGGCAAAAGCACTAGGGACATTTAAAGGTTGGGTTCTTGCTAGAGAAGCAGAAGAGATGAAGGCAAGAACACGGATCAAGACCCAGTGGTACTGAAGGATGAAGCCTTGATCATATATTACCTCCTGAAATGGTTGTGGTACAACAACTCTGTGTATCTTCTTTTGACGTTTCCCGAGTCATTCAATATTGTGCCTCTAGAATCCTCCAATACAACTCCAGGCTTGAATTTGTCTTCAGTTCTTCCAGCTTGAGAAGTGCTGAGCATGTTCTGCCTTTTTGTTTTTCTAACTCCAGGTCTTTGCACAATTATCTAATGTGGCTTTGTCTTCTGTTCAGCTCTTTTACTTCATTTCTTCCATTCATTTTAGTTTCTCTACATTCAAAAGTAAGTCTCAAAGTCTCTTCTGATATCCATTTTGGTCTTTTCTTTCCTATCTTTCTAACGGCCCTTTGCTTTCTACATGTATGATGTCATCCCACAAGTTGTCTGTACTTTAGCTTTTTTTCATTTTCTTCAACTTCAACTTCAACTTGCATGTGAGCCATCAATGGTCTCTTCTACAGATTGGCCCTGGCCTTGGTCTGACTGATGATATTGAGTTTCTCCATCATATCTTTCCACAGAAATCATCCATTTGAATCCTGTGTATTCCACCAGATGAGGTCAATGTATTAAATCACTGTTTATGTTGTTTATCCATAAAAGTCTAAAAATTGGTAAGTTGCTATCGCACTTAACTACAACTTCATTAAAATTAAAAACTTCTATGAAATACACTGTTGTTGTTGTTGTTGTTGTTGTTGTTGTTGTTGTTAAGGGTCTATAAGAGTAGGGTCCAACCCATAGAGACCCTGTATAGGATTTCTAAGAAGCAGCTGGTAAGCTTGAACTGCTGACCTGGTGGCTCAAACCGATTTTACAGCCCCAGTGTATTAAACCACAGCACCACATCAGGACTCCCTTAATTAAAATAAAAATTTAAACTTCTGTGAAATATACTCTTCTTGTTGTTAAGTGCCTAGGAGTTGGTTCCAACCCATAGCAACCCTGTATAGGGTTTCCAGGGAGCAGCTGGTGAGTTTGAGCCACCAACCTTGCAGTTCAAAAAGACTTTGAAGTCCAGCACATTACCCACAGCTCCACAGCAGGACTCTGAAATATACCATTAAGAGAATAAAAAGGCAAGCTACAGACTAAGATAATGTCTGCAAAACATATACCTGATAAAGGAGAGACTCAAAACTCAACAGTAGAAAGCAAACAACCCACTTAAAGCATGGACAAGAGATTTAAACACACACTTCACACACAAAAATAGACATATAAGTGGCAAGTAAGCATATGAAAAGATGCTCAACATCGTAAATCATAATAGAATTTCAAATTAAAAAAAAAAAGAAAGAAAAGGTACAACCACACACCTATTGTTGTTGTTGTTGTTAAGTACCATTGAGTTGGTTCCAACCCACAGCGACCCTCTAGAGGGTTTCCAAGAAGCAACTGGTGAGCTTAAACCATCAACCTTGCAGTTCAAACCGACTGTGCAGTCTAGCACATTAACCCACAGCGCCCGACCAGGACTCCTATTAGAATGACTAAAATCCAACATATTGACAACACCAAATGCTGAATAGGATGTGAAGCACATTGCATGTGGGAATGTTACATGTTACAGCCACTTTGGAAGACAGTTTGGCAGTTTCTTACAAAGCTAAGACTAGGCTTACCCTATGTACTTTGGACATATATATTATAGGAGGGACCAATGCCTGGAGAAGAACATCATGCTTAGTAACGAAGAGGGTCAACAAAAAAAGCGAAAGACCCTCAATGAGATGGATTGACACAGTAGCTGAAACAATGAGCTGAAACTAAGCAAGATTTCACAGGACTGAGCAAGATTTCATTCTGTTGTACACAGGGTCCCTAGGAGTTGGAACTAATTCAACAGCACCTAAAAACAACAATAATCAGCAACCAAGCTCCTAGCAATTCACCTCAATGAGATAAAAATTTTTGTCCACACAAAAACCTACTCATAAATGTTTATTGCCACTTTACTCATAATTGCCAATAATTAGAAGCAACCAAGATGTCCTTCAATAGGCAAATGAATAACAAATTGTGAGGCATCATACAATGGAATGTTACTCAGTGATAAAAAGAAGTGAGCTATCAAGCCATGAAAAGCCATAGAGGAAGCCTACAAACATATTGCTAAGTGAAAGAAGCCAGTCTGAGAAGAAGGCTACATCTTGTATGATTCCAATTATATGACATTCTGAAAAAGGCAAGACTGCGGAGACAAAAAATAGATCAGTAATTTCCAGTAAGAGCGAGAAGAGGACTAGAAGGAGCACAGGAGATTCTTAAGGTGGGAAACTATTCTACAAGGAGCTCTGGTCACGTTGTGGAGTACCTGTTGGGCTGCTCCCTGCAAGGTCAGTAGTTTGAGCACACCAACTACTCCACAGTAAAAACATGAGGCTTTCTGCTCCCATGAAAATGTACAGCCTATAAAGGATCTGGTAGTGCAGTGGTTACGAATCGGGCTGCTAATCTCACGGTCAGCAGTTCGAAACTACCAGCTGTTCCACGGGAGAAAGATGAGGCTTTCTGCTCCCTTAAAGATTTACATTCTCGGAAACCCTTTGCAGGGTCGCTATGAGTCGGAACCGACTCCACGGCACATAACAACAACAACAACAGGATCTCTATGTGTAGGAAACGACTGGATGCCACACCACCATCACCACCAACACCACCAAAACTATTTTACAGGTTACTGTAATGGTAGATACATGACATTATATATTTGTCAAAACCCACAGAACCGTACACACAGAGCGTGAACACCAATGTAAACTACAGACTTTAGTTAAAAGTAACATATCCATTGAAGCACACTGCTATGAATGTACCACGCTAATAGAGACAGTTAAGAAAAGGGAAACTGTGTGCCAGCCAGCGGAGATGTACATGGAAGCTCTGCACTATCTGTGTAATTGTTCTGTATACGTCAAAATGCTCTAAAATGTAAACACTATTAAAAAACATATGTCAAATATATTTCTGTGGCATTGTGATCATGATGGTTCTCAATTTCCCCTTAATTCTTTCAATACACTAGCTAGCAGTAGGGAAATGGCCCAAGTCTGCCAACTTTAGTTCCTTTTGGAGACCTGCATTTGGAAAGCTCATTAAAGAACACAACTTTCAGCTCCTCCTCTGGAGTGTTCAAGTCCCTGCCAACGGGTTTGGCAAAGGGTTGAACTAGGCCAGTCTTCTTCCGGAGCCTAGGACTCCCTGGCAGGTTGTTAACCAAAACCAACCCCACCCTTTTGTCCCGTCCTGAGTCGCTAAACCCAGTCATTTAAAGGACCCACTGGGGCAATTCTGGGTCTAGGTGGGTCACAAGAAGTAAGTCAACACATAGGTGTTACCTACCCGTTAATTGCTCAACAAGTTGCCTCTCCCAGAAAATATATTTGCATTTTCACTGGGATTTCTACAAACAATAGTTTAATTCAAGGAGCAAATACAAACAGTTCTCTCAACAAACATACTAGTGACAGAAGGCTTTTCCTTCCCAGAATGTTCAGATCTCATGTAGCAGGAGCTGCAGTTAATTTAAGGTCTGAGTTCACCTACCCGAGTGGAAAGAACAGATGCTGGGTGACCTCAGAGAACCAGGGGCACCTCTCTGAGCTCCAGTCCCCTAAATTGTAAAAGGAGAATCTTGAGCAGGGCAATCTCTCTTGGGGCCTTTCCAATTCTAAAGTGCAATGGTTTTGTTTTGCTCTGGAATCCACCAGCTCTGTTCAGACCCTACAAGCCTCTCAGGTTACACACTTGAACCGCGTTCCAAATAGAGTAAATTGTAGGTAAATAACACTGCCTTCCCTCTCAGGTAATCCCACAGGTTGCCTAAACAAAGGGGCTCTCAGCACTGGCTTCTGGGGGAGGCATCTGCAACTTTCATCCTTGGTGCTTTGTGGTTCCTGGTTCACCCCTATGTTCCTAGTTAATTCCCTTAACCCAATGCTGGGTCTTTGAAATAGACAGAAATTCATTCCAAATGAGCTGGGGCAGGCCCCAAGAGGTTCTTTGCTTCTTATTGATTAAAAGCAGGCAGAAGGCACAGCCCCAAAATGACTCTGGTCCAGACACCCAAGGGGTTTACAGTTCAGCATTCTTGAAGGAGGCCAGTAAAAAACAAGGCTTCCATAAGAATGAGAAACCATGGCAACCCATCCCTCCTCAGCCCAACCATGCAAGCAATCATATTGCAATGGGGTATCCCACCCACATTTAGAAAGTATCTCAAGAACAAATCTGATGCATTAGACACTGATGACCAAAGATCAGAAGCGTTGTGTCACCCAGGAAGAAAGTCAAAGGTCATTTAAAAAGACAGGAATGAAGAAAAGACCTAAGTGGATGTCAGTCTGAAACTTGCTTTTCTGCATAGAGATGCTAAAGAGAATGGAAGAAATGAGGAACTACTGAGGAAAAAAATTCAAATCTCGACTGGAAAAATTTTATGGGCAAAATATTAAATGATGCAGAAAACATCATAAGAAAATGGAAGGTATACAGAGTCACATTGCCAAAAAGAATTGGTGTATGTTCAACCATCTTATATGGTAGTGTATGATCAAAACCTGATGGTACTGAAGGAAGAAGTCCAAACTGCACTGAAGGCACTGGCTAAAAACAAGGCTCCAGGAATTGATGGAATACAAACTGAAATCTTTCAACAAACTACTGAAGCTCTGGAGGCACTCACTCATCTATGCCAAGAAATTTGGAAGGCAACTGCTTACTGGCCAACTAATTGGAAGCAATCCATATATGTGCCCATTCCAAAAAGAGGTGACCCAACTAAACACATAAATCATCAAACAATATCATTAGTATCACAAGCAAGTAAAATTTTGCTGAACGTAATTCAAAAATGGCTGCAACAGTACAACAGGAAATTACCAGAAATTCCAGCCAGATTCAGAAGAGCACATGGAACTAAGGCTATCACTGCTGACATCAGGTGGGCGTTGGCTGAAAGCAAAGAATACCATAAAGATGTTTACTTGTGCTTGATTGACTACGCAAAGGCTTTCAACTGTGTGGATCAGGACAAACTATGAACAACATTACAAAGAATAGATATTCCACAACACTTAAATGGTGCTCATGAGGAATGTGTATATAAAACAAGAGGCTTGTTAAACCATTAACAACCTTAGCACACACTGGGCCAGTATCCCTTTGTTCTAGGGATATTGAATGGTTTAAAGTCAGGAAAGGTATATGCCACGGTTGTATTCTTTCACCATACTTACTCAAACTATATGCTGAGCAAATAATCTGAGAAGCTGGATTATATGAAGAAGAGTGTGGCATTAGGATTGGAGGAAGATTTATTAACAACCTATGTTATGCAGATAATACAACCTCATTTGCTAAAAGCCAAGAAAATTTAAATACTTATTGATGAAGATCAAAAACCACAGCCTTAAGTATGGATTGCACCTCAATGGAAAGAAAACAAAAATCCTCACAACTAGACCAATAAACAACACCATTATAAATGGAGGAAAGATTGAAATTGTCAAACACTTCATTTTACTTGGATCCACAATCAACACTCATGGAAACAGTAGTCAACAAATCAAATGGTGTATTACACTGGACAAATCTGCTGCACAAAATCTCTTTATAGTATTCAAAAGCAAAGATATCATTTTGAAGACAAAAGTGCACCTGATCCAAACCATGGTATTTTCAATTGCCTCATATGCATGTGAAATTTGGAAAATGGATAAGGAAGACTGTAGAAGAATTGATGCATTTGCGATATGGTGTTAGAGATGAATATGAAAAGTATCATGAACTGCCAGAAGAACAAACAAATCTGTGTTGGAAGAAGTATAAGTAGAATGTTCCTTAGAAGCCAGGATGGTAAGATGGCAGACACGTTATCAGGAGGGACCAGTCCTTGGGGAAGGCCATCATGCTTGGTAAAATGGAGGGTCAGTAAAAAAGAGGAAGGCCCCCAAAGAGATAGATTGATACAGCGGCAGCAGCAATGGACTCAAATGTAACAATTGTGAGGATGGCACAGGACCGCGCAGTGTTTTATTCTGTTGTGCACAGGGTTGCTATGAGTCAGAGCTGACTGGATGGCACCTAACAATGACCAAAAGGGTTTCTGATGGAAGAATATGAGCAGAGACTTAAGGAGGACCTCAGGCTCAGTGCAGGACTCTTACTGCCCACTTGACAGACTAAATAATCCATCCAAGAGCAATAGGAGCAGCTGCCGATCTTGAGCACTTTCAATGGGTTAAGTAGGCACTAGTGTGGTGTGGTGGGATACGCACTGTTCCTTGGAAAGGGTCCATACCAGTTAGAACCAACTTAATAGCACTTAACAAAAACAACAATATATGCCTTATGGGTATTATCTTATTTAATTCCCAAGTGAAACAGGAATTTCTTATCTCCTCTTTTTAGATGGCAGACTTGAGGAGGTTATATGACTTGACCAAGGCCATAGAGCGAATGGATACACTGGCCATGTAAGAAAGCACATTTGTAGCTCACTTCAGCTCCAACTAACATCTTTTACAGGCTCAGTTCACAGAACATCTTTTTCCCACCTGTCCCTTAAATGTTCCTCAATTTTCAATTGAGGGACCACCTCTCCACAACCCCACAACCAGGATAGTGTTTCTCCCTGCTTTTGATTTTCTAAGAACTGATGTGGAGCAATTTGTCACATCCTCTGAACTGCGAGTGTCGTTTCCATCTTGGATCCCAACTGAGATGAGCCTGGTGCTGAAGCTGAAGTCCCATGAAGACATAAGAGGTAACACAAGAAAGAGCCTGGGATCTTTTGTGGGTGTCCTTTCCCAGGGATGCTGACTTTAAGAAGATACCATGCCCTTACCCCAGGGTTGGGAAGACCACAATACCCTACCAAGCCAGAGGGACTGCAAGACTGACCCTCACCAACTATCTGTAACTAATGCTAAGGCCAGACCTTGATTTCCTTCAGCCCCATATAGTTCCTTCATCTTATAATGTCATTTGCCTTGAAACCAACCAACAGCTGTGTATCACACAGTCAACTGTCCATTAACCATGCATCCAAGAGGTAAGTGCCATAGCTCCTTCCAAATCCTCCACTAGCACACAGATGGGCACCCAGCGTCTGAGCTGTGAGGGGATAGAGACAGATCTCTAAAATTCCAGCTGGCCCCTTTCTACTTGTTGTAAAGCCTCAGACAGCTGGCTAGCAGGATTGGCAAATTGCTGTCCCTCAGCTGTGGAGTAAGCGATTAAAAAAGGTTGGAACACCATTTGACAAAGCCACATTTGCAACCCTTTGATGGTCTGAAGGTGTCCATCTCAGCTCACTTCTCCTCCTTCTCTCTTATGCTTTCAGCCACTGTCTATTTCACTCTGTCTCTCCAACACACGCACACACATATTCCAACGGCACAAGGCAGTGTGTGTTGAAAAGAATTCTATCTAAAATATTCATTCAAAAAATAGCAGTTCCTATCTGCGGAAGTTCTACTATATTCCAAGTACTTCACAAGTCCTGGTTCTAATCACCCTGCAAGCTAAGGGATATTAACCCTATTTACAAATGAATCAATAACACTCATCATTTCAGCATTAAGCCACCACATATTTGAACTGTGTCCCCTGAACATTATATGTTAGTGTTATCTTAGGTTTTCTGTGTTAGTTGGTATGATCTGGTAGGTTATTATTTGGGCCTAGAAATGTTGTCTTTTTTCCCATATAAGTGAATCATAATAGTGAGGTTGGCCCAGGATCAGGCAGTGTTTCATTCTGCTGTGCCTAAGGTCACTATGAGTCAGTACCGACTCGATAGCACCTAACAACAACAAAATGCCGTTCTAGCTTTAAAAAGCCTTCATAGAAACAGCCTACTTCAGAATAGTGGGGCAAACCAGTATTAACAATTTGACTTAATCTATGTCAATTTATTTTCATCTGATTTCTGTAAATGGTCACTGGATACCAGAGTGACCATTAGTCATTTCACATCAGTCACTTATTTGAGGAGTTTATCATTTCCCTTTTCTCTCTCTCATATGCTTGTTGTTGTTGTTAGGTACCATAGAGTTGGCTCTGACTCATAGCAAACTTATACACAACAGAACAAAACACTGCCCGATCCTGAGCCATCCTCACGATTGTTGTTAAGCTTGAGCTCACTACTGCTGCTACTGTGTCAATCTTGTTCAGGGTCATCCACTTTTTTGCTGACCCTCCACTTTACCAAATATGATGTTCTTGTACAGGGACCAGTCCCTCTTGATAATATGTCCAAAGTATGAGAGACAAATTCTCACCATTCTGGCTTCTAAGGAGCACTCTGGCTCTACGTCTTCCAACACAGATTTGTTTCTTCTTCGAGCAGTCCAAGGTACTTTCAATATTCTTCCCTAACACCATAATTCAAATATATCAAATTTTATGCCTTCTTTCTTATTTATTGTCCAACTTTCACATGATTATGAGGCATATAAATACCATGGCTTGGGTTGGAAGCATCCTTAGTCCTGAAATTGACATCTTTGCTCTTGAACACTTTAAAGAGGTCCTGTGTGGCAGAATCTCTAATGTAATACATCATTTGATTTTTTTGACTGCTGCTTCCATGAGTTTTAATAGTAGATCCAAACAAAATGAAGTCTTTCACAACTTCAATCTTTTCTACATTTATTATTATGGTTGTTTTTTTTTTTT
>NW_006408521.1:39718563-39743803 GCF_000296735.1 Chrysochloris asiatica | reverse complement strand
CTCTGCTTTCAGCCAAAATCGATTTGTCATCAACAACTATATCGTTTGTTCCACGTCCTCATCTGAATCTGGCTTGAACTTTTGGCAGTTCCTTGTCAATGTATTGTTGTAGCCGTTTTTTAATTATCTTAAGTAAATTTCACTTGAATGTGATATTAATGATATTGTCCGATGATATCCACATTCCGTTGTGTCACCTCTCTTTGGAATAGGTACAAATATGGATCTCTTCCAATCAGTTGGCCAAGTAGCTATCTCCCAAATTTCTTGGCCTAGATGAGTGCATGCCTCCAATGCTGCATCCATTTGTTAAAAGATTTCAATTTGTATTCCATCAATTCCCAAAGGCTTGTTCTTTGTCAATATTTTCAGTGCACCTTCAGCTTCTTCCTTTAGTACTATATATATTATATGCTGGTTCTTGAAATGGTTGAACATGTGACTGTATGTATTCTTTCCATCTTTTTTTGATGCTTTCTGTATCATTCAGTATTTTACTCATTAAATCCTCAATACTGCAAGTAGAGGCCTGAATTTTTTCTTCACTTCCCTCAGCTTGAGAAATGCTGAGCGTGTTCATCCTTTTTGGTTTTCTAACTCCAGGTCTCTGAACATTTCATTATGATTGTCTTCTTGAGCTGACCTTTGAAATTTTCTGTTAGCTCTTTTACTTCCTCATTTCTTTTGTTTACTTTAGCATCTTTAAACTGCAGAACACATTTCAAAGTCTCTTCTGACATCCATTTTGGTCTTTTCCAACTTTCTTGTCTTCTTAATGACCTTTTGCTTTCTTCCTGTATGATGTTCTTGATGTCATCCCACAACTCTCTGGTCTTCAGTATTTAGTGTCTAATGTATCAAATCTGTTCTTGAGATGATCTCTAAATTCAGGTGGGATGTGTTAAAGGTCAAAATTTGGCTCCTGTGGACTTGTTTTAATTTTCTTCAGTTTCAGCCTAAGTTTGCATTTGAGCAATTGATGGTCTATTCCACAGTCTGCCCCTGGCCTTGTTTTGGCTGATTATATGGAGCTTTTCCACTGTCTCTTCTCACAAAAATAACATTGTTGTTAAGTGCCATTGAGTCGGTTCCAATTCATAGCGACCCTGTATAGGGTTTCCAAAGAGTGGATGGTGAATTTGAACCACCAACCTTGCTGTTCAAACTGACCTTGAGGTCGACTCCTCCCACAGATGTAATCCCTTTTGTTTCTGTGTATTCCGGTTTACTTCCTGAGCCCAGTGTGCAGCCTTCATCCTGGGAGGTCTCCTTGCTTCGCTCTCTTTTTTTTTTTTGGTTAGGGGTAGGGGTTGGTCTAGACATAAGGAATAGGGCTTGGTCTAATTTCAGGGTTATAATTAGGCTCTTGTTTATTTTTTGTTTTTTCTTGAAATCTACTCCATTTCTTAATTTGGAAATTCTGTAGCTACACTATTTCCTCTTTTTAACTTGTGGGGGTTTTTTGTTGTTCTTACAAACTGATATCTCTGGTTCCCTATTTTCTGAGTTCTAGGTTTGTTTTACTTTGAATACTTCTATATCTGGGTTGAGTTCTGGGTGATACAGTCATGTATGTTAATACATGTTATATGTATGTTAATCTCAGGTTATTGTCTGCTGTTATTGGTTCTCTGTCCAAAGAAGTCCCTTTTATGAGTTTTTTTTAAGGTTCTTTTATTTTCTGTTTATCTGGATATGTTCTAATTTCACTGTTATATTTAAAGGACAATTTTGTTGGGTATATGATTCTTGGTGGACAACTTTTTTTCTTTCAGAATTTTATATTAGTCATCCCATTATTTTCTTGCCAGCTTGGTTTCTGCTAAAATGTTCGAGTTTACTCTTATTAGTTCTCTTTTGTAGGTAACTTTTCTTATGTGTTCCCTAGCTGCTCTTAGGATTCTGTCTGCCTTTGGTTTTGGAGAATTTGATTATAATATGTCTTTGTGATTTTCTTTTAGGTGGGCTCTATCCTGTTTAAAGATTGTTCTGCTTCTTGAATGTATATCTTCCTGTCTTTCATAATGTTAGCAAAGTTATCTTCTAATTTGTTGTTGTTGTTAAGTACCTTGGAGTTGGTTCCGACTCATAGTGACCCTGCACAGGGTTTCTGAGGCTGTAAATCTTTACAGGAGCAGAACGCCTCATCTTTCTCCCATGGAACCTCTGGTAGTTTTGAACTGCTGACCTTAAGGCTGGCAGCCCTACTCATAACCACTACTTCCTGTTTTGGAATTCTGATCACATGTAAGTTATTCCTCTTGATGGTGTCCCACATAGCCCCTAGGCTTTCTTTGGATTTTTTTTTTTTTTTTTTGTCCTCTTTTCTAATTGGTCCTCAAATAAATGACTATTGAGAAAATTGTCTTTAAGCTCACTAATTTGGCCTTCCATTGATTCATTTCTACTTCTTTAACCATTCAATGGATTAGCTATTTCTGAAATCCTAATATTAATCTTCTGGATTTCTATTTGCTAGTTTTATATGGATTCTTATTTTTCATTTGTCAGTTTGTTGCAGTAGTGTTTTCCTGAATTCTTCTAAAGTTTTATCTATGTTTTCCTTGATTTCATCTGCAGCTTTCTTGATCATCCTCTCAATCTGGTGAAGGTCCCTAAATATCATTATTTTAAATTCCTTAGCAGGTAGTTCCAATATCATTTCTGGTATTATATTTTCTGTCTCTGTATTTTGATCACTTATTTAAGGGACTCTGTTGTGTTTCTTCATGTAAGCTGAAGTTGTATGTTGTCTCTAAGACATTGTTGTTGTTGTTAAGTGCCATTGAGTCCGTTTCAACTCATGGCAACTCTGTATTGGGTTTCCAAGGAGTGGCTGGTGAGCTTGAGTCACCAACTTTGTGGTTCAAATTGACCTTGCAGTCCAACACATTAACCTGCAGCACCACACCAGGACTCCAAGACATTGTAGCGGTATCGTATGTATGTGTAATTGATGATTGTATGTTGGTGTATTCCCTGGTGGGTGTGATAGAGACTGAAGTGCATATTGAGTTCTCTGTTTGCTATTTGTGTAGCGTAGTTCATAACATGTTTGTGTGATATTGTTGTTGATCAGGTGTTACAGGAGTGAGAATGGCGCTTGACCAGTGGGGTACAGCTACAGAAGGTACCCCTGTGGCTGGGCCATATGGGCACAATTGCTATCTCCAAATGTGGATCCTCATTTTATTCAATACAAACTCTTCCTGTCTTTATTTTGTTGATTTGATCTACAACGTTGCATGGCTTATTGAGAGAGGATACATGGGGGCTAAGCTGAGTCTATGACCACCTGACAATGTCTCCCCTAACCACACACTTGAAAGAGAAATGTGGCAGCAGCTGTAATGCAGCAGCGCAATAGAAAAAGCACTGGACTGTCACCACAAGGACAATGACTGGAGCTGACCAGCCACTCTGTGGGAGAAAGATGAGGCTTTCTGCTCCCACAAAGATTCTTAAAGCCTTAGAAACCCTATACAGGGTCACCATGAGTCGAAACTGACTCAATGGCATTTAACAACAACAAATGAATAAGCATAAGCAAACATCTGTTTAGTGACTTCTGGTGTGGTACTTCCAGTTAATGTGCTGGACTGCAAGGTCAATTTGAACCGCAAAGTCAACGGTTCAAGCTCACCAGCTGCTCCTCTGAAACCTTACACAGGGTCGCTCTGAGTCAGAACCAACTAGACAGCACTTAATAACAACAGCAACACATCACCCAACTAGTAAGTGGCCAAGCCAGGATTCAAACTCTGATCAGGTGGATTCCTCCAGCTCGCTTTCCTTTCTTTCCCACAATCCTATAGGATCTTCCCGCCACTGCTATTGCCTGGGTCAGGATCCTGAAAGCCGGAAATGACTCACCAGAGAAGCCAGGCCAACTCAGAGCTGAGCAGGGGCCAGGAGGGAGAGAACAGAGAGACAGGGGGGCTGTCAGAGCTGGAGAAACCTATGAGGAAGGTTATACAGAAGGAAGCTGTTTGTTGTGAAACGTTTAATTATTGCACTTGGGGGTAATTTATTATCAGGGAAATTAAGTGATTCCATTAGCCTCCTGTCGCTTTCCAAAATAAATCTGTCAGAGTGGAGTGAGGGGAAAAAAGGAGTAGTGAGCTGCTCTGCTTTAATTTGCTTTTCTGGCAATTGCCAAACAGAGGGCTAGGTTCCATTTATTTAGGGGAAGGGAGTTGGCGATCGTCCTCTGTGAGACTCTCTGCCACACTGAGCCCCTCTGCAGTCACATTTCCATATCGGAACAAAAGAGTCCAGCTCAGGAACAAGGAGCCAGAGCCCAGTCGACTCAGAAAAAGGCCAATCCAGGGCCAGCTATGCCACCAAGGAGCTATGGGACTTTGGGCTACACTCCCCCTGCCCCCAGCTAATAAATGAGATTCTCAAATGGTAAAACAACTCCCAACATCCCCTAAATGCCAGTTGATTTACGCTTCCAATAATTGTGTCTTTAAGGTGCTGTATATAACACAGCATTTGGCTTATAATAAAAGCTCAATAAATGGCAATGATTTCATTCCATCCTCACCAGTAGGTACCATTTCTATCAGTGTGGAACAGATGTGGCTCAGAGGAAGCAAATGGTGGAACCAGAGCCAGGATCCAAATTAGAGTCTCCATGTGCTGCTTCAAATCACTACCCAGCACTTCCCTCTCCCTCTATGTGCCCTGGGAACACCCTCCACACACCCGGACCTTCCAACCACAGCAGCGTGGGATCGTGCCTCACAAGATCCTGAGCTATGAAGGACAAGACACTAGTGTTGTCTTCTTCATATCTGACCTAGCTCAGAGACCAACCACATGCAGAAGGCATTACTGTTTTTGGTATCACCAATGTCTGGCACTCAGCAGGTACCAATATATATTTGTTGAATCAGTGGATCACTCATGAATTTTTCATCTAGCTAAATGGATAACCAGATTCTGACCAAGGATTAGGGGGCTTTGCATCCTTCATTAAAGATCCCAAATATCTGGAAAGAGAAGGGTTGATGACAGTTTAATAATTGCAATGGTCATTATTGTCAGATGCCATCAAGCCAGTTCCAACTCATAGCAGCTCTGTGTAAAACAGAATGAGACACTGCCCAGTCCTGCGCCATTCTTACAATATTTCCTATGTTTGAGCCAATTTCTGCAGTCACTTTGTCAATGCATCTCATTGCGGGCTTTTTCTTTCTTGCTGATCCTCTACTTTACCAAGCATGATGTCCTTCTCCAGGGAATGGTCCCTCCTAATAATATGTCCAAAATATGTGAGACAAAGTCTCACCATCCTCCCTTCTATGGAGAGCATTCAGGCTCTATGTCTTCCAAGACAGATTTGTTCATTATTCTGGAAGTCCATGGTATACGAGGGGGCTTCAAAAAGTTCATGGAAAAAAATCCATCATATTTCCATTCCTTTTTTCTGCAAACTTTTTGAAACTCTTTCATATTTAATATTCTTTGCCAATACCATAATTCAAGGACATCAAGTCTTTTTCAGTCTTCCTTATTCAGGAGACTAAATTATGTCTCCTTTGTCCAAGGTTCTGATTTCCTTAGTAACTCTGCTATGGTTCGACAAAGAAGAATGTCATCATCTGATAAGGAGCCAGAGACCGTAGGTCACTGGAATCTCTCTCCTCAGATGCCCAGGCCTGGCATGTGTTTAGGGAGCTACAATCTTTCTCCTGACACAGTTTCTTGCTCATGTTCTTGACTATAACATGACCCTAGAACAGTCTGGCTTGTCCCTGTAGACAAAGCCAGGGAGTACAGTTTTAGGATCTGTGTCCCAGCCACCGGCAGACCAGGCACCATGTGAGGTTTTCTGTGGGGGTCAGTACCAAGAAGTGAGGGCGCTTCTAGATCAGGACAAGCACCAAGATCAAAGAGAAGGAGGCCCAATGCTGTCATCCACAGAGGCATCAAGATATAACTGCCTTTATCAAAGCATTATCCCAGCTTCACAGTCACCCTAGGTGTACAGAAAGTGAGACTTTCCCACGTGAACACTGTGTCTGACTCTAACCCAATCCCACTGCAAGTGTTTGCTCAACAGACCCACAGCTGAAAGGAACATACACCCTAAGCATATGGTCTGGGTGATTTTCTAAGTCAATAATAGCTTTAGTTACCACAAACCACTCCAACTGGTCTAATATTTGTCTGCCAAGAGAGGCAATGAGCACTGGTTGGGAAGGAGATCCAGTGCCTGACCCAAGTCCTGCCCATCCTGGTTGCCTTCTCCTGGCACGGGGGCAGAAAAACAACCCCATCTCTTAAAAGATGGCTTCCTAGGTCCCTGTCCACTATCCATCATAATCTAGCTAGATATCATCAAGGCAGTTCCTAAAGCAAGTTCCTCAAACTTTATTTTGCATACAAATCACCTTGTAGCTAGTAATAGTTGGGTGCCATAGAGTTGGTACCAACTCATAGTGACACTATGCACAGTAGAACAAAACACTGCCTGGTCCTGGGCCAACCCCACAATCGTTGCTATGCCTGAGTTCATCACTACCACCATTGTGCCAATCAATCTCATTGAGGGTCTTCCTTTTTTTCTCCAACCCTCCACTTTATCAACTTTGATATACTTTTCCAGTGACTGGTCCTTCCTGATAATATGTCTGAAGTAAGAGGGACAAAGTTTGGCCATCTTGTCTTCCAAGGAACACTCTGGCTGCACTTCGCCCAACATTGATCTGTTTGGTTTTTTGGCAATCCATGGCAATTTCAATATTCTCCTCCAACACCATAACTCAAATACATCAATTCTTCTATGGTCTTCCTTAATCACTGACCAATTTTTGCATGCATATGAGATTATTGAAAATACCATGGCTTGGGTCAGGCACACCTTAGTCCTCAAACTGACATCTCTATTCTTCAACACTTTAAAAAGGTCTTGTGCAGCAGATTTGCCTAATGTAATATGTCATTTGATTTCTTGACTGCTGCTTCCATGAGTCAACCATGATGGATGATCCAAGCAAAATGAAGTCTTTGACAATGTCAATCTTTTATCCATTTATATGGATGTTGCTTATTGGTCCGGTGGTGAGAATTTTTGTTTTCTTTACATTGAGATGCAATCCATACCAAAGGCTGTGGTCTTTGATCTTCATCAGTAAGTATTTTAAAATCATCTGGGAAGCTTATCAAAACTCAGATTTTTGACACTGTAATTCTAGAGAAGGGAGATTCTACATCTCTAACAAGCTCTTAGGTGATCCTGATATTGCTGGTCTGCAGACTACTCATCTTACGTTGGTGATTGTGGCTAAGTCACTTCACACATCCAAGCCTCAGTGTCCTCATCTCTAAATTGTTGTTGTTATTGTTGTTGCTAAGTGCCATCAAGTCAGTTCCAACTCATAGTGACTTTGTATTGGGTTTTAAAGGAGTGACAGGTGGATTTGAACCACTGACCTTGCAGTTCAAACTGACCTTGTAATGCAGTGCTTTTCCTATAACACCACACCAGATCCTTCCACATATGGTTGGTGTGAAGATCAAATGAAACATGAGAGGGATTTGTGAACTGTGGAGTCCTCCAACTAGTATGAGTGGCTAAATGAATCACTAATCACCAGACATTGACATTTACCAGTGGGCACCACTAAGAGAGAAGAATGTAGAACAAAAGACTTGGTTGAGACTTGGTTCCTCCCCAAATATAAAGACCAAAAGCAAAGAATTATAATAGGGGTGTGTGCTTGTGCTTTGAAGGATGAGTGTCTTCTCACCTTCTTGTTTGGTTTCAACCCTGCTCGCCCTCTGATTCTTTCTCCTGACCTCATGGGGGGAAAGGGACATTGGGTTCTTGGTACCCAGCCTCCTTCCACCCTTATTTGCTTTTTTTAGTGTTGCCTTCCAGGAGTCCATTTTAGCTTCCCACACTTTCTTCCCTTTGAGGAGAGTCCTGAGCCCTGAGTAGCATCAGGGCAGGGCAGTGAATCCATCATATCTTGGGACAAGAGGAAAAGAACATACTGAGCCACAAATGATGCAAGCCTGGCATTCAACATCCTTCTCAGCACCTACATGCTCAGGTAACGTTCCACAGGAAGTGAGTGTTCATTAGAATTCTGCCTGTCATTAGCTGTATGATCTTCAGCAAGTCCTTCAAAGTTTCAGTGTCCTTCTAGTGCTTTGTGCCTACTTCATAAGGTTGTGATGAACAACTTCCTAAGGTTGTTTCAAGAAGACATCCAAATGATGCTTATAGACCACTTACTGTACTGCCTAGTGTATGACTGTAGGATAAGCACTGGACAGCAAGGTCCATTTGAACTACAAGGTCAGTGATTCAAACTCACCAGTTGCTCCTTGGAAACCCTACACAGGGTGGCTATGAGTCAGAACCGACTTAATGGCACTTAACAACAAAGTGCATACAAGTGCTCAATATATTTTAACTGTGCTATTATCAAGATGCTAAGGAGTTCTGGAGTCCTGGTGTGGTGCTGTGGGATAATACACTCAACTACAAGGTCAGTTTGAATGGCAAGATCAGCAGTTCATACCCACCAGAAGCTCCTGGGAAACCCTAGACAAGGTTGCTATGAGTTGGAGCCAATTCAAAGGCACTTAACAACAACAAGGAGCCCTGGTAGTGTAGTGAATTAGGAGCTGGGCTGCTATCTCCAAGGTCATTAGTTCAAACCTACCAATCACTCTGCGGGAGAACAATGGGGCTTTCTGTTCCTGTAAAGATTAGCAGCCTCGGAAACCCTATCCAGAGTCACTCTGAGTCAGCACTGACTCGGTGGCACACAACCACCACCACCATTATCAAGATGCTGGTATGGGGGTTGACAGGTGCTGGACCTATGCAGAGGGTTGGGAACTGGAACCTCTGGGCATACTCTCACAAATCCCAGCAAAAGAACAGAACCACCACCATGCACAATACATCCCTAAGACACCTGCGTTCTCCTTTATCTCTTTCTGTGCAATTGTCACTCCCAGAGCAGCCACGGGATAAAGGTAGAGGAGCCCTGTGAGTTTCTATTGCCCAACAGACCCAGAACAGGAAAACATCGACATTGGCAAGTTCCTAGACTGGCCACACTTTGAAAGTCTCCTTCCGATTAGAAATTGAGGGAGGAGGGAATAACAGGAGATAGAAATTCTCAATGTACTTCTCCCAAAACAAAACCTAGGTACACATTCAACACCCACCACAGATGTCTTCCCGGTAAACAAGGAAGTATGTCTCCTCCCCACCCCTACCCTTCAATGAAGAAATGTGATGTGCTGGTCACCCATCTACCTCTTTCATCAGATTCTCAATCTCTCAAGGTCTTTTGAAAACATCTGGCAAACAGGAGACCCTCAATAAATGCTTGTTTAATCCCACTGAGTTAAGAGAATCTTATTTACCTCTCTGCAGGTACACAGACCGATAAGTTCTACTTAGAAAAGTGTTTGTCTGTAAACTCAAAGAGCTTTTCTGGTCAGATGTCTCATGCAGCCTTTTACCAATCTCTGCCTCACACTGGCATGTCAGTCTAAGCTGTTGGTTGCCTGTTCACACCTGCCCTCTGTCTGGTTTTATGAACTTCTGAAGGGGAGAGATACAGCACTGTCTTCTGGGGCAAAGGTATCAGAAGCATTAGTACCTCATTTTCCATCAGCCTCTCTAGGCCCTCCCTCTATGCCTCTCTGCTCTGCTTTGTTTTCTGGGAGGCTGGAATCCAAGAACTGTACCAACAACAGTTCCTTGGTATCCGGCTTCCCAATGGTTTCATCATTTAGAAGGTGAGGGCAAGTGAACAGAAAGTGGGAGGGGAAAGAGTTTGGGATATTATTTTCCCAGCTTCTGTCCTGATGGGTCATAGGTTGGCAGTGTCCAAAGGTCACAACTCATGTGAGGTGGCCCTATCCTTTGCTAACTCTCTCTCAAGTCTCCGTAATTGCTCCCTTTCTAAACCTTCAGACCTACAGTGGCAGCGCCTTTCTATTGTTCCTAACCCTCAGCCCTTACAGTATCCCTTGCTAAGGCACTTTCACCCTGCCCAATCCTTTATAAACAGTCCCTTCATTGAATTCTCCTTAATTACCAGTCTGATGTGGTTCCTCCCAGAATCCTAACAGAAAGACTTGGAACTCCAAGGAAATGGTTCTAGTTCTAGCCTTGTGGCAGCTTACTAAGTGACTTTCAACAAGATCCCTCCCCTCTTTAGGCCTTCTGTACAAGAGAGAACTTGAGCACATGTCTCTAAGGCCCCTTTAAGTTACAAAATTGTTCTCACATATCTCCAGGATCCCTGTTAACAGTACTGAACACAGAGATGGGCTAGAGATATTTTCATTAAGAAACGACTTGACAAAAGGCTGTTCGAGTGGGGCAAGAAGACAGTGTCTGGGGAGCACAGGTAGAAGTGAAGGTCTTTGGGAGAGAGATTAAAGTTAATACCAGGTTATAAGTTGGCAGAAAGCTGAATACTCAGTGGCAGAAGAAACTGGTCTTCCATGATCTGCTCTTATGCTTTAAGTGGCTGAAAAGTCTAGTCTGGGACAAAGAGATTTTGCTGAGAAATTTGTAGAAACAGTGAAATGATTAAAAGCATGGGATTTGATCCAACAGTCCTGAGTTAAGGATTCAACTGTGTCATTTCCCAACACTGTGATCATACCAAGTTGTTTCACCTCTCTAAGCTCCCTGTCCCTTAACTGTAAAGTAGCTTATACAAACACCTTCCTCAATGGGCTGATATGAGAGTGAATGAGAGATATGTATAGCATTTAACATAGTGCCTAATAACGCATAATGATTGCTCAATATTAAAATAATATTAAAGTATAAAAACATTCCCTATTGTGTTTTTGTGTATATCTCCCCTTCCCATCCTCCTCAAAAAAGAGGGAATAGAAGCAAATACTGTTGAACGATGATGCACAGAGGAGATTGTAATCAATGCAATGAAACGATGAGTGTAAAACTGATGTCCTCCCATGTAAACTATCTCTCAATTCACACAAAAAAACTTAAATATATATCTATTCCCTATCACAATAAGAAAGAAATCCTGGTTGACACAATGGTTAAAAAAAAAAAAGTAGGTAAAAATCATTCTTGAGCATCAATCATCTCTTCTTTTTTTCTGGGGAAATATTCCTGGGTCAAGCAGAGCATGGTAGTTCATTGCGATGAGGTAGCAGGGATCAGAGCTTGGAAAAGCTGATGCATCTGAATCTGAAGGATAAGGCATCATGACAGAGGAAGTTGTGCAAATTAAGAGCCAGAAATCCATGGCAGAGTACCCTGGAAGTCTGTGGCTAAGATTAACTATTACACGTTGGAAAACTAAGCAGAGATACTAGTAGTTGAAAAGTGTCGGAGGGACACTGGCATTAACATGCTGTGTATCCAGATCCAGTATTCAAGAAGTTAAAGGACAATGTGGTCTTAATAAATAAACAGGAGGAATCTTGGCAAAAAAAAAAAAAAAGATTAAAAACTATACTAAAGACACAAATAAAAACCTATAGAATGGAGAAGTACAACTGTTGAAATGAAAATGTCTGTAAATCAGTTTAACATCAAATAGGAGAGAGCAGAAGAAAGAGTTAATAATGGGTCAATTCATATAAAGTACCAAATCTGAAGAACAGAGAAAAACCACTGAAGAACATAAACAGAGTCTCCAAAAGCAATCAGAGTGAAGGCAGCAAGATGTTGGACTATGCAGTAACACTATATAGACCCTCTACAACAAAAATAAGGAGCTCTGGTAGCGTAGTGGTTATGAATCAGGCTGCTAAGCTCAAGGTCGGCAGTCCAAAACTGCCAGCTGTTCCGCGGGAGAAAGATGAGGCGTTCTGCTCCCATAAAGATTTGCAGCCTCAGAAACCCTGTGTGGGGTCACTATGGGTCGGAACCGACTCTGTGGTACTTAACAACAACAAAAATATGGAAAACCCAATGAAACATACACAGATTATAGTCCAAGAACTATGAATTTCAAATGGTGGGATAGAGAAGTGGATTGAATGCTTACTAGGAGAGGACACTGAACAGATGCAGCAAAAAAAAAGGAGACAGATTGGTGACCTCTGTGGGCTTCTGTGAGTGACTTCAGACACAAGACAGAATATTGGCATTGCAGAAACACACCAGTGAGTTGCCAAGATAAAGGTGCAATTTAATTCTTGATCCTCACACTCCCCTGGTGTCCAGAGGTATGGCTGGCCTCCACATGCATGCACCTCCTGTAAAACTCCCACTGTCCTGGTGGTTGGAGCCCCACATCCGTGAGTGGTGCAGTAGTAAAGTCCCATCAAATGAACTATCTTCATCAACCCCGGTGCCTCGAGTCAAAAGAGTCCAGATCCAAACCTGCAGAGCCAGCTCTGGCCAGCCCTAGACTAGCCCTAACTAGGAGAAACAGCTGAACAGATGCATTAGGTGTGGGTAGGGAGGTGGGAGAAGGAAACAGGTGACCTGTGCCAGCTAAACAGACACAATCATCTTGAACTTTTGTGGGTAGCTGTGAAGGAAAAAGGGTGGTTGGTGGTGCAGAGGCATATCGATTATTGGCAGAGAAAAGGGGCAAAATGTTTCTTGCACCCTACTACCCCTGGTGACTAGGGGCAAGATCAGTCCCCACCCTAGAATATTCCCAGTGAAGTTCTTGGTCTCCAGGTGGCTGGAGATCCATCACGGGAGTGGGAGGTTAGCAGGATCAACCCTAGCACCTGGAATCAGATGTGTTCTACTCCAGACCTGCAGAATTGGTTCTGGCTGTCCCTGGACTAGCAGGATCTCGAGTCTTGGCTGCCCTCTGGAACAGAACTATCCTAACCAACCCCCTAACTGCTTTGGGGTCTGCACACACTACTTCTGTATAGGGTAGCCAGAACAGACAACACCTAACCCTGCAGGAATTCCGTCTAAGGCCAGAGTATCACTGTCCCATCCCTTGCCCACCCACCATAGAGGTCCTTGGCGAGCAGGAGCCCCCAGAGTTTTCTCCTCTCTGTGTCTGGCACCTTCTTTAGTTTGGTCCTTTCATTGTTTTTGTGTTTATTCTCTCTTCCTCTTCTTCCTCTCTTTACCTCCCTTTGCATTTTATCCATTTTGTCTCTGCTTTCATTTTCTCTTTTTTCTTTTTTTCTGCTTTTCCTTCCCACTTGCTACAGCTACCTTTTTCTTCTTTTTTGTTTAGCTTTCTTTAAAACTTTACTACTCTCTGTTCTCTTTCCTTTTCCTTAATTGTGTTTAGCTCTTTTTCTTTCTTTTTATTTTCTCTCTCATTTTTTTCATCCATGGCTTAATTTTTTTCTCTCCTTTTCACTTGGGGTTCTGGTATACCTTTTTTTTAACTTTTGTGTCCTTTTTATCCCCTATTACTAGTCTTTTCACTGTTGTTTGTTTGTTTTCCTCTTTCTTGTGTGTGTGGTGGTGATGTGCCGTGAAGTCTGTCCCAACACATAGCGGCCCTGTATAGGGTTTGAGGCTATAAATATTCATGGGAGAAGAAACCTCATCTTTCTCCTATGGAAAGGCTGGTAGCTCTGAACTGCTGACCTTGAGGTTAGCAGCCTGACTCATAACCACTACACTACCACCAGAGTTCCTTTTTTGTGTGTGTTTTTTCTCTTATTGCCTCACCTGGTAGGGGTAAGCAACCCTGAGCATATAGTATAGCCCAGGCACAACTCTACCCTCTACAACACCACCCACCAGGCAAAAGCCAATACCAGTTGCTATGTACCTGGTCAACAACAATAACCAACACCAGGCAAACCCATCCAAACCGAGCTGCACGAACGCCAAACAGAGAACAGTGCACAATTTCCATCCCTTAATCACACCCATCATGAGACAGTTAGTGAGTACCTAAGAATATGCCAACATACAATCATCAGTTTCATACAAACACAGCAATACTGCAATGTCTCTGAAGCAACATTCCATTTCTGTTCACATGAATAAACAACACAAAGTAGCTCAAACAAGTGACCAAGAGGCAGTGCTAGAAAACATTCATGAGGTTAAAAAAAAAAAAAAAAAAGGCATTGGAACTACCTGAAAAACAGTTCAAGAAAGTAATATTTAAGTACCTCCAAATGACTGACAGAAAGGTAGAGGAAAACAAGGAAGAATTCAGGAAAACACTACAGGAACAAACAAACAAAAAAGATAAAGGATTGGAGACAATACAAAACCTGCAATTAGAAATCCAGAAGACTAATACCAAGATTTCAGAAATGGACAATACCTTGAAAGGGCAAAGAAGTAGATTTGAACTCATGGAAGCCTGAATTAGTGAGCTTGAAAATAAATGTCTCACTACTAGTAAGCTAGAAGAACAATAAAAAAAAATGAAAAAATTCCAAAGAAAGTCTAAGTTTCAGGTGGGACACCATAAGAGGAATAACTTTTGGTTGATCTCAATTTCAGAAGAGGAAGAGACAAATAAAAGCACTGAAATGACAGTCTAACCGCTGTTGGAAGAAACTTCCGTAACATCATGAAAGATGAGAAAATAAGCATTCAAAAGGTTGAATGAACCCCAAACAGGGCAGACCCTAAAGGAAAATCACCAAGACATATCATAATCAAACTCTTCAAAACCAAAGACAAAACAATCCTGAAAGTAGCTCAAGAAAAACAAAAAGTTGCCTACAAAGGAGAACCAATAAGATTTAGCTCTTATTTCTCAGCAGAAACCATTCAGGCAAGAAGGCAATAGGAAGCCATACACAAAATTCTGAAAGAAAAATTGCCAACCAACAATCATACCCAGCAAAACCATCCCTCAAATATGATGGTGAAATTAGAACATTTTCAGATAAACAGAAATTAAAGGAATTTACAATAACCAGACCAACTTTGCAAAACATACTAAAGGGAGTTCTTTGAACCAAGAACCAACAACAGCAGGTAACAACCTGAGCTTGACATACATGGCAATGCCCCCCAGAATAAACAAAACCCACCTACAAGACTGAAAATAGGAAGGCAGATATATCAATCTATGATGCAGCCAACTACAAAGAAAAAAGAAGTAAAAGTGTAGTTATAGAACTTCCAAATGGCGAGGAAGTCAAGCTCAAAATAAGATACACTGTTTAAAACTGGAAGGAAAAAATAATAAATTACAGGGTAACTGCAAACAAAATTAATACACCTTCAAATCAAGGAAAAGAAAAACCATAAAGATTTAATATGAATTAAAACAACAGCAATGAAGAAATTGGCAGGAGAATGTATAAACCAAATGAACTCAAGCACAGTAAAGTTGGATCTTTGAGAAGATTAATAGATAAATCATTGGCAAATCTAACAAAAGAAAAGAAGGTAAAGATGCAAATAACATGCATAAGAATATGAATGATGCCATAACAGAGTCAATGAAAATGAAAAAGATTATAACAGAATACTATGAAGAATTATACTCCAACAAATTTGAAAATCTAGAAAATTTTGAGAAAAACACAACCTGCCAAAACTAACACAGAATGAAGTAGAAAACTGGAGAGACCCAGAACAACAGAAGAAATTGATCAAGTCTCACTCCCAACAACAACAACAATTCCAGGCCCAGAGGGCTTTATTGGTGAAATCTACCAATCATTCAGAGAAGACCTGATACCAACTCTACCCAAAGTATTCCAGAACACAGAAAAGAATGGAAAACTCCTGAATACATTCCATGAAGTGAGCATAACCCTCATATCAAAACCAGTCAACCTTTAGATTCATGGGAAGAGAAGGACTAACAAATAGTGGCCAGGAGGCAGACTTGCAGAATGTGCCATTTGGTGGTATAAATTATTATATATGCCTAAGTGTTTAAAATAAAAATTTAAAAAATAGCTAAAGTGAATAGAGAGAAATACTGTTAACTGATGGTACATGGAAGAGATTATAATCATTGTAATAAAACAAGGTGTATTATTTGTTGAATGTAAAACTAATGGTCTACCCTGTAAACTTTTACTCAATCCACAATAAAAACCTTTAAAAAAAAAAAAAGGTCAAAGACATAAAGAAAATTATAGACCAGTATCCCTCATGAACATAGATGCAAAAATTCTCAACAAAACCCTAGTCAATAGAATTCAGCAACATATTCAAAAAATAATACATCATAACCAAGTGGGATTAAAGCCAGGGATGCAAGGATGGTTCAGTATTATAAAAACAATCAATGTAATCCACCATATAAGCAAAGGAAAAGAACCACATGATCCATATACAGATTGATGAAAAAAAAAAAAAGCATTTGATAAATTCCAACATCCATTCCTAATTTAAAAAAAAAAAACAAAAAAAACTCAAACTATGAATGGAAGAGAAATTCCTTCTAAGGGCATATATGCAAATCCAACAGCCAACGTTACTCTCAGTGGGGAGAAATTGAAAGCATTCCCTTTATCAACAGGAAACAGACATGATTGTCTTTTTTACCATTTCTATTCAATATTGGGTTGGACGTTCTAGCCAGACCTATATGGCAAGAAAGGGAAGTGAAAAGCATCAAAATTGGCAAAGAAGAAGTAAAACTCTCTCTATTTGCAGATGATAATGATCCTAAACATAGAAAATCCCAAAGATTTAGCATGAAAATTGTTGTAACTCACTGAAAGATTCAGCAAAGTGGCAGGGTACGAGATCAATATAAAAAATCAGTTAGACTCTTGTACACTAATAAAGAGAGCTCTGAAAAGGAAATCACGACAATAATACCATTATAATGATCACCCAAAAGATGAAATATTTAGTAATAAGTTTAACCAGAAAAACAAAAGAACTATACATGACAAGAAACCAAAAGAGACTTACAAAAATGGAAGGACATATCATACTCTTTGATAGGAAGACAGCACTTGAAAACGTCAACACTACCCAAAGGAATCTTCAGCTATACTACAATCCCAATCCAGATTCCATCATCATTCTTTAAAGAGATGGGAAAAGTGATCACTAACTTTATATGGAAAGGAAAGAGACCTTAGAGAAGCAAAGCATTACTTAAGAAAAGAACACAGTTGGAGGCCTTTTACTTCCTGATTTCAAAATCTACTATTTAGCTACAGTAGTCAAAACAGCCTGATACTAGAACAATGAAAGATACATAGATCAATGGAACAGGATTGAAAACCCAGAAGTAAATCCACCCACATACGATCAAAACACATTAAAGGACAAAATACATTAAATGGAGAAGAGAAAATCCCTTCAACAAATAGTGCTGGAGAAACTGGAAGTCCATTTGCAGAAAAATGAAACAAAACCACATACAAAAACAAATTCAATGTGGATTAAAGACCTAAATGTAAAACTTAGATTATGAAGATCATCAATGAAAAAACAGGGGCAAACCTAGGGACTCTAATACATGGCATAAATATACTGTCAAACATAACTAAAAATGCACAAATATTAGAAGACAAACTAGATGACTGGTACATCATAAAAATTAAACACTTATGTGCATCAAAAGATTTCTGTTGGAGACTGCGATCACTGAGGTGTTGAGGCCCTGTGTCATGGACAAAAATCCTACACGATGGCCCCACTCAGGATGGCTAGCCAGGGACCCAGAGGGCCCAAGGAAGTAACCTCCGGATGTCCCGGGTTCATTGGCTTTTATGAACTCACTGTTGGGCTAGGTCTGTATAATTTTCTTTGGTCCTATTATTCATTCTATGCTTCGAACTCCAGTAATTGTAGCTTCTGAGAAAATGGTTTCTTATGTGCCTCTCTTAATGTCGCCACTGTGTTGGCAGTGCGTAAGGTTCTGGGAACAACTCTCTCTGAGGAACAAACTCTGGCCACCTGGCAAGCATGGCAAAACTGTTCTTTATCAAGTTGTTCAGTTATGTTTGGTATTAACTTAATACATGAGCCCTTGATACCCATGAACAAATATTAAAACAAAAGCCCCTCCTAAAGCCAAGGCTGTAAAAAGTTCCAAAGGCAAGTTTGCTGGGAGACTCTGGAGACAGTCTGCCCAAGGAATTCACTCAAAGTAGATTGGCGAATTCTGGGGTATTGTTCAAGGAACAATAGTGACAGCCTTCTCAAATCGTGCCCAGGTGCAAACCATTAACCTAGGCATCCTCCTTCCTCCTGCAAGCCTAGGCCAGGTAGCTGAAACAGCTGGACTCCTTTCAGACCTTTTGAATCCTTTTCACCTTTACCCATTCAAGATTAAGAGCTATAGGTATGTTAATTAACCTGGAGAAACCTCGAGCTGCTTGCCTTGGGATTCGAACCTAAAAAGTAATTTATAACAATTTGCTTGAATTTCTAGAAAATTAAGGATGTTAGATTATCAAGACAATTTGTGATGTATGTTTTAGAATTTGTTCCTGTAAATCATGGTGTCCTGTTTTGAACGATTAATCACATTTCATTTCTGTACCCTGTCTTAATAATCCCCTTCTGCCTTTGTGTAAAGCCCCTCCCTGAAATAAAAAGGGGGTGCAAACTGAAGCCCGCATGCATTACTGCCTGCAGGGCTGGCTGTGCATTACTGCCTGTAGGGGCCACGATGCCTGTAGTCCAGGGTCTGCCCACCAGTTTTGCATCCACTCTAGTTTCGGAGTGTTTCTTTGTCTCTCTTGTTTTGTCTTTGTGTGTACTCTTTTTCTGTCTCTGTCGCCGCTAGATCTCCCTACTTCGTGAACTGAACTGCCCTGTAGAGGCCGGTCCTCGACATATTTCACCAAAAGAGTAAAAAGAGAGCCCTCTGACTGTGATGAAAGTTTTTGCAATGACTTGTCAGACAAGCGACTACTCTCTAAAATTTTTAGAAAATGACAAAACCACTACAAAAAAGCAAGAAGCAACCGAATCAAACAATGTACAAAAGGCATGAACAGACACTTCACCAAAGAAGCCATCCAGTTAGGTAACAAACATAGCAAGAAATGTTCGTGATCATTAGCCATTAGAGAGATGGAAGTCAAAACAATAATCAGATATCATCTCACCCAAGCATTAATAGCAAAATTCAAAAAGCCAGAAAACAACCAATCCTTGCAAGGGTGTGTGGACAGACTGGGACCCTCCTACATTGCTTGTGGGACTATAAAATGATGCAATCACTGTGGAAAATGGTATGGTGCATCCTCAAAATGTAGGAAATAGAAATACTATATGACCCAGCAATCTCTCTATTTGGCATACATGCACCAGAAATAAGAGCCATGACACAAGTACATACATCACCCTGATGTTCATCACTGCAACACTATTCACAACAGCAAAAAGATGGGTATAGTGAAAGACTGGATAAACAAACTTTGTACAGACACACAATGGAACACTATGCAGCGGTGAAAAATAATGATGACTCTGCAAAGCACTTCATAACACGGATGAACCTGGAGGACATTATACTGAGTGAAATTAGTCAATCACAAAAGCACAAATATTGTATGAGATCACAATTATAAAAACTTAAGAAAAGGTTTTCATACTAAAAGTTTGGAGGAAAAGGAAGAATAATTCATTGGCTAAAGGATAGACACATATTCGCTCAGGCAATGGGGAAGGCAATATACAAGAAGAGGGAGAAGAGTGAAGACACATGGAGGTATGCAAGGGTTAAAGGGGATAGAGGTAAATATTGCTATATACCCAATCATGCAACAACAGTGTTCTAAGGGTAGATACATGGACATATACACAAGCTGAACAGGCAAGGGAGGGAGAATAGGAGTACACACACAAATATATAAGGGTTTGTCAGAGGACATTTGTACAGGGATATTAATCCTTGCTGAGAACTTACATGTAAATGTGATGAAGCATGTTGTTGTTGTTAGGTACCATCAAGTTGGTACCGACTCATAGTGAACTTATGCACAGCAGAGCGAAACACTGCCTGATCCTGGGCCAACCTCACTACTGTTGTCACGCTTGAGGGAGCGTGTTGTTGCTGTTAGGTGCCATCGAGTCGGTCCCAACTCATAGTGACCTTATGCACAGCAGAATGAAACACTGCCCGATCCTGGGCCAACCTCACTGTTGTTGCCACGCTTGAGTTCATCGATGCTGCCACTTGGCCAATCCATCTCATTGGGGGTCTTCCTCTTTTTCTCTGACCCTCCACCTTACCAAACATGATATCCTTCTCCAGTGACCGGTCCCCCGAGAAAATATGTCGGAAGGATGAGAGACAAAGTTTGGCCATCTTGGCCTCCAAGGATCACTCTGGCTGCTGCACTTCTTCTAAAACAGATCTATTGGTACTTTCAATATTCTCCTTCAACACCATAACTCAAAGGCATCAATTCTTCTATAGTCTTCCTTATTCACTGTCCAGCTTTCACATGTATATGAGGTTATTGAAAATACCATGGCTTGGGTCAGGCACACTTTAGTCCTCAAGCTGACATCCTTGCTCTTCAACACTTTAAAAAGGTCTTGTGCAGCAAATTTGCCTAATGCAATACGTTGTTTGATTTCTTTACTGCTACTTCCACAAGTGTTAATAGTTGATCCAAGAAGAATGAAGTCCTTGACAATTTCAATATTTTCTCCATTGAAAAGAATGTTGTTTATTGGTCCAGTGGTGAGGATTTTTGTTTTCTTTACATTGAGATATAATCCATATTGAAGGCTGTGGTCTTTGATCTTCATCAGTAAATGTTTTAAGAAGTTGTCAAAAATGAAATGAAACACATAAACATCGATATCTTAGGCATTAGTAAGCTGAAATGGACTGGTATTGGCCATTTTGAATCTGATGACCAGGAATGACAAATTGAAGAGGAATATTATTGCATTTGTTGTCAAAAATGAACCCCAGTAAAACAAAACTAAAAAATAACAAAATCAAACTAACAAATACACAACCTGGTACATCATAGTCAAACTTCTGGAAGCCTCCTCCCCCCTAGCCAGTCTGATTGGTGCATTGCTACACCCTCACAGCTGCTCTGGACCAGAAGGCAAAGACAAGGGAGAGGCAGATGCCCAACAGGATCCAGAGCCATGGGACCAGTGGACACAGGGGTAGGTGCATGAGATGTGACTGCATACCAGTCCTCTGGGACGAGATTTCTGCACTCCATGCCATGCAGTGTGAGTACAGAGTGAGGAACACCATCCTGTTTCTGCACAGAAACAAGCCCTCAATTAAGTTCCCCTTCTGTATTCATCCATCTCCCTTGACACCTCAGAGCCAGGTCTGCCACAAACTGAATCCTGACTCCAGTGCCTTTAGAAACAGGACCCCTTTGCATTTATGGCTTGGAGACCTCTAAGGCCTCAAAGGAAGCACTTGGAGGCCACACTACTCCTCCTGAGATTTGCTATTCAGAGCATCTTCTCAGCTATGTTAGGAGATACCCGTTTCACAGAATGGGAAGAAGAAAGTATCAAGCTTAGAGTCAATGTTTTGTTGCCATGTGATCCAGTTTGTCTTGTGTCCAAGCAACCAAACCCTCAATGAGACCAAGGCTTATCAAAAAAGACTCATCAAAGAAGAGGCCATATCTCCCACCCCTCTTGCTGCTATTCCAAACTCCCAACTCAACTGGGGAAAAGCAGAGCCAGGTGTAACCACCAAGCTCACCTAAGACCAGAGGAGAGACTAAGTTAGCCCAGAGGCCGCCTGAATAGGAGAGACTCCTGGAATAGCAATCAGACAGGGGACAGGGGTCAGGGAAGTGGTTCGGAGCCTTGCTCAAGCACAGTATTGGGCTCACAATTGGGTGATATGTGAGTTGTCTGTATCAGAGCTGGAGAGGCTGGTGGAGACTATTGTATGGAGAATCTAAAGCCACCCATCTCCTTAGGCACTGCCACTGAACCCCAAGAAGTATGAGAACTTTTTATGCAGACAGTGTTTGAAAAGGGTAGAACAATTTCCCCGAAGTAACTCTTCATGGTGGAATTTCAGGCATTAGCCAAGGAGAACATTAGGGAAATGCCTATTCTGTCCAGTATGAAAATAGGTCCTGATTATTGGTGCCACATGAAGACAAGATTGAGAAATAAAATAATTACCTGGCTGGTGTTTGGCCATCATTTTGATAAAATCTGACTCCTGAGCGGTGGCCCTGTATGAGACAAAACCGAGTTTGGTGACCACATCAATTGCCATCAACAGAAGTGAAGAGCCCCTGTTCCTTTCAGGAAGGCCAGACTGTTGCTGTCCTGGGCCAAAGAGTAAATTTCACTTCATAGTGATCCCATGTGATAGAATACAAAGTCCCCACAGGGTTGTGGTACTGCAGGATAATGCGCTGGACAGCAGCAGGGTCTGTTTGAACCACAAGCTCAGCGTTTCAAATTCACCAGTGGCTCCTCGGAAACTCTATACAGGGTCGCTGAGTCAGAATCAACTCGATGGCACTTAACAACAAAAATAGGGTTTCCTAGACTGGAAGAGCCCTGGGGGCATAGTGGACTAAGTGCTGCAAACTGCAAGGTTGGAAGTTCAAACCCGCCAGCCGCCCTGCAGGAAAAAGATGAGGCTATCTGCTCCTGTGGAGATTTTCCATTTCAGAAACTCTGAGTAGCTCCACTCTGAGCTATAGGCTCACCGTGAGGCAGAAGCAAGCTGATGGCAGTGTGTTTGCATTTTTAATCTTTACAAAAGCAGATCACCAGGTCCTTCTCCCTCAAAGCTGCAAGGTGGGTTCAAACCTGCCAACCTTTCGGTTAGCAACTGAACACCTTGAAGCCAAGCTAGAACTTTTCAGATGTTTGCATACAAAACATCTGAAGATTGCATTAAAATGCTTGTCCCACAAAAGATTCCCTAAATCTCTGGGAAGAAAAGATGTGATGTGTGATTCTGCATCTCTAACAAGCTCCCAGGGACTGCCTACTGTGCTGTTCTAAAGGCTACATTTTGAGTAACTGGTGGAAGGATTAAGAACAGAGGCAGGGTTTGATGGCGGCTTGGGTAGAGATGCAGTGAAGATCGCCATCAGCCATACCACAGAATACCAGGCAAAGTAGATTTAGGGCAGAGCTCCAAAACTCGGAACCACAGAGCTAGGAATATTTTTAAAGTTTGAAGGCTTATAGATACTGGAACTTGAAGCTAAAGTAAGAAATTGCGTACTTTTGAATCTGCCGGGTTCAGAGGCCTGGAGCCGACATCTTGGATGAGACCAAATGGCAACCCAAGTGGGGGAGCAGAAACACCACGGAAAAACCCACGGGAACCTTAGAGCAAAGGTGGACAATACACTTTGTCAGTTTTGCTTTGTTCTAATTTTCTTTTTATGGTATCTGGTCATTGACACCCCCACTGTTTGCACACCTCCATTCTGATGACTAGAGGGGGAGCCTGAGCGAGTGGATACCCCCCACCCTCACCACTTGTGGGCTCTTCTGCCATGTATGCGTACAGATACTCAGCCGAAGAGCAGGCCTTGTATGGTTGTTTGTTTGTTTGTTTGTTTGTTTGTTTGTTTGTTTGTTTGTTGTTGAATATGGGAAAGGGCAGGACAGGGCTATAGAAAGGGAAAGAGAGTTGAAAAACAAAACAAGCCAAAAATTAAATTAAAGCCTGACGTATAGCATAACAACCAACAGTGGCATCTTGAAATCTCTCAGGCAGCTTTGAAAGCAAGAAGCTGAAGAGAGGACATTAAAGTCATACTCACATTAGGCTACAGATTTTTTTTTTCCTTCTCTCCATCCTCTCCCTTTTCTGTGATTATAGACTGCAGTATTCAGTCTAGTTTTTTCTTGTTGATTTTTGGGTTTTTTTTTAAAAAAAAAAACCTGTTTTTTTCCACTGGTGCTGTTTTGCTGTTTTATGCTCCCCTTTCTACCTTTGGGGGACTCTCTCTATCCCTATATTACCCAAAAAGAGTCAGCAACTGCTGCCATATAGTCAAGCTACAATCATACTCTATAAAACACCAAAACCCAGGCAAGAACCAATACCAACTACCATATACCAGGAGGCAGACAACACCTGTGAAAGTTACTCTGAGTTAAGCAATAAGAAGAGTGAAAAGGGAAGTCCACATCCTGATCACATCTACCTGGAAGCAAACAGAAAGCATATAAAATACTAAAACACATACTCAAGTATTAAGGCCACAGGTAAACACTAAACATGTCCAAGAAGCAAAAGCAGATGACCGTATCAGTACATGTCCAGAAACAAGATAAAATGTCTGAGACAAATGACCTAGAGGTAGACCTGGACTCCATTCTGGAAGGAAGGCAGGCCTTGGAAATGCCTGAGAAGGAATTCAGAAAAATGATTATAAAATGCTTCAAAACACTTTACAATGGAGTTGAGAAAAATAAGGAAGAAGTCAGAAAAGTGCTACAGGAACAATCAAGTAAGATAAATACAGCATTGGAAATAATTCAAAATCTAAAGAAAGATGTCCAAGTGATCAATAATAGAATATCAGAAATAGACATACTCTGAAAGGGCAAAGGAGTAGAATAGACGAGATGGACTAGGCAGACTAGTGCACTGGAAGGCAAATCTCTCAATACCACTAAGATATAAAAGCAAACATAAAAAAGGATTAAAAAATCTTAAGACGATCTAAAATTCATATTGGACAACATGAAGAGGACTAATGTAAGACTTATCAGCATTCCAGAGCAAGAAGAATCACACAAGTCCACAGAGGAAATAGTTGAAGAACTGCTGGAAGAAAATTTCTCTGACATCCTGAAAAGTGAAAAGATAAACATTCAAGAAGCTCAACGAACCCCAGGAAGGACAGACCCCAAAAGAAAATCACTGAGACATATCATAATCAAGCTATCCAAATCAAAGATAAGGAAACACTCCTAAAAGCAGCTAGGGAAAACAGAACTGTCACATACAAAGGCAAGCAAGCCAGATTAAGCTCGGATCTCTCAGCAGAAACCATGCAAGCAAGAAGGCCATGGGGAGACATACATAAAACCCTGAAAGAAAAAAATGGCCAGTCAAGAATCCTTTATCCAGCAAAGCTATCAATCAAATACAACGGTGTAATCAAAACATTCCAGGATAAACAGAAGCTAAGGGATTTTGCCAAAGCCAACCCAGCACTACAAAACATCCTAAAGGGAATTTTGTGGACTGAGTGAGAACCAACAAGAACAGACAACAACCAGAGATTGGCATACATGGCAGTACCTCCCAGAATTAAATCGACAGAAGGAAGAGTCAAGAACAGAACAAAATTATAAGAACAAACTCAGAGAATCTGGGAGGTCAGTCTATGATCAAAACAAGTACAATGTAAAAGAAGGTAAACACATAGGAACAGAGATCCA
>NW_006408521.1:39702520-39717413 GCF_000296735.1 Chrysochloris asiatica | reverse complement strand
GGTGATTTTAATACACCACTTTCAAAAATGGATAGAACAACCAGAAAGAAACTTGACAAAGACACAGAAGAACTAAACAACACAATCAGCCAGCTGGACCTCATAGATCTGTACAGAGCATTCAACCCAACAACTGCACATTCTTTTCCAGTGCACATGGAACATTCTCCAGAATAGACCATGTCTTAGGCCACAAAACAAATCTCCATAAATTTACAAATATGAAAATACTACAAAGCATCTTCTCAGACCACAATGATATCAAATAAGAAATCAACAATAGGAAGACCATGGAAATCAAGTCAAATACATGGAAGCTGAATAACACCCTATGATGTATGCACAACCTTGGAACAACAGGGCTCTGGGATACAGGGATTGAGACATGGTTGGAATGGGGAGAAGAGGGAAAAATAATGTTAAGATGCTTGGCTGTCTTTTGAATCTTGGTTTTCCTTGCATTACATTATAAAATAGACACTGGAAGGAGAGAGAAAGGAATAGCCAGAAATATCACCATAGAAAGCTTGTAAGTCTGTCTTCTGCCTATAACTGATTGGAATACTTAAAATGGGGCTACAACACACCCAGTGAAGGAGGCTTCCTGCAGAGCCTCTGCATTACATAAGACTATAAGTGGAATCCTGAACAGCATCCAGAATCTTCAGAGGTGGGAAATTTCCTCTTGAAATAACAGGCAGACCAGCCTGGAGCAGCTAGAAGAACAGAAGATACTTCTAGAAAGAAAGACCAACAGGAAAAACACAAAACAATATAGGCAGACCGACTGATTACTACAAGAACAAGCAAGTTGCTCACCCAGGAGACATCAAGGCAAGTGTTCAGGTCCCCTCAGAGTAAACCCCCTTCCAAGAATAAGACTCAGTGGGAATACATGCTCTGGTTGGTGACCATGCGTGTCACCAATAAGGGGAAGTGAGGGAAAAACAGCAATGAAGCTACGAACTAAGCCCTGCAACATTCAATAGACTCCCGTGAACCCGGGTAGAGACCTGATTGGCCAGCAGTGTGGCAAGACCTGGGGACTCTAGGGCCCAGAGTCAGTGACATAGCCACAGAGGACTAGAGTGGAGAGTGAAGCATCCAGCTGATAAGAGAGGGCATATACACAAGAACACCCACTCTTGCAGATAATACCCACTTGACCTGGCTTCAATGACTGGATGATCAGAACTCAACTAGAAGAAGAAAGAAGAGGAAAAGGAGAGTAATCTGATACAATTTGATGAACTTGACCTATACCTATGGATGCAGTATCTCAAAAGAGGGAACAAATCCTTACAGCAAGAATCATTCCCACCCCCTCCACACATAGAGTAGACAGGGATGGGCACCTTGGACATTGGCTACTCAAAATGGGGGGGGGGGAGGGCTACAAAGGCAAGAAGTGACTTTCTTACAAGCTTTCAAGAGGGAGCCTAGATCCAGAGGGCATGGAGGAAGGTAGAAAGGCCACTGAGTAGTATCCAATCTGTCTAGGTGGGGCTGATAAAAGGAAATGCAGATAGGTCTCTTGTGATACATCAATGAATAATTGTTATCAGAACTGACTGTGAGGGTTATAAATGTAAAGGCAGATGTTTTGTACCAAGGAGGGTAGTGATTAACTTTGTAGTCTAAGAGCGGAGGTCCCTGGGACCATCAAGGGAGAAGAGCAGAGAGCAGGACCCTACCCAGAGAAGCAGTGATGCCTGAGATGGAGGCAAAGACGATGACGTGGAGAGATGGAGCAGCTGGGGACTTTAGACCCAGAGAAGGAGAGGGGCTGTGTGCTGGCGACCAGGGGGGAGGGAGGCAGGCTTGCAGGATATACCCTTTGGTTGGTTGATGATGCATGGAGGGGATTGTAACCATGGCAATGAAATGATACACGATAAGATTAATGTAAAACTAATGTTCTCCCATGTAAACTATCACATAATTCACAATAAAACATTAAAAAAAAAAAAGAACACAATCCACCAAGTTGGGGTCCCAGGTCTGACCTCAGCTTTACTCCTTACTTGCTATTATGACTCCTTCTAAGGAAGATGCTTAGCCCTTCTGATTCTCAGTGGCCTCATCTCTGAAATAAGAGTAATGATTATATCGATTTCAAAGGATCATTCATGAAATAAAAGAGAAAATAGACAAGAAGTATTTCACATAGAGTATGAGTTCAACAGAAGCTCTTAGCTACTAAATTACTATATTGTTGTTGTTAAGTGCCATTGAGTCATTTCTGACTCATAGTGACCCAGTATAGGGTTTTGGAGAAGCAGATGATGGGTTTGAACCACGAACCATGTGGTTAACAGTCCAGCACTTCACCTACAGCACCATACTACGACTCCACCATTATTATGTTGTTGTCAAGTCAGTTCTGACCCATAGCGACACTGCATAGGGTTTCTGAGGAGCCACTGGTGAGTTTGAACCACTGACATTGCGGTTCAAACCAACTTTTGGTCCAGCGCCACACACTACTATGGACACTAGACTTTAAGTGAGTACATGTCAAGTAAGATATAAATAAACCTTCTATCAGTGCCTAGCATGATAAAAAGGACCTAGGCATAAAACCACAGGAAAAACAGTTAACAAGATTGAGAACATCTCCCTAGAGAAGAATAGATATAAGAGGTGGGGGTGGAGGCAGGAAGGAGATGATTAAGTGCTCCCGGGAAGTACTTGAAATACAGCACATTCATGGAAATGAAATGAGAATTACCTTGGAAGACCCATGCGTTAAATAAGAACCAAAATACGATGCTTCTTGGGAAGTCACAATGCAATCAATAGCAGTACTTGGGTGGAAATCAAAGCCATCCAAACGTGAAGAAGGCTCTGAGGAACTGACTTCTCTGTTCACCACCAGAGGGGTGGAGCCGACTGCACCAAAGGCCAAAGGCAGCTGCCACATACTCATTTGGCAATTCCCAACCTTCAAAGCACTTCTAGAACACAGGGCAGGTAAGTGGGTGGATCTCCTGGGAAGGGCCTTCAATATGCAGAGTCCTGGCACTGCAGTTTGCTGTCCAAGAGCTCTCCTGGGGAATTCTGGGCACATTCCAAGCTTAGTCATGACACATCAGACAATTCATTCAGATTTCTTCAACTCCATTACCAGGTCCTTTGGGAGCCAAATGGGAAATAGAATCCGTACTTGTGCTGGCCAGGGGAGCAGCAGAATGCAACTGCTTGCTTGTCCCACAAAAACACTGGCCAGGTCCTTCCCAGGCTATCCCATATTAGAGTTGCCATGTTACTGGGATACCCTAGACAGCCAGCCTACCTGTTCATATATTAAATACTTTGTATGCTAATTGATAAACAGTGGCTGCCCCCACAGAACCCTCTGGACTGTCCCTGCCCCTACCTCAGGCCCCTCTGGACTTCCACGCTGTCCAGTAACCACAAGATTAATACTAGCTGAGTAGGGTTCACAGCTCAACATTCTTCAGTCACCAGATTGGGTGGTAAGCGAACCTCTCAGAGTGTCTCTACAGGTGTCTTTACTTCAAAAATGGGAGTGGAAAATAATACCTGCCTCACAGGGATGGTGTGAGGTTCAAAAAGAACAGCATCTATACCACTTAGCCTGTGTGGTTTAGAAGGAAGGAAATGTTTCCTGCTACGGTTCTTTTCTTCATCACGGCATCTCTTCAGAGACACCCCTCCGCCCAGCCAGGCACAGAGCAGGCTCTGAGTAAATGCTCATAATTTTGAATCAAGTTGGAGTCTGTCTAGAATACACACTGACTCCAAGGCTCTGTCTTGAAGTTCAAGTTCCAGGGTTGGAGGCAGCCATCTCTGGGCATTCCCTCACCATGTCAGTAGAAACCAGGGCCAGGAGGTGGGGGTCTCACTCTCCGGGATCTGAGCTCCAGAAGAGGAGATGGGGTCCCACCCTCTGAGCCCCACCAGAGAGTTGGGATCTGAGCTGCAGCAGGGGAGGTAGGGTCTGACCCTCTGAGTCCCAGAAGGGGAAACAAGAGTTCTGCAGAGGTCCAGAACCCAAGGCTCAGGCAGTGGGAACCCCTCCAAAGTGACACTGGGGAGTAGCCAACTCCAGGAGGCCTCCAGAAAGCTTCTGAAACCTACCTCACCCCCCACTTAGAGGACCCCTCTGCAGTGCTTCTCACACGGAATTCAGAATGGCCTTAGACCCTATGGACTGCCAGATCAGACTGAGAAGGGCCTACAGGCATCTGTGGCCTTAGATCCAGGCTCCTGGCCCTGGTCGTTCTCAGACAACTCAGTTGTTGGATGCTAGGATCATAGCGTGATTCAGAGGTGAAGGACTGGACTCTCAGTGTGGGAGACAGGAAGGCGCAGGCTGTTTGCCCGGTGTCTGAGGCACAGGACCACCTGGGGTTCACAAGACTCCCCAGGAATGCTTAGGTGGGGACGCAAGAGAGCGGACAAGTCCATCCAGACCCCCAGAGGAGAAAACCCCCAGCAGAGAACAAGAATATGGGTTGTTCACAGTGAGGGGGGCATAGGAGAGCAAGGGGTGAGAATCTGAGCCGCCGAGGGACACCTGTTGAGGGCCGAGCACCTGGAATCTTCAGCAGCCCCTGAGACGCTGATGCACTGCTCAGAAAGAAGTTGACTAGGAGAGAAAGGAGCCCCCCTCCCCACCCCTGCAGGTCCTGGACGCTGCACTCCAGGCACGCTGCCCCCATTGTAGAAGCAGGACCCAACACGTCTACTGGGCGGGGGCGGCTGACAGACACTGTCTTACCTTCCTCCCTCCTTCGGAGCTAGAAGGCCCTGGTAGGTAATTCAGATACCCCCCAATTCCTTACTATGCTTCTGGGAGGCGGATCCTAATTGCTCTCAACTAATCATGATGGTCCCTAGGTTATGGACATATGATTCTGCTCAATGAACTGCAAGCCTACTAGCGTCCCTGGGAAAGGGTTTTAGCTCTTGGTTATTTCTGCTTGTGGCACTTGGAGACAGGGCCTAGTGATCCTAGGGGCGCCACCCTGGGGCGTCATCCTTGGGGCAGAGCTAAGATCCTCAGAGCAGGTAGAGCTGCAGTCTGAGGGACTTTGGCTGCAATCACAATTTCTTTACTGCCTAAACCCATTAACACCAAGTTTTATTACTTGGAGCTTGAGGCATCTTAAATAATAATGAACCATTTCGTCCCCCCCACCCACCCACCACCACATTATGCTTCCCAAAGCACCCAGAGCCCCTCCTAACAGGGTTGCCAGAGTTAGCAAGGGAAAATTCAGGACACCCAGTTAAATTTGAATTTGAGAAAAACAATGTGTGTGTGTGTGTGTGTGTGTGTGCGCGCGCGCGCGCTTCGTACATCCTGTTCAATATTTGGAACATGTTAAGTGCCGTCGACCGTGCCTGTATATAATTTCCCAGGAGAAGCTTGTGGTTTTGAACATCCAACCTTGTGGTTAGCAGTCCAGTGCTTATTTTACAGTGTCACACCAAAAGTCCATTTAGAACATATTTATAGTGAAAACTTAATAATTTCTTATCTGAAGTTCAAATTTATCTGGGCATACTGTATTGTATCTGACGATGCTACTCCAGACTTTCCTATCTTCTGTCGCCAAGTAGCCACCATCCTCCAAAATGATTTTACCACACTGGTGCTTTTGAGATGGCATCAAAGCACCTTGGAGGTAGTCTGGGAGGTGCTCAGAGAGCCTCCTGGCCCCCTCTTCCTGCCAGGTCCTCACAAAGGTGAAGACACAAGAGTAAGGAAGGCTGATCTTGAGGCTGTGGCTGATCTTGGGAACTACAAACACCTGATCTTCCTAATGCTGAACCCCAGAATGAGATAAGCAGCTCTGAGCCTTCCCTCCCCTCCACCACTATCACCCTAACTCACCCCAAAAACAAGAGGCACCATTTCTCCTCAGCAGGAGGAAAGGCTGAAGGTTAACTTGACCAGTTTCTTGTCCCGAATTCATCCATCAGCTAAGTCATCCATCTGGCTACCCCACCCCTCCCTCCTTGAGGGGAAATATTGGGCTAATGGATGAGCCTCCAAATGGAAGGGTCAACCATGTGACTTGAACAATGCCTCATCCATATGACCTTAGGGAACGCTGCTACCCCAGCTAGTGGCAGACCAGACACAAGGTGCCCTTGAAAGGGTCACGGAGTCACTAGTCAATAGGAGCCGTGCCCAGCAAACAGGGCTCACTTGACAACTTCTCTAGGCCTGTTTCCTTATCTGTGAAATGGGGAGAAGAAGGGCTCTTACCTCCCTTCTTGGTCACAGATGTGCTACAGCATGCCTGTCCAACACACAGAGAGCCCTCCGAAAGGGCTGTAGCTGTTGCCATCTCTGTCACAGACTGAGGGAGCAGTGGGTGTGACCAAGCAAGGATGAGGCTCTTAAAGAAGGGAGAACCAAGGGGGAAAGGAGTGGGAAAGCAATGAAATCCAAGTGGAATTGCTACAGGGCCTTCTTGTTGAGGGCAGTTAGGGCCTGAGAAGAGATGAAGGGGAGGAGGAGAAATGAACTAAGAAAGACCGGGCTAGCCTCCAGGTGCACCAGGGAGGAAAGCACAAGCATGGAAGAGGGGAAGCTCTCTGTCCCCAACATCTCAGAGCCTGGTGCTGTCAGAGTTCTGACAAGATGAGAGTCAGGAAGCCAAAACTAGCTCTTGAGGACATGGAAGACAGGTACAGCTAGTGGTGAATTTAGAACCCCTGCCAGGCAGGCTAAGGAGCCTTGGTGGCACTGTGGGTTAGGCGTTGGATTGCTAACTGCAAGTTGGCAGTTCAAACCCACCAACTACTCTTTGGGAGAAACATGAGGCTATCTGCTCCCATAAATATTTAAGTCTCAGAAAGCCCATATAGGGTCATTATGAGTCAGAGTTGGCTCAATGACAGTGTTGTTGTTGTTAAGTATCATCAAGTCAATTCTGACCCACAGTGATCCTGTATACAGTTTCCAAGGAGCATTGGTGAGCTTGAACCACTAATCTTGCAGTTCAAACGACTTTGCAGTCGGACGCATTAGCCCACAGCGCCACACAAGGATTCCCAATGACAGTGGGTTTGGTTTTCTTATTATGGATCCAGGCAGGCTATGAGTCAGGGAAGAGTTCCAGGCCTACTTACAGCAGGGTCCCATAAGCACTCAAACAGAAGCCACAGTAGACCAATGAGCAGAGACAATGGGGGAAGATGCAGGGCAGGTGGCAGGGTTGGCACATGGATACCCAGTTCACTCTGGGTCTCAGGTTCAGACATTTATTCATTCACTCACTCATCGCAGATATCATCATTCATTCATCCAGCCAAAATTGATTGAATGCCTTTCTTTTCTACCCTGGGCATTAGATTAAGAACTGGAGATATTAGGAGAACAAGGAGGCATGGTCCTGCCTCTGTGGACCAGCTTTCCTGTTATTGGGCAGGGAGACAGACACCAACAAACAGAAGAAATAGTTGCACATCTCTGAAAGTTCTGCCAAAGAAACATAAGGGACTGAGACAAAGAATTAAAGGGAGTTTGACCTCAGAAAGAACTATCAGGGGATATTTCATAGGAAAGATGACAAGTATGCTAGAACTTAATGGTTGGGAAGGAACCTGCTCTGGGAAGTGTTTTTCAGGTAAGAGATGTAACAAGTGCAAAGACCCTGAGGTAGGAAAGAGCAAGAGCGTTCAGGGCAGCAAGACCATGGTCCAGTCTTCCTCTGTGAGGCTGTGGTGCTTCCCTTCACACCCTGTTCTGAGGATGAGATGACACCTGCTGAGCAAAGGGTGGGGAGTTGGGTCAGTGGCCATGGTGAATGACACCCAGCTCCCAAATATTCACTCATCTAGTGGCGAGTCAGTCACCATAAGGCCATTAGAAGGTGTGACCGGACACAATGTCCTGAAGTTTGACTCATGAGGTCAAGGTTCTCACAGGGAAACCTCCCAAAGGTTTCCTGGAACAAACTCACAGAAGGGCCCCTTTTGGACAGGCTTGTTGTTGTTGTTGTTAAGTGCCATTGAGTCTGTTCCAACCCATAGTGACCCTGTATAGGGTTTCTGAGGAGCAGCTGATAAGCTTGAATCCTTGACCTTGCGGTTCAAACAGACTTTGCAGTCCAACAGGCTGGGGACAAGAAACACAGAATGCAGAGTGAGCCTAGCTGTCTGCAGGACACAGAAGAAATGCTTGAGGTGGCAGGTCCACTCAGGGCAACAATGGTGTCAGAGGGGGACTTGTCTTTGTACTTGATGGGGAAGAGAAAAGGGACAAGGAGAAACTCAGAGGCTATTGATCATCTGCTCACCTATGTGGCTTGGACTGCTATGAACTCAGTCATGACGTGTGTGGCAGTAGGTGGTCGTTGTGCAGCCAGATAGAGAGATGCGAAGAAACCTGGGATTCTGATGACAACATTGAGCCCCTGGATCAGCCAACCCTGCAACCCAGCCACCTCTAGACTTCCTAGTACCTGAGCCAAAACATCACCTTTTATGAAAAGCTCATTTGAATCAGGTAGTCTCAACTTAGAAACAACAGCAACAGTTGTCAAAACTGGTTCAAAAAGAAAGTATTGCTCCCATTTCCCAGAAGAGAAACCCGAGATTCAGTGAAATGCAGTAACCCCACTTAGTGATTGTGTGACCTTGGCAAGTGACTTCTCTTTCTTGTGGATTAGCTTCCTAAAGTGTAAAATCATGCCTGAAATATGGCCCTCTTACATTGTCTATTAATTACTCAAGTTTAAACAGTAGGAAGTAAATGTATGTGTGTGTGTGTTCATTTACTTTCATTTCATCCTAAATCCATTAGTCAGATAATTACGCTTCCCTTCAGGAATCCATATGGATAACATGTCTAAGAATGGGAATTCCAGACGAGTTTATTGTGCTCATGATGAACCTGTACAGACACCAAGAGGCAGTCCTTAGAACAAATCAAGGGGACACTGAATGGTTTAAAATCAGGAAAGGTGCATGACAGAGTTGTGTCCTTTCACCATATTTAGTCAATCTGTATGCTGAGAAAATTATCCAAGAAACTGGATTATAAGAACATGACACTAGGACTGAAGGAAGACTTATTAACAACCTGCGATACAGAGATGACAAAACCTTGCTTGCTGAAAGTGAAGAGAAATTGAAGTACTTACTGATGAAGGTAAAAGACCACAGCACCCCAATGTAAAGAAAATGAAAATCCTCACAGCCGGACCAATAAATAACATCATGATAAATAGAGTTTGAAGGTATCAAAGATTTTATTTAGCTTGGTGCCACAATCAATACTCATGGAAGTGGCAGTCAAGAAATCAAATGACATATTGCATTGGGTAATTCTGTTTGCACAAGACATCTTTACGGTATTAAAGAGCAAAGATGCCATTCTGAGGACTAAAATGTGCCTGGTCTAAGCCATGGTATCTATGATCACCTCATATACATATGAAAGTTGGACAAAGAATAAGGAAGACAATAGAATAATTCATGCATTTGAATTATGGTGTTGGAGCAGAACATTAAAATTACCATGTACTGCCAGAAGAACAAACAAATCTGTGTAGGAAGAAGAATGCTCCTTAGAAAGCAAGACGGCAAGACTTGTCTCTCATACTTTGGACATGTCATCAGGAAGGGCCAGTCCCTGGAGAAGGACCTGATGCTTGGCAAGATGGAGGGTCAGCGAAAAAGAGGAAAGCCCCCAAAGAGGTGGATTGACCCAGTGGCAGCAACAGTGGGATCAAGTATAACAATAATCGTGAGGATGATGCCGGACTGGGCAGTGTTTCATTCTGTTATGCATAGTACTGCTATGAGTCAAAAGCAAATAAACACCACCTAACAACAACAACATGCTCAGCTGATCTTTGACAAAGGGCCAAAACACATTAAATGGGAAAGAGACAGTCTCTTCTACAAATGGTGCTGGCAAAACTGGAATTCCATTTACAGAAAAATGAAAAAAGGCCCACATATCGCACCATATGCAACTCAACATGGAGTGAAGACCTAAGTATAAAACCTAGAACTATAAAAGTCATCAATGAAAAAATAGGGACAAACTTAGGGGCTCTGATACGTGTCATAAATAGCCTATCAAACATAACTGAAAACACACAAGCAGAAGAAGACAAAATAGGAGACTGGGACCTCCTAAAAAATAGACACTTACGTTTATCAAAAGATTTCATCAAAAAGCAAAAAGAGAACCCACAAACTGGTGGGGAAATTTGAGCAATGACGTATCAGACAAGGTACTGCCCTCTAAAAAATTATAAAACACTTCAGCACCTCAACAAGAAGAAAAATAATCCAATTTAAAAATGGGCAGAGGACATGAACGGACTCTTCACCAAAGACGACCTTCGTACAGCCTTCATGTTTATGAAGAAATTCTAACGATCATTAGACATGGTCGTTGTTGTTAAGTGCCATTGAGTTGGTTCTAACTCAGTGACCCTGAATAGGGCTTCCAAGGAATGACTGGCGGGCTTGAACTGCCAACCTGTGGTTAGCAGTACAGTGCTTACCCTACAGCACCACGCCATTAGCCATTGTTGTTGTTGCTAAGTGCCATCAAGTCAGTTCCAATTCATAATGACCCTGTAATAGGATTTCTGAGGAGCTGCTGCTGGATTTGAACTGCTGACCTTGTAGTTCACAGTCCAGTGTTGATCCTACAGCACCACACCAGGAGTCCATTGTTGTTGCTGTGAAGTGTTGTCAAATTGGTTCCGACCCATAGCAACCCTGTATAGGGTTTCCAAGGAGCAGCTAGTAAGTTTGAACTACCAACCTTGCGGTTCAAACTGATTTTGCAGTCCAGGGCATTAACCCACAGCACCACACCAGGACTCCATAGCACTGCATTAGAGAGATGTAAATCAAAACAAAAATGAGATTTCATCTTATCCCAGCATTAATAGCGAAGCTAAAAAAAAACAGAAAATGGCAAATGCTGGCAAGGGTGTATATAATATGGGACCCTCCTATACTGCTGATGGGACGATAAAATAAATGGTGTAACCACTTTGAAAATATGGCATGATGCTTTCTCAAAAAGTTGGAAATAGAAACATGACCCAACAATCTCTGTATTTGGCATATATCCTCAAGAAATAAGAACCAGGACCCAGATAAATATATGCACACCCATGTTCACTGCAGCACTATTTACAATAGCAAAAAGATGCATACAGCCTAAATGTGTATCCACAAAAGAATGATTAAACAAACTTTGGCACATACGCACAATGGCATACTACTACGCAACGTTGAAGTATAATGAGGAAACTGTGAAACACCTCATAGCATGGGTGAACCTCAGCATGCTGAGTGAAATTAGTCAATCACAGAAGCATAAATTTTGCATGAGACTGACCACTATTGAAAAAAGGCAAGAAAAGGTTTTCATGCTAAAAGCAGCGTCTATGATAGCTATCAGGGGTGGGGAGGGAGGCGGGGTTATTCACTGGCTAAAGAGTAAATACTTGTTAACTTGGTTGACAGGGAAGGCAGTTTAAAAAAAAAAAAAATGGAGATTAAAGACGCAGCAGAAGGTTCCAAGGATGCTTTGAATTTGTGAGGGCAGAGTGCATGGAACCCGTTGTGGGACACTCTGTTGTCTCAAGAACTGCGGGATGGGATGTGGTGGAATGATGTGAAATGGGTGTCCCCTCCCCACACAAATTCAGAAATGGGTGAGCACTTTGCTCTGCCTTAAGGGTAGGTTGATTTATTGAGCTCTCACCTTCCTAGCTACTTAATGCAGGTTCCAAAGGGCCTCCACATACATTCCGATTGTCACTGTTTTTACTACAGAACAATCTGAGCTGACAATTAGGGGTACATGTGCTCACCACAACCCACACATCCAGTAATGGGCGGGGGAAAAAAAAGAAAAAATATGTCACTCATCCTTGTATCCTTTGGCATCAAGAAAAAAATAAAAGTATCCTGCTATGTGTGAATTAGCTAGTGAATGAAAGCTGCCCCCAGCAAGTTGTCATCAGACTTCAGATGCGGCTTCTCTGGTCATAATTCCCCATCTCACATTGTCCAGGACAGTCTCGCTCAGTCAGCACCTTCCAGTGGTCAGTTCTGGGTACAGGTCACTGAGCAAGGCACAACCAGCCTTGAGAGTTGCCTTCGGAGGGGGTTTGCTCTGCTCAGATGGTGGGGGTGGTCAGTCAGCAGGAATGAAGGAAACTGTCACTACCCTCTGAGAACTTTCGGTGTCTCTCCAGAGTAGATGACAGGGGTGCAGTGATAACAGTCCCAGAAGACTGCCAGGAGGAGGTGGTTCTAAAGCAGCTCTTGAAGATGGAGAGGGACAGTGGGCTCACCAGTTTGTCCCAAGTTGGCATGGGGAAGTGTGTCTGTGCCGCCCAGAATTCAGGGCAAGTCACTCTCGGGTGAGACACTTAATTTCTCTGGGCTTCAGAAATCAAAAAGCAAAAGAAATCAAATGATGTATTGCATTAGGCAAATGCAATGTGCTTTCTTAAGTATTGAAGAGCAAAGATGACACTTTGAGGACTAAGGTGTACCTGGCCCAAGCCATGATATTTTTAATCACCTCATATGCTTGTGAAAGCTGGACGATGAATAAGGAAAATCAAAGAAGAATCAATAATTTGAATTATGGTGTTGGCAAAGAATTTTGAAAGGACCATGGGCTACTGGGAGAATAAATTAATCTGTCTCTCCATGTCCTCATCTCTGGTGTTGCTGCTTCTCTGGATAGGGTCCCACATTCCGTTCATGGAGAGACAGAGCAGCTGAGGACTCTAGACTTATGAAAGGAGAAAGGCTGTGTGCTGGCAGCCAGGAGGCAGGCTTGTAGAATGTGCCCTTTAGTTGTTTAAATGATTATATATTACTGAGTGTTTTTGTGTACATCCCCCAGCCCAAAAGAAAAAAATAGAGGGAATAGAAGCAAATACTGTTGAATGATGATTGATGATGCACAGAGGAGATTGTAATCATTTTAATGAAATGATGAGTGTGAAACCAATCTTCTCCCATGTAAACTATCACTCAATTCACAATAAAAACTTAAAAAAAAAAACCCACTGTTAATTCCACCTGGAATAAAATTTTCATGCAAAGTGCTTGTTTAAGTGCTCAAGGACAGAGCTCATAGGAATGGGTATGCTGCCGTAGCGTTCACCCACTGAGTTCTTGACAAGGCAGAATCTGGCATGACACTCACTCTGCCTACCACACAACTCCAGGTATCAAGAAGATACAGAGCTCCAGCCCAGCAGTCATCATTGAAAGCTGTGTCTTGATCAAAACCACCCAGAAATTACCAAGTAGTCTCTTGGATTTATATACCTTCATAGCTGCACCTTCAAGGTTATTGGGAAGAGTCACAACAAGAGATCTGAAGTCATGACAAATGTTGCTATTATAATCATTGCTCTTGTCATTACTCTTGTCATAACCAAAGATCTTCTGTATGTACGTAGAAGAGAGAGGAGAAGAGAAGAAGGCTGTTTGCTGAGATATAGAAGGCCACATGTGGCTGGCCAACATTCCTGGCCTCCTCTCCTCTCAGAACACAGAAGCCTTCCCATTGATGGTAGAAACCCACCTAAGTCCCTCCACTCCCAAGGTAGGACAAGGGACGAAGAAATGGTTCCCATTAGCCAAGTCTCATGGCCACAGAGAAGCCCCTCTTCCCTCTGTCACATGCCAGGAATACATGGCATTAGGCATAATGGCTGTGTTGATGTAGGGACACTGTCCTGGAGCTAATTTGATGATGATTATGAGAAGATTATTATCATAAATAATTATTGTATTGAACCCTGTACACATAAATATAATAAATATTAAAAGTAAATAAATGTTAGCTGAATTTTTTTTACATGAATATCCTTATGAAATATAGAACTACACAGATCGAGAAATTGAAGCTTCAAAAAATAAAGAACATTTCCCAGACTCCCAGAGTAAATGGTCATTGGGATTTCAACACTGGTAATCTCATTCCAGGATTTATTCCATGAACCGCTAGTCTATAACTTGCCAACAGAATTTTGAAGTGGAGGAGCAAATAAGCCGATTCTAAAGTTCATATAGCAAAACAAACAAATCAATATATCTATGGAAACTTGGAGGAGGAAAGCTATGAAAAACATTAATAATAATTAATAATTAAATCAGCATGCTACTAGCATATGTTGTTAAGTGCCGTTGAGTCGGTTCCAACCCATAGCGACCCTGTATAGGATTTCCAAGGAGCAGCTGGTGAGCTTGAACTACCGACCTTGCAGTTCAAATGGCTTTGCTCTCTGTCACATTAACCCAGAGCGCCACACCAGGACTCCAAAAAGCAACGTCCTTGGGTGGGCATATAACCAGACAAAACTCCCAATAAAACAGAAGTGTGAGAAAATAAAGCCAGCTACATGTGGAATTTCATATGTGATAAATGTGGTATCTCAGATTTGTTGTTGTTGTTAGGTGACATAGAGTCAGTACCGACCCATAGTGACCTTATGCACAGCAGAACAAAACATTGCCCCCGATCCAGGGCCAACCTCACTACTGTTGCCACTTTTGAGTCCGTCTATGCTGCCACTTGGCCAATCCATCTCATTGGGGGTCTTCTTCTTTTTCTCTGACCCTCCACATTACCAAACATAGTATCCTTCTCCAGTGACTGGTCCCTCCTGACAGTATATCTGAAGTATGAGAGACAAAGTTTGGCCAGCCAGGCCTCCAAGGAGCCCTTTGGTTGCATTTCTTCCAAAATGGATCTATTGGTTCTTTTGGCAGCGCATGGTACTTTCAATATTCTCCTCTAACACCATAACTCAAAGGCATCAATTCTTCTATAGTTTTCCTTATTCACTGTCCAGCTTTCACATGTATATGAAGTTATTGAAAATACCATGGCTTGGGTCAG
>NW_006408521.1:39686635-39700536 GCF_000296735.1 Chrysochloris asiatica | reverse complement strand
TTGTACCTCATGACTGATCTGGATATGTTCTTTTTGACAATGAACGCAACACCATTCCTCTTCAATTTGTCTTTCTCGGCATAGTAAACTATATGGTTGTGAGATTCAAAATGGTGAATACCAGTCCATTTCAGCTCACTAATGCCTAAGATAACGATGTTTATGCATTCCATTTCATTTTTGACTACTTCCAGTCCCAGATTCATACTTTGTACATTCCATATTCAGATTTTCAGTGTATGTTTACAGCTGTTTCTCTTCATCTTGAGTTGTGCCCATCAGCAAATGAAGGTCCCGCTGGCTTTTCTCCCACGGGCTTTACTTCATTTGCATCATAATGGTCAACTCTAGAGAAGGTAGCTTTTCCCCAGTTGCATTCTGAGTGCCTTCCAACCTGAAGGACTCATTTTCTGGCACTGTATCTGACAGTGTTTCTCTGTTATTCACAAGGTTTTCAGTGACTAAATATTCGGAAGTAGTTCGTCACTCCTTCTTCCTAGTCTGTCTCTGTCTGGAAGCTCTTCTGAAACCTTTCCACTGCGGGTGACCCTGCTGGTATTTAAAATACCGGTGGCATAGCTTTCAGAATCACAGCAACTCACAAGCCACCACAGTATGACAAACTGACAGAGGAGTGGTGACCCTAATATCAGATTAGTGGAGGGAAATATGGATGAGTCAATAAACAGTGTGGACCCAGCTGTATGGCCATCTAGAAAATGATTAAAATCAATCTGTACCTCATACCATATAGCAGATGCACTCCAGATACATCAGAGATCTAAACCTAAAAAAACATGAAATTACAAAGTGACTTGGCAGAAAGCAGGATATCTTTATAGTCACTGGTAGGCATTTATAACCCAGACTCAAAATTCTAGAAGTCTGCAAAGACTGATAAATTTGACTTAAAAAATTTAAAACTTCTGCATGAGAAAAAATGATAAGCAATAAAAATTGGGGTGGGAGGTAGGTATACAAGGGGGGCTTCAAAAATTTTCACCGAATCATTCCACATCTTTTCATTCCATTTGTTAATGAATGTTTTGAAGCCCTTTTGTATTTACAATCCATATCACAGATGGAGGGTTATCCCTCTAAACTATATGAGCTCTTAGAAATGGACAAGAAAAGGACAATACCACAAATCAATGTGAGTAGGCAGTTCATAGAAAGAGGAGAAATGCTCTCAAATATATGAAAAGATGTTCAACTTTATTCATAAGAAAAACACAAATGGAAACTATACAAGTGTGTTCTTTTTTATCTATCAAATTGGCCAGAATCCAAGAGTGTCCCAACATGCTGTGTTGGAGAGGCTGTGTGCTAACAAGCTCCCTCCTGCACCGTTGGTGTGGGACAGCCCCCTTGGAGGCCATTTGGCAATATCTACCAAAAGTACAAATGCAAACACCGCTTAACCAAGCACTCTCACTTCAGGCAATTTATCCTACAGCTACACTAGGAAACCTGCAAAGTGACACATTTACAAGGTTATTCATTGTAGAATTATTTATTACAGCAGATGGAGATTGGAAACAAGTCAAATGTTCACCAAAACAGACTGATTAAATAAATTAGGGTATTATGGTACCTGCCCCCAATGAAATCTTGTGAAACTTTAAAAAAAAAAAAAATCTAAGAAAGAGGAAGTTTGTTATGTACGATACAGAAAGAACTACAAGCTATATAATGTTCAAGGAGAAGTGCAAAAGAATGCATATAATATGCTACTTTGGGTGCAAAAACCTAGGAGGAGGCATTAATTTACTTGTATTTTCTAAAGAAACTACTAAAAGTGGCTGCTGTGAGGGATAGGAACTACACAGAGAGAGGGGAGAAAGTGGGGGGAAAACTGTTTTACCCTAAACTTATTTTAACCACATTAATATATTACCTACAAAAAATTTAAATTTTGTAACATTTCTGTGTGCCATTGAGTCAGTTCCAACTTCACTCTTTCTGAGGCTGTAACTCTTTGTTGTTGTAATTAAGTGTCACAAGTTGGTGCTGACTCATATCAACCCTGTACAGGCTTCCAAGGAGAAGCAGGTGAGTTTGAATCACTGACCTTGCATTTCAAATCGACCTTGCAGTCTAGTGCTTATCCTACAGTGCCACACCAGGAGCAGAAAGCATCCTCTTTCTCCCTCAAAGCACCTGTCTGTGGTTATCAACCCAACACATAACCACACCATCCCCAGCACTCCCTAAAAAAGTTCTTAGTGCTGTGGTCTTAGATTTACTCATACTTTATACCAAGTACTACTGTGTGAAAACAGACATCCTTTCCCAACCCCCTCAACCTGCTCTCCTCCCGGCCCTAGAGTGAAGCTCAGTGATCATTTAAGTAAAAAAGGAGGGTCAAAAGTAACTTCTTGGTGCATTATTTGGAAATTAGATTTTGCATTTTGTTCAGACCAGATGAAAATATCACTCACACAGACAGGACACTGCAGAGGCAACCCAAGTCCAGACAGAATGTCCTCCTCACCATGCCACCACACTGGGGGTTCTCAACCCTGATGGCACATTCGAATCATCTGGGGAGCTTTAACAAACAATACCACACCAATAGACACTGGTGAGGGCTGCACAACATGATTAATACAATTAGTGTCACAAAATTGTACACATGAGAAATCTTGAGTAGGCCAATGTATTACAAAAATAATAATAATAACCAAGCACGTTGTCATCGGGTCAATTCTGACTCGCAGTGACCAACCCTACAGAACAGACTAGAATGATCGCAGCGGTTTCTAAAGCAATAAATCATTACAGAAGTAGACTGCCACACCGTTCTCCCACGGACGGCCAGTGGATCCAAACCTCTGTGTGTGTGTGTGTGTGTGTGTTACAACAATAATTAAACCAGTCCAATCAGAATGACTGGAGGTGGGGCCCAAAGACACTCATTTTTTAAAACTTCCCATGTAATTCCAACTCTCTTTCTCTCTCTCTCTCACACACACATTCAATCACATACCCCACACTTGGTTAATCTTCTGAATGTGACAACCCTACCCCCAAATTACTATGAGGGATGGGGGCAAACACCCTTCTTCATCCCAGGGGACAGCAGGAACTAAGAGATGCAACATGCCAAAATAGAGGCGTGTCCGCCTCTGCGGAGTTGTCCACCTAGGAAGTCACAGATGTAACCTCACATTTGTGTGGTGGATGGCTTAATTAGTATCTCACTCTCTAGGACAGCAGGCTCAGAACTGCAGGATCCATGTTTACTTCATTCAGCATTGAGTCCTACACACCTGGCAAACAGTTGTTGTTATTAAGTGTCATCGAGTTGATTCCAACTCATAGCGACCATGTTTAAGGTTTCTGAGGAGTAGCTGGTGGGTTTGAACTGCCAACCTGTGGTTTGAAGACCAGTGCTGATCTTACAATACCACACTAGGAGTCCTGACAAACAGCTGGTGCCTCAATTGAAAAAAAAAAAAAAAAAAAAAATTGTTACAAATTCATAGAAACATTTATTAAAAACATCATAATGTGAAGCTCTTCTTTCCCAATACAGCCTCCAACTAGGAGTCAAATAGTGTTCCCATGTTTAACCTTCTGGGAAGAACTCTGCACTCTTTAAATTACACATGTCAAAACAGCAGGCTGGGCAACCTTGAAAGACTCAAGTCACGATCCTTTTCAATGTTCTTTGAGTTTGGAAAACACAAAGAAGTCTGAAGGGACAAGGCCAGGACTGTAGGGTGGATGAGTAAGGCTTCTCAACAAAATTCTCAGAGACAGCCCTTAGCTACCCTCATTGAATAAGCAGGTGTGTTATAATGGGGAGGGGGAGAATTCCGTAGTGAACCTTTCTTGACCATTTGCTCATCGATGCAGTTTTCCATTTCTTAAAACTTCTTCATAATAAACCTGTGCCATACAAGAAAATCTATCAGGCTTGCCTCTTTGAAATCCCCAAAAACAGTCACATAACCTTCTGAGCTGACCTTCGTGCCTAGAGTTTAACAAGCCCAGAAGATTCCATTGGAAGCAACTGTTTTGATTGGATGGTTTTTATTTGGAAGGCACCCTAATGAGACTAAGACAAGTACATAACTGAGGCAACTTGGCTGCACTGATCACAAAGACATGTTCCCATTTGTTTTGTTTTCAATAAACCTGTGCATGTATGAACTGGAACCCTAGTAACAAGACTTTAAAATTTACCCTTGAAATCAGTGAATGAATGAATGAATCCTGGTACCCACAGAAAAAAAGGGGGAACGGGAGAAGATAAGGCAATGGCTAGGCAGTGAAGAAGCCCCTATCAGGGCCCATCGGTGAGACCCCAACAGCCCACATTGAGGGTGCCAGTTTCATGTCAACAAGAGCTATGACAGGCTACTCATTTTCTCTAGAGGAAATAAAGATCCTATTATCTGAAGACTTTCAGATTTGCAGACAACACTAGAGAAGCCCCAGGGCAAGGTGCTCGGCTGACCCCCTTACTCCGGACACCTTCCCCTGCCACCCCGCCACCTCACCAGGAGACCTGCATTTACCCACAACAGAAACTGGAATGATCATGAAATGCAGTCTAGGGGCTGGCCCCATGCTCTTGCCCTTTGTCCTTAGAATGTGACTTTGGGCAAGTCATCCAGACTCACTAAGCCTCACTTTCCTCACCTGCTAACTGTGCAACAATGCCTGTAGTCAGAATCAACTCAACAGCAACAACGGCTTGGCTTACTACTGGACATGGTCTCTGGATCTAAGTCAACTAGATAACTCAGGCCTCAAACCAAATTCACCAAGTCCTCGCCTGGGAGGCAGGTGGTGTAACTCTCACCTTTAGAATGACTCAGCCTATTCCTGTCCTAAGCATCTTAGCTCCTGTGGCTTACTGCCCAAGGAGGTGTTAGGAGTCTCAGAGAGCCAGAGACTGGAAGATCGGGGTTAATAATACCAGGGTTTCAAAAACTAAGCCCAAAGGTCATGAGGCAATGGTTAGCACAGAATGGAACAACAAAAGAATTGCAACTGAGGTATTCAGAGTTCGTGACCCAGGTGGTGGAGTGGGGGAGATGAGGGAGGCCTTCAGCAGATCACCTAGCTCCCCTCTTTCTTTTCTCCCCAACAGGGAGAAAACAAAACAGTTTCCATTAAGTCAGTTCCAACTCCTGGAGACCCCACATGTGTCAGAGGAGACCTGACTGAGTTTTCAGAAGTTAATCACCAAGACTTTCTTTCCAGCCACTTCTTGGTTAGACTCTAACTTCCATCCTTTCAGTTGGCAGCCAAACGCAGAAGCCAGTTTGCACCACCCAGGGCCTCCAAGATGCTACCAAGAAAAAATAAAAGCAACCACCAATGAAAGCTACAGGCTGTCCCCCAGGCAGTGAGATCACAGGAGGGGCTCAGCCTCTCAGAGCTGGTGTCCTGGTGAAGGGGAGGGGGAGAATGGATACTCCGCTCACATGCTCACAACCTCCTGTGTGTTGACAGCCGTGTACACGTCTCCAGGCCCCTGCACATGCTGTTTCTCAGGCTAGAACAGCCTCCTCCACCTCATCTCTACCCCTGATACATCCCCATCCCTCCTTTGAGACTGGGTCCAAGCCTCTCCCCTTCTGTGACACCATCCTACCCTACTCTGGTAACAATGACCACCAATGGCCACACTGCCCACAGACACACTTGGACTGTCCTCCCTGTCAGAGCAGTAAGGTACCACCTCCTGACCCCCAGGTTCCCCTGGAAAGAATGAGATGCAGGCCCGACCTGGAAAAGCCAACTCAACAGTGACACCAATGACAAGAAACAAGTACTGCTGGCCTCGGATTCCACTTTGTAGAATCCAAACACAAACAGAGCCGCTTTATCAAGCACAGTTAACCACACTCCTCCTCCCCTCAGCTTGTCAGGCAGGAACAAATGTGAATCAAATTTCAAGTCACTTCACAACACACCCTGAAGTCCATCCAACCTCATGCTGATTCTGTCCGAAAGCCTCGCCAGGCCCTTCCTGTGACCAGCCAGGAGAGGGCTACTCTGCTGAATCACACAGTCTGGAGGTGGTTGCATCTGTAGTTGTCTGTTTATAACTCTACACACCGTCCTAGAGAAATGAGCAAAATGCTATGACAAAAGAGATGAGGGGGCACCCATGGTACCTGGGGGAATCTGGGAAGGCTTCTCAAAGGAAGTGACATGCTAGCTGGGTGAAAGGATGGGGAGAGAGGGAAAGATGTCCAGGCAGAGGGACCAGCATGTGCAAATGCATACAGGTGGTTATGGATTGAATGTCCCCAAACCTTGATTGGAAATAAGGGTTCTTTTGTTATGTTAATGAGGTTTGTCAGAATGGAGGGTATCCTAAACCTAATTATTTCTAAGTGATGTCCTATGAAAAGAGCAGAATAGACAAGGATACACATGGGGCAGGATGGGGTGGGGTGGTGAGGAGACAGACACCATATGAGGACCTGCTGACAATCAGAGGAACACAGACTAGTGCTGCAAACAACAGAAAGTAGGAGATGGGCTCACTGGTTCTTTAAAGTCATTCACTTGTATTTTTTGTTACGAGCAGTACTAAGTAGTTTGTTGTTGTTGTTAAGTGCCTTTGAGTTGGTTCCGACCCATAGAGATCCTGTATAAGGTTTCCAAGGAGTGGCTGGTGGGCTTGAACAGCCAACTTTGCAGTTCAAATTGACTTCACAGTACAGTGCATTAACCCACAGGGAACAGAACCAAAACCAAACCAGTTGCTGCCAAGTCAAGTCCAACTCATGGTGACTATGTGGTTCCAAAGTAGAACTGACCCCCATAGGGTTTTCAGTGCTATGACCTCTTGGAAACCTATCACCAGACCTTTCTCTTTTTTTTAACTTTTTATTGTCACCAGACTTTTCTAACAAGGCACCTCTAACCGGGTCCGAACTGCCAACCTTTCAGTTAGTCAAGCACTTAATTGATCATGTCACTCAGGGGTTGCTAGAGTGCTTCCTGAACCCACGCTGCTTCCTGAATCTACAGTGCCCTTTTATACTTCACCAAACTGTTACAGAACTGGAAGCACTCAACTGTCTATTGCCAAGAATTTGGAAGACAGGTATCTGGCCAAACCATCTGGTAGAGATCCATATTTTTGCCCATTCCATAGAAAGATGACTTAACAGAATGTAGAAATTTTCAAAAATGTAATTAATATCACACACAAGTAAAATGTTGAATTAAAAACTGGTTACAGTAGCATATGAACAGGGAGCTGCTAGAAATTCAAGCCAGATTCACAAGAGGACACAGAACAAAAGATATCATTGCTGATGGAACTTGGCTAAAAGCAGAGAATACCAGAAAGATGTTTGCTTGTGCTTTATTGACTATGTAAAGGCATTTGACTGTGTGGGTCATAACAAACTATGGATAACATTGCAAAACATGGAAATTCCAGAACACTTATGTGCTCCTGAGGAACCTGTACATAGACCAAGAGGCAGTCATTTGAATAGAAGAAAATAGTGAATGGTTTACAATCAGGAAATGTATGTGTGTCAGGATTGCATTCTTTCATCATATTTATTCAATCTGTATGCTGAACAAATAATCTGAGAAGCTGAATTATATAAGGAAGAACATGGCATCAGGATTAGAAGAAGACTCATTAACAACCTGCAATATACAGATTATACACTTTGCTTGCTAGAAGTGAACAGGACTTGAAATATTTACAGATGGAGATCAGTGACTTCAGCAGTCTCTATGGACTGCACATCAATGTAAAGAAAATGAAAATCCTCATCACTGGATGAGTAAGTAACAATATGATAAACGGAGAAAAGATCGAAGTTAACAAAGACTTCAGTTTGCTTGGATCCACATCAACTCTCATGAAAGCAGCAGTCATGAAATCGAACAATGTGTTGCATTAAGCAAATCTGCTGCACAAGACCTCTTTAGAGTGTTCAAGAGCATCCATTTGATGGCTAAGGTATGCCTGCCCTGAGCCATGGTATTTTCAGTAACCTCATATGCACATGAAAGTTGGACAATGAATAAGAAAGAAGGCAGAAGAATTGATGTATTTGAATTATGGTGTTAGATAGGAATATTGAAAGTATCATGAACTGTGAGAACTTCTTGGAAGAAGTGCAGCCAGACTGCTCCTTAGAAGCCAGGATGGTGAGACTTTGTCTCTCATACTTTGGGTATGTTATCAGGAAAAGCCAGTCCCTGGAACATCATGCCTATTAATAACATGATGAAGAGTCAGTGAAAAAGAGGAAGGTCTTCAACAAGATGGACTGACACAGTGGCAGCTACAATGGGCTTAAACATGGCAACAAGTTTGAGGATGCCCAGGACCAGGCACTGTTTCGTTCTGTTTTGCATAGTCGGAATCAACTCAACAGCCCCTAACAACAGCAACAAGAACACAACACCTGCTAGGACAGCATTGGTGGAGATCCCAGGTTCTACTTTGTTAGGTTCCAGGAAGATACCTAGGTGCTGTGGCCTGGGAATGCCCTTCTGGTGCCCTGATAGAATCAGGAAGGCTAGTGAAAGGGAGGCGGGAGGTAATGGGTGTGCGGGTCTCCTGCTTGTGTATCTTCCTCAGAAGTGTTGGCCCAGCTTGAGACCATCTGTGATAGACGTAGGTACTAGTAGATGTTGTGGGAGCTCCCTGAGTGGGTGCCCAGGTGATCACACTGAGGGGAAAACCTCTCCTGCCAGGACTCCAGGGGACCAGGAGGCAGTTGGGAGTAGTGAGCTGAGAAGGCCAGTCTTTCTTAATGGCATGTCCCAAGATGTGCCATGTCCCACACGCCTTCACAATTGCTCAATCAAGGAGAGGCACAGCCCTCAACATTCCTCAAGCCTTTAGTCAATAAGTGGCTCCGGTTTAATCCTGACTTCTGAACCCCATTTCCCTCCCTGTCTCACTTCAGTGCTCATTGGCTTGCAGTACCATGGCCTTGGGGGTGACTGTGGGCTGCTGGCTCTTGGGGCAGAAGCTTTCTGTCTTACTTCTTACCTAAGAACAAGTATAGGCTGCAGGCCTCTTGGCCACCCTCCTCGTCAGGAACCAAACCAAAACCATTGTCCTTGACTCACTCCAACACATGGCAGCCCAGTTGTTGTTGTTGTTAAGTGCTATCAAGTTGGTTCTGACTCATAGTGACCCTATATAGGGTCCCCAAGGCTGTAAATCTTTGAGGGAGCAGAAAGCCTCATCATTTTCTTTCCAAGTGGCTGGTGGGCTGGATCACCAGCCTTGTGGTTTGCCCTCCAGTTCTTATCCTACAAAGTCACTGTGTTCCCAAGTTGGTATTGTTACTGTTAAGGGCTGTCGATTCAGTTCCAATTCATAGTGACTTAAACTGAGTTTCCGAATCAGTATTAGTTGCTCCATTTCACAGAGGAAGAAGCTGAGGTTCAGTACAGGGCTCAGCCCAGGACCCAGCCCTGGTCTGGAAGGGCCTTCCCACGGATTCTGTATAGCTTCAGTGTGGGGCTACCCTGTCTGCTAGGTCCTGGAGGTGCCAGGTTAGTAGAACATTCCTCAGCAGCTCAGAGAACTTCAGGCTCACCGCCTAAGGCTGTTACAGTTGTGGGGAACTGGGCTGCTAAGACCAGGCTGGGATGAGTCTGAAGCCTGCTTGTAAAGGGGAAGCAAATAGGATTGTAGTTCCCTGGGAGGAGAAAGAAGACTGAGAGGGAGGGTATGTCTTCCTTGGCAGCCGGCAGGCTGTTCTGAAGGTGAGCTTTGATGGCCCTGTGGGTGAGGGGGGAGCAGGAATCAATATCACTTGCCTTTTGCTTCTTGGGGTGGTGCTGGGAGTCCTGAGAAGGAAAGCAGGCACCGGGCAAAGGTTGAATACAGAAAAGGGAGGATCAAAAGTCCATGTGTGTATTTGCTTGTCCCATTTGACTACCAAGATCCCCAGGAACTTGTCTGCTAGCCAGAGGAGTTCGAAGCCTGGATCTTTCTTCATTCTGGAATTCCTGATGGGGAGAGGGTCACATAGACTCCCTCCTCCTTCTCAGCAGGGGCACAGTCTGCCTGGTGGCGCCAGACCAGAAATATAGGAGCCCCACCCTGTGCGGAGCCCTCGCTACATGACTTCTTGTTTGCATAGGACTTTGCAACTCCCTACTTCTGCAAAAGAGGAAATTGGGAGACAAAACCTGTGATGCTAAGGGTTTATAAACTGCTTAGAATTTCCAAGTGTAAAACAGAGAAATCTACAAGTTGATGGTGATTGCTATGAGATTCTACTGCCTTATGAGAAAATTGATCCCAAGGGTTGTTTTTTTTCTCTTCCTTCTTTCTTTTCTTTCATTTTTCTTTCTTCCTCTCCCTCTTCTCTTGCTCCTTTCTTTTTAAACAGTGCCTTCTCAAGGCTATGAAATTGTTTGTTCCCTACCAACTCCTACTGTAAGCATATCTCTCTGAGATATTTACTGCAGGTTCAGTTCAAGACCACCATAATAAAGTGAATATCACAATAAAGCAAGTCTCATGAAATGTTTGGTGCCCCAGTGCATATCAAAGTTATATTTACACTACTGTTGTTGTTAAGTGTAGTTTGTTAAGAGTCAGAACTAACAGTGAGAGGATTGCACTCATTGAGATGAAACAAAGTATATGATTTGTTAAATGTAAACTGATGCTCTATACTCACTTCACAATAAAAAGTTGAATTTGCAAAAATTTTTAAAGTAAGCTGGGAGAAAACAAACAAGATGGCAGATCGGGTAGCAGTGCAGTGAGGAGCTCCATCAGCAACCACACAGAATACTGGACCAAGCAGGTTCAGGGTATGGTCCCAGAACTCTGAAACACATATAAAGGAATATTGAGAAGGTTGGAAGACTTACAGCGAGGGAAATCTGTAGCAGAAGCAAGAAATCCATTGCTTTCTAATTCAAGATGCTCAGCTGCTCCCAGAGCCACCATCTTGGGAGAAACCAAGCAGGGGAAGGATCAGAGCAGCCACAGACACCTGACAGAAAGAACCACACAGATAAAGGTGTGGACATTCTCTTGTGTGTGTGTGTCTGTTGATTGGCCTCTCACTGTCTGCACACCTCCATTCAGGTGACTAGAGGGGGTGCCTGAGTGAGTGGACACCTCACCCCTACCCATGGAGGGTTCTACTACACATGCCCACAGATCTCCTCAAAATTTAAAGTGACAGTTTCCATGTAAAACTAAATGGCAGTGCAAAACAGCCACAGCCAGCCCTGAACTGTTTATCACTAGGAAAAAGGCCGGAATAGGGATGTGGAACAGGGACAGTCAGACTAAAAAAGAAATAGACCAAAAATTAAATTCTGAGTTACATCACATTGACCAATAGTGGCATCTTGAAATTTCTCAGGAAAAAGAGTGAAAAGGGAAGCCCATCTCCTTATCATTTCTACCTGGAGGCAATCAGAAATCATAAAAAATACCAAAATACACACCCATCTAAGTATTAAGGCCACAGATATCTCCTGAATATGCCCAAAAAACAGAAGCAGATGACCATATCTGCACATGTCCAGAAACGAGATAAAGTGACTGAGCAAATGAGCTGGAAGTAGACCTACACTCCATACTGGAAGATGGGCAAGCTTTGGAAATTCCTGAGAAGGAATCCAGAAAAATGATTATAAAATGCATCAAAACACTATGCAATGGAGTTGAGAAAAATAAGGAAGAAGTCAGGAGAACGCTACAGGAACAATCAAATAAGATAGATAAAACATTGGAAACAATTCAAAACCTACAGAAAGAGGTCCAAATGATTAATAATAGAATATCAGAAATGGACAATACACTGAAAGGGCAAAGGAGCATTGAAGAGGTAGAAGTCAGAACTAGTGAGCTAGAAGATAAATCTCTCAACACTACTAAGATAGAAGAGCAAGCACAAAAAAAGGATTTAAAAAAATCTGAAGAAGGCCTAAGATTCATGTTGGACAACATGAAGAGGAATAACTTAAGAATTATCGGCATTCCGGAACAGGAAGAATCACACAAGTCCACAGAGGAGATAGTTGAAGAGCTTCTGGAAGAAAACTTCCTTAACATCCTGAAAAGTAAAAAGATAAACATTCAAGAAGCTCAGCAAACCCCAGGAAGGATAGACCCTAAAAGACAATCACCAAGACATATAATAATCAAGCTCTCCAAATTCAAAGATAAGGACAGAATCTTGAAAGCAGCTAGGGAAAAGAAGGGGTGCAAAACAAAGGCAAGCAAATCAGATTAAGCTTGGATCTCTCAAAAGAAAACATGCAGGCAAGAAGGCAATGGGGAGACATACATAAAACCCTGAAAGAGAAAAACCAAGAATCCTCTACCCAGCAAAGCCGTCAATAAAATACGATGGTGTAATCAAAACATTCCAGGATAAATAGAAGCTAAGGGATTTTGCCAAAGTCAACCCTGCTATGAAAAACATCCTAAAGGAAGTTCTGTGGACTGAGAACCAACAAGAACAAACAACAACCAGAGATTGACATATGTAGCAGCATCACCCTGAACTCAATCAACAAATGGAAGAGTCAAAACAGAATAAAATTTTAAGAACAGAGGATCTGGGAGGTCATTCTATGATCAAAACAATTGCAATGTGAAAAAAGGTAAACACATAGGATGAGAAGGTCACATGGTAAGAAGATCAGGTAGATTACAGGATAAAATAGACTGTTTTAAATGGAAGGAAGAATTAATGGAATATAAGGCATTTTGGTGCTGTGGGTTAATGTACCAGACTTCAAAGCCGTTTGAACTGCAAGGTTGGCAGTTCACACTCACCAACTTTTCCTCAAAAACACTGTATAGGGTCGCTATGGGTCAGAATTGACTCGACAGCACTTAACAACAACAAGGTAACCACAACAGTGGAATTAGGGTAGGGGGTTTAGTTTGGGTGTTGGGGAGGGCAATACAAGAAGTGGGAGGAAGTGGAAGAACAAGATAGATAGGGGAACACTGAGACAGGTTTGCATGGTCTAAGTGGGACAGAGGTAAATAGTGATGCATGCTCAATGTTGGAAAAACAGGGCTCTGTGATACAGGGATCAAGGCATAGTTTGAAGCGGGGAAATAATACTAAAATGCTTGACAGTCTTATGAATACTGGTTTCCCTTGCCTACTATTGTAAAATAGACATGAGTGGGATAGAAAGGAATATTGGGAAACATGATTACAGAAACCTTGTAAGCCCATCTTCAGCCTATAACTGATTGGAATACCTAAAAGGGGTTCTAGAACTTGCCCAGTGAAATAGGCCTCTTGCAAAGCCTTTGCAGAGTATAGAACTTTAGGTGGAATCCTGAGTCCCATCCAGAACCTTATGAGGTGAGACATTCCCACTAGCAAAGTCAAGCAGACCAGGCTGGAACAGCTAGCACAACAGAACATACATCTTCAAAGAAAAGTCATCTGGAAAAACCCAAAACAAAAATATCAGCATGGCTGGCTACTACAAGAATAAGCAAGCTGTTCACCGGGAAGCCATCAAGGCAAGCAATCAAGTTCCTTCAGGACAAACTCCCCTCTAAGACTGAAACTCAAAGGGAACACACGAACAGGCATGTAAGCTTGCTGGTGACCACATTGGTCTACTGGTGAGTGGAAGAGGCAGAAAGGCAGAAATGAAGAAATAGGCTGAGTTCAACCACAGTCCATTGACTTCTGTTGACCTGGAGATGAGAGAGAGAAGAGGAAGGGCTGGTTGGTCCAAAGTGTGGTGAGACCTGAGGACACTTGAACCCATGGACAAGGACATAGCCATGGAGGGCTAGAGGTGAGAGTAAAGAATCCAGCTCATATGAAGTGAGGGGAAATGCACAAGACCACCCAAACTTACAAACAGCACCCATTTGACCTAGCCTCAATGGCTTGGTAATCAGAACTTGACTAGAGGAAAATTACGAA
>NW_006408521.1:39668499-39685614 GCF_000296735.1 Chrysochloris asiatica | reverse complement strand
CTGCTCCCGTAAAGATTTACAGCCTCGGAAACCCTGTACAGGGTCGCTATGAGTCAGAACCGACTCCACAGCACATAACAACAACAACAACAACAGCAGCAGCATTAAGTGTGCAGTAGCAGACTCCATGTAGGTGGTTTGAACCCTCCAGCTGCTCTGTGGAGGAAAGATGATGTTTCCTGCTTCGACAAAGATTGAAGCCTTGGCGACCCTATACAGGGTCGCTATGAAACAGACAATTTGACGTCACTTAACAATAACAACAGCATTATAAAAAAAGTTTGAAATATTGAAAGAATTGTGAAACTCTGAGACAAAGATATGAAATGAGCACAGGGTGTTGAAAAAGTGGGGCCCACAGATTGGCTCTATGCAGGGTTGTCACAAACCTGCAATTTACCAAAAATGCAATAGACGAAGCGCACTAAAGCAAAGCACAATAAAACGAAGTATACCTGTATCTATTGTGAATACTTCTCCTCAGGAATTATATACATTAAAGTTTCCTAGCTTGGTTTGGACTAACTCCGATGTTTGGCTTTATTCCCCAGGTATCACAGATTGAATTGTGTCTGTGCACCGTGCCCGCACCACCCCTCGCCCCAAATATGTGTCAACTTGACTGAGTCATAATTCTCAGCGGTTTGGCAGTTATATGATGATCACAAGATGTGATCTGGTGCAATAAACTACTAAGAGGATTAAGGGTGAGCTGAAATACCCTTAATCACATAACAACCCTGATCTGGTGTAAGGGATTTTCCCAGTAGTGTGGCCGACAACATCTTTACTCTTACAAAGATAAAAGGAGAGAGAAATGAGCAGAGAAAGGGACCTACAACCACCAAGAAAGAGGAGCCTGAAATGGAGTGATGGAGCATGTGCTTTGGACCTGGTCCCTGCACCAGGAAGCTCTGAGATCCAGGGAAAGACTGATGCCAAGATACATGGAGCTCTCCAAGGAGTGCTGGGCTTACAGATGCGTAAAGGAGACAAGGAAAGTTCTCCAACGCTGTTGCTCTGACTTCAGACTTCGAGCCTCTTGACTCATGAGAGAATGAATTTCTGTTTGTTGTCATCAACTTTTAGTACTTTTGTTACAGCAACACTAAAGAACTAAGACAATGGGACAAGAATGTCAAGCATGTTTTTCTCTCATGTGCCCCTCAGATAATTGGTGGTCTACTCAGAGCTCTATGTTAGAAAGGAATCTGTGGCCATATCCAGACTCATCAAGGGATAGTGCTGTGATTGATTAGCAGTGCCTGCCATGGGCATGAGATACAGGAGTGGTGGCTATTTCTGTTCTAGGGGACTCAGTTCAGTTTCTCACCCTTGTCAGTCTGATCTGTTGTCATCAAACCTTGAAAAATAAAGATAAACCCTCTCACAGAGGCCCAATGTGCTGGGCATGGTCCAGTCTCCATGCAGTTGACAGAGTGAACTTTGTACAGAACTAGTGATATCAGTTCCCACTGCCACCAGTCCTGCTATGGTGCTTAATGCACTAGACCGCAAGGTCGGTTTGAACCACAGGTTGGTGATTCAAGTTCACCAGCTGCTCCTTGGAAACCCTAAACAGGGTTGCTATGGGTCGGGACTGGTGGCTCTTCAAAACTGAACCCAACTTTCCTCCCCATCCTCAGCAGCAACCCTTGTATAATGTTGTTGTTGTTGTCAAGTGCCATCAAGTCGATTCCGACCCATAACGACCCTGTATAGGGTTTTCAAGGAGCAGCTGATGAGTTTGAACCAACGACCTTGCAGTTCAAATGGCTTTGCAGTCCAGCACATTAACCCACAGCGCCACACCAGGACTCCACTTGTTAAGTGTCATTAAATCAGTTCTCACTCACAGTGACCTTGTGCACAACAGAATGAAACACTCCCTGGCCCTGGGCTGTCCTCACAGTCCACTGCTGATGTCACTGTGTCAATTAATCTTATTAGGGGTCTTCCATTGTTTCTATGACCCTCCACTTTCCTAAGCATAATGTCCTTCTCAACAGACTGGTCCCTCCTGATAATATGTCCACAGTATGAGAGACAAAGTCTCACCATCCTGGGTTCTAAGGAACACTCTGGCTGCACAGATTGGTTTGTTCTTTTGGCAGTCCATGGGACTTTTTAATAGTCTTCTCCAACACCATGACTCAAATGCATCAGTTCTATGATCTTCCTTACTCATTGTCCAATTTTCACTTGCATATGAGGCTATTGAAAATACTATGCCTTGGGTCAGGTGAAGCTTAGCCCTCAAACTAAACAATCTTTGATCTTAAACACTTTAAAGAGGTCTTGTGCAGCACATTTGCCTGGTGCAATATGTCATTTGATTTCTTTCTTTTCACTTGCATTTTATTTTAAGCTTAATTTACTCCGAGCTATAAGTTTTTGTTTCTTTAGTTTCTTCTGAGGTAAGTCTTTTTCTTCCATGCAACCTCCTCTTCTTTTTCAGTGAGGATTATCTCGATGTGGCAGGGGGAGCTCATGTAGGGGCTGATATGACCATGAATTCTGTAAGGTAAATAGGCACTTCTTGGAGGCTTTGCTGACGTGGATGTGCTCAATGCCCAGAGAATTCACATCTAAACCCTTATGTTCAGCTTCGCTCTCTGCAATTTTAAGCATGTGCAGCAAAAATTCAGTACTCTTTTTGGGCCACCAACCCTATGTCCAACCCCACTGTTTGGCCCGGGCACACCTACCAACATAAGAATGCTGCACATTGCTTCTGCATAGTGATATCTTTAAGATATTTGATGACTTTTCAGATATGCATTCCCTTGGTGGCCTGGGCAGTCTCACAGGTGTTCTTACAATGGACCCAGAGATTTGAACCTCTGGATTGGCAGGCTTTTGTGGGGTTTTCTGTGTCAAGTAAGTAATAAACCATTTTGAGAGATTACCTCAAGCCACCTAAAGGAGCTCTGGTAGCGTAGTGGTTACAAGTCGGGCTGCCAACCTCAAGGTCAGCCGTTCGAAGCCACCAGCGGTTCCATGGGAGAAAGATGAGGCATTCTGCTCCTGTAAAATTTACAGCCTCGGAAACCCTGTGCAGGGTCACTATGAGTCAGAACTGACTCCACGGCACTTAACAACAGCAACAATAACTTACAGGAAGAGCTGTCATTTGATTTCTTGACTACTGTTTCCATGAGTGTTGATTATGGATTCAAGCAAAATGAAGTCTTTGACAACTTCAATCTTTTCTCCATTTATTTATTGGTTATTTATTGGTCCAGTTGTGAGGTTGTTTTCTTTACATTGAAGTGCAATCCATACTGAAGGCTATGATCTTCGATCTTCATCAGTAAGTATTTGAAGTTCTCTTAGCTTTCAACAAGCAAGGTTGTATCATCTGCATATTTCAGGTTGTTAATGAGTCTTCCTCCAATCCTAATGCCACACTCTTCTTCACAGAATCCAGCTTCTCAGATTATGTGCCCATCATATGCACTTTATATTTCAAGCCTGATCCAAGCCAGGGTGTCTTCAATTGCTTCATATGCACGTGAAAGTTGGACAATGGAAAAAGAAGACTGTAGAAGAATCGATGCATTTGAATTATGGTGTTGGAGAAGAACATTAAAAGTGCTGTGTACTGCCAGAACAAACAAATCTGTCTTGGAAGAAGTGTAGCCAGAATGTTCCTTATAAGCCAGGAAGATGCAACTTTATTTCTCATACTTTGAACATATTATCAGGAAGGGCCAGTCCCTGGAAAAGGACATCATGGTTGTAAAATGGAGGGTCAGTGAAAAAGAGGAAGACCTTCAGTAAGATGGGTCGACACAGCAGCCACAGCCAAGGGGGCAAACGAAACAATTGTGAGGATGGTGCAGCGTTTCATTCTGTTGTACGTAGGGTCTCTATGAGTGGGAGCCAACTCGACAACAATAGATGGGACTCTCAACTTGACAACGTGGATTATACATGGGATTCCAGGCCTCTACACAGTTTTTGTTGTTGTTATTGTTAAGTGCCGTCAAGTCAATTCTGACCCACAGCGACCCTGTATAGGGTTTCCAAGGAGTAGCTGATGAGCTTGAACCACCAACCTTGCAGTTCAAACAACTTTGCAATCTACCGCATTAGCCCACATCCCTTAATATTGCTGAGATACCATGGAGTCCTGGCGTGGCGCTGTGGATTAATGCGCCAGACTGAAAAGCCATTTGAACTGCAAGGTCGGCAGTTCAAGCTCACCAGCTGCTCCTCGGAAACCATACACAGGGTTGCTATGGGTCAGAACTGACTCAATAGCACTTAATGACAACAACAACAACAACCATGGACCATATAACATCCTTCTTAAAAGCCACAGGCCCACAGCTGCCAGCAATTGCCTGAACAAGACCAGATCAGACCCCAGGCTGTGGCAGCCAGGTCTCATCACACTTCACCACTAAGAGGACAAAGGATGTCTCTCAAACTCAGAGCCAAAAACAGAGACATCAAAGCCGGCAGGCACCTACCATTGCCATGAATATTCGAAAGAATTAATGGTCCCCATCTGGTGTCCTTGGCAGTATGATGAAAGATATAAAAGATGGGACCCCTAGGGCATGGATGGGCGAAGGAACAACTAGTCACATTATAAAAAGTACTGATATATTAGCCATCAGGAACAATTGTATTCTTACTAACACAAATAGTTACTATGTAGTCAGTTAGTAGGTTCTAGGTCCTGAGCTCACACTGAACACTCATTATCGAATTTAAGCCTTATCCAAACTGAGAGATAGGTATTATCCCCATTTTACAGCAGAAGAAAATGAGGCTTGGGGAAGGTATGTGACTGGAAAAACCTGGATTTGCATCATGTTTGTCTGAACCTTTAGTCCATAGCTCAGTGTCTACGCCCCTCTGATTGCGGCCTCTGGTCCTGGTTCTGTCATTTCCTAGTTCTGTGGTTCTCAGGCTGCCTCTCCACCTCATTTCCTTCACAGGATGGTGAGAAGGATGCCTTCTGCCCCATTGCCTCAGGACTTGCAGGCATCCAAGAGATCAAAGCCAGAATGTTTTAGAAGCTGTGAGGGGCTGTGCCCACCTGAGCCTTTCCCAGAGTCCCTGATGAACCAGCATGAGTTTTGCCACTCCTCACTGCTCTTAAGGTTCCAGCTCCTCTTCTTCTCCTTGGAAACTCTTTCTGAAGTCAACAAGATCCATACGAGCCCCAAACATGTCAACTTCAGGTGCCTGAGTTCTGGTGTTCGTCCACTCACCACCAACCCCTGCATGATCAAGGAATCACGTCCCTAAAATGCAAAGCCTTAACATGGGGGAATCTCTTGATTTTTCCCAAGCAAGTGGCACAGATATGAAAATAGAAAAGGGCACAGGAACTCCACCCCAACATTGATTGGTTCCCTCTCTCGCTGAACTAAAAAGGAGACTGGGGGTTTTCAGACCAGAGAAGATCAACAATGAATTGGCTTGTGAGAAGGAAAGAGATGGCATGTTCTTGAATGAAAGGGACTAAAAATAGTATGAGGTTTTCCAAGAGGCTGTAGTGGTACTTCAGGATGTGACTACAAAGTGTTTGTTTCAAAAGCTACTGGCCAGCTCAAAGCCATTCCCAGGGGCTGACTGCTCCCCCTGTTCATCAAGGAGAGCGTTTCAACAATACTCCATCCTCCAGTCTGTTGGTGCAGAGCTCTACCTGGGATGACAAGGTCTTCCCTCTCTCCTACATGGATTCAGTTGCTCCATTCCCTGAGTTCTAGCCACTCGCCAAGCAGAATTCCTTACAGGATTCCAACATACCCCCCAAAACCAGAGACCAACTTGCAGCATGTTGGTGGCTCAGGGAGGAAGAGCTGAAACTTGCCTATAGAGGCCAACATAGCATGAACTGTCTTCAGAAGCACAATTTTACCCTAAGAAAATATCTCACTCTACTTCAAAGATGCTCAAGTTTGGTTTTGTGTTAAAAAATCCATTTGCTCCCCATGCTCACAGTGGTCTGGTTATTCCAGAAACAAGGGTTGCTTGCACACTGCCAGGGTAGAGGGCCCGTGATGATACCACAGAAGTCTTCAGAGGATCCCAGCCTCAGAGCTCCTTCAGTCATCGAGACTGAACCATTCATTCACCCATCAAGTCAAGTATTATTCATGCAACATCTGTTTACAGAATTCCTTCCAAATACCGAATACTTACCAAAAACTAGGGCTACAACTGGGTGAGTCCCTGAATGGTACAAATGGTTAAGCACTTGACTACTAGCCGAAAGGTAGGAGGTTTGGACCCAGCCAGAGGTGCCTCAGAATACAGGCCCAGCAATCTGCTTCCAAAAGATCTCAGTCTTGAAATGAGACTGAGATGGAGCAGGTTTTACTCTGCACACATGGGGTCATCATGAATTGGAATTGACTGGAAAGCAGCTGACAATAATAAAAACAGGGGCTCAGCAGTGAGGATTCTTGTCCACCAGAACTCAGTCTCCTGGAGGAAACAGATCAGGAGACTGGGTCAGCAGAGTTCTAGGACTAAGGCTCCAAAAGGAATGGCTGGGAGAGCAGGCAGGTGGGATCAGAAAAGTCCTCGGTCAAGAAAGGTGCAGCCCGGCTGCAGGTCAGCCTAACGGTGACCAGCAAGACACTGTGACTTTGGGCAAGTCGATAAACCACACAGGTACCTCCTCTTTCAAATGGGAAAATGGCTTCAGAAAGTTTTCATGAGCATGAAATGAGTAATGCTGTGTTAAATGTCTAAAATAGCGCCCGCTTCATATTAAGTGGTTACTAAATGTTGTATATTATCTGAGACCTGAAGAATGGATATAATTGGGCTGTGGGTCAGGGAAAAGAGTGAAGGGAGAGGGCAAACCTTTATTCCAAACAGAGGGAACAACATACTGGGGAATAGATATTCAATAAATATTTGTTGAATGAATAAATTCTTTAAGGGAAGTGAGAGTAATGTGATCTTGATTAGCCGCACCTTTTATTGATTGTTCCTTGTGCACGTATGCAACATGGGCAGGCACCTGAGCCTGCAAACATGGATTCTTAAGGTCAGGGACTGAGACTTTCTTCTTGGGGATCCAAAGTCCTGAGCCAGGGTGGGCCATAGGGTCCTCCTCTTTGATTCCCCACGGTTGACTAGTTCACCGCCTCCTTCTCTGCTAGTTCTCCACCACTTCTATTGTGGGGAAAGATCCTGGGTGAGGGCATTGGAAAGGCCCCACATGAGACAGAATGCTGGACTTGGAGCCAGAGGCCATGGACTCAAGTCCTAGTTCTGCCAGCTAGCAGTCATGTGACCCTGGGTAAGTCCCTGGGACACTAGTTCAGACAGCCCAGAGCTCCACCCCAGGTGACCAACCATCCAGATCTCCTCAGGACTGAGTTGTTTCCTGGGATGCAGAACTTTCAGTACCCAAATCTGGAAGGTCCGGGGGAAACAGGAATGAGATGGCCACCTTCTGAGGTGCCTCCTGGGACACCATCTCCACTGCCAGCTTCACTTCTCACCCCCCATAATTTCCCCCTTCCTTCCACAGACCTTAGTTACAACTGAGCCCAGGGCAGTAGTAAAGTCCCTCAGCTTCTTGGATAATCCATGAAACCCACATCTGTGGGGGAGCAGGAGGAAGAGGAAGAATAAGAGCAAGACTTTGGGCTTGCCTCATGTTATTTCCACGCTGGAGGTTGGCATCGATCCACTGTTTGAGGTGGGAGGGCCTAATGAGAGTCTCCCAGAGATTCCATGTAGGGCCAAAGCCAGGCTAGCCAGAATATCCACAGCCTGGGGGTAAGAGAGGTTGGTCCACCCTGCGCTCCAAGAGCTTGGGTGATGGAATCCATGAACCCTGATGGAACTGAGCCCACAGCTCCTCCCTAGAACAGCCAGTTACATGGATCAAACTGATGCTGACCCACTAGCCAAAGAGTTGGCAGCAGACTGCAAGAGGGTGCACTCTCAGGTGAGCCGCCTCCTCACCCACATTGGCAATCCAGGAGTGTTCCCTGGAGATACTGCTCAAACCTCCCATGTCAATTGCCTCAGCCATGGTGGCAGGCTCTCCTGCCACTCCACTGGAGAGACATCTTGTGTTTTCAATTACCAGGCCCCATTGACATTCTGCTTCGGGCTTGAATGCCAGGCTATATTAGGTCATGCTGAGGCAGGCCTGTTGTTCTTTCTCATTAGCCACATCACGTCGTATTTTTAGGGGCAGCCAAGACTGAGACAATGCCAGAAGGCTGGTTCTCTTCCTGAGTCCCCAAATGCCACCTCCATAAAAATATTCAACTTAAGGTCCAAGGACCCCAGTAGTTCCTGCTGCAGTCTGGAAAGGAACCAGCTCTGAGGCCACTAGGGTCCTAATCCCAGTGCCTGGGTTTCCAACAATGTCAGGCACCTACACTCACCACCCTACAGCCCCACTGAGCTCCTAGTTTCTTGAGGCCCTGTGGAAAAGAACAAACATTCAAGAATCATGTGGGCACCAAATCTCTCTCTGAGAGGACTTTTGTGTCCTCTCTCCATCCCTATGCAGATGCACAGCACATCACAGGGAGTGTTCTTGTGCTGTATGTCTGCTATGCTCATTCTCACCCCAGCATAACCACATCAAAATATAACATATGGTTTGCAAAGTGTTGGCTCACTTGTAGTCTCATTTGACTTACCTGTGGGGTCAGTGGTAGAATTTCATAGATAACGAAGTTAAAGCAGAGAAAGAAGAGATGATGTGCTCAAGTCATGGAGATGTGTAGAAGGATCCTGGCCACGAGGAACTTGGCTCAAGGGGCCAAACCTCTGCTGCCAACATAAGTCCACACCCCGGGTTATCAAGGGGAGCCCCTATATGTTGACTGTTCACCCCTGGAAGCTAGAAGTCCTGGTGTGGCAGCTATCTGGACTTCACTCCTGTCCCAGCCTCCTTGCACCCAGAACACACAGCAGTCACAGGGGAGGGTGAAGAAGAACAGGGACAAAGTGTTCTCTGTGACTTTCCACTAATTCCTTGTCTCCTATTCCTGTACTGTCTTAAATCTCTCTCTGTGTGTGTCAAACACACAGAGAGAAACACAGACACAGGCACACATATATGCACACATACATTTACACATGCACAAAGGTAAGACTGGGATCCAGACATCCAAGAGGCCCACAGATTGGACAGAGGGAGGAAGAGGTCCACTCCTCTGACAGGCTGTAAATGCCTTCCTCTGTTAACTGAGTGGTCCTAATGAGTTGGGACCTCAGGAGGGGGCAGTTGGCAGGCCCAGATAAAGAGAGCAGCGATCAAGGCAGAAGCTTTTGGAACATGGTTACGTTCATCAAGATCCCTGTGGCCATGGGATCCCAGGATAAGTTCATAGACACAACACCAGGTGTTCTCCACGCTCTGGCCACAACCTCTTCACGCCACTTACACCCCCTGAGCGGTAAGATTGGAGACCACCGGAAGTGCTGGTCCAGAAGAGCTCCAGACATGTAAGTCAATTCACCTTGTTTAAGTGGCTGTGGTCTTCCAGGTTTCCAGCTCCACATCATGCCATGAATTAAGGTTCACTCTACTGAGGCTCAGTGTAGTCAATGGAGACAGGAACACACTTTGGACAATGGAGCGGAAGTTTACCTTCCTTCCCTGGCCACTTTCTCTCTTTCCTGGCCACCCACCCACACTTCTCCTCCCTCACCCAACATCTGTCCTTAGATCATCCCCTCACACCTCACAGGTTCATACTGTTCACCACAATGCTCCATTAGTTTTCACTAGACCCCCATTCACACATAGCCAATTTGCAGAAATTATTGGCATTTGTAGGGGTTCATGCCCAGTCATCATGGCACAATTTTAAAGGCTGGACTTTCGCAGCAATGTGAAAAGGCAGAAAGTGAGTGCGGAAAGTTGGCAGCCCAAATGACCCATACTGTCAACTCATTTGGTTTCATTCTGGCAACTAGATCAAAGAAAAATGTCTCCAAAACCCAACACACAAAAATATATCCACATTCCAACAAGCTCTAAATCCATTCTCTGGAAGGCTTAGCCATGAAATAAATCACTGGGTGGCAACAGCTCCTGTTCAAAGACAGTCAGGATTTGGACCATGAATTCATTTGCCTTCGGTGATGATAACTGTTAGCTATACATGCAGTCAAGACACGGTTATGGGTTCTCTCCTCTTCGAAATACATGAAGGGTGAACTGGGCCCTGACAGATGACCAGGAGTCCTATCTTCTACTCAAGAATGTAAAAGAATCCCAGACCTTGACAAATGACTAAAAACTCCTCCCCAACTCATTCAAGGAATTGTACTAAACAACCCTAAATAGTCTATCTGTTGGTTCCCATGGAACAGCACTGGGTTAAGGATTTCTAACCTTAAACTGATGGATCCCAGACAAGTTCAACACTATTTCAATCAGAGAGTTGATCATAACGCAAGGGTCAAGTGGCCCAAATTAAAAGAGCAAAATAATGAAACATTTCAAAATCATGTAGACTTTGAGAACATTGATGAGATGACCTTGACCCAAAGGTCACAGTATCTATCAGGACTTTCTTGGTGTGTGATAGAAAACTCAATTTAAGATTGGTTTAAGTGGGGATGGGAGGACTACTGCTAGAAGAGGAATGGATGCACCGGGGAAGAACCATAAATGTTCGGCACAGGACCTGTAACAAGTAGATCAATTTTTGCTCATAGTCTCCATCATACACACAACGTTGGTGAGCAACAGATGGAAAACAATACTCATCACCACAACCACTACCACCTTTCTTCCCTCTGCCTCAGTTCAAGGATAGTTTCTTGTAAGTGCTACAGAAAATCTGGGGATGTCAAGAAGGGACAGCAAAGTGTCCAGTCCCATGAAGAGCCTAGAAGTAAAACCAAACAAAGAGTGCCCTATGTCTACAAGCTCCATCTGCAAAGCTGAGACCAACTGAGTAGGAGTCCTCCCCATCTCCCCTAAAAGTAGAGCCCTAGGACTGGTCAAATCAGCAGAGGTCTGCCCAAGACATCTTCCTTGACCGTTTTGGAACAGAGTCTATCACTGAGTTAAAACATCATTACTATCATCATCACTATCTTTGAGATGGGCCAAGGCCCATAAGACCTTGGCATGTATCAAGTCCAAAGACAAGACAAATTTTAAAATTAAGAAAGCAGATGACCATGCACCATGACAACTGAGAGTAAGATATAATAGTGTGAGACAAATAAGTTACAGTGGGTGGTTCAAGACTAACACTCAACAGTGAGTACACCAGAGCTGCTTGAAGATGAGCAAAAATAATGACAAGGAGCTCCAGACCATGCCTGGTCCAGGCCATGTAACAGAGAACCCAGAAGATGTGACTCTTAAAGCATCCCCAGACTGACCTTGACTTTGAGGCTTTCCTTCAGCAGACTCCTTGGAACGTGGCATGGAGATTGAATCACCAGCAAAAGAAAGGCTGATGTCTGTTGCTACCACACAAAGGATTCCCACGAACGGGATTATGAAGCATGGAGCCATGTGATCCTTGCCTGGTTGCCTTTAGGGGCTGAGCTACCTTTCCTCTATGGCCGAAAAGCTGGGTCAGGCTGCCTCCCAAATCCTTTGTCCTGAGTACTGACAAACACCTAGAACAGGATTCTGTTTTAAGTCCAACTCTCTGGAGTCCTAGTGCGGCACTGTAGGATATGCACCTGACTGTTAATTGCAAGGTTAGTGGTTCAAACCCACCAGTCACTCCCTGAAAACCTTATACATGGTTGCTATGAGTAGGAATCAACTAGACAGCACTTAACAACAACAACTCTGGATTTAAAAGCTGAGACCCTTTCACATTTCATCTCAATGAAATACGTAGGTGGGTGGGTGGTTGGATGGATGGATAGATGGATGCATGGATAGCCAATAGCTTATATGTACATATAATATTGGGAGCACAGTGACTCCATACAATAAACACTAGACTTCAAACCACAAGGTGGGTTGTTCAAGCCTACCAGCCGCTCCCTGAGAAAAAAAATGAGGCTTTCTGCTCCCACAAAGATTTAAAGCCTCAGAAACACTTTACAGGGTTGCTATGAGCCATAACCAACTCAATGGCACTTGACAACAACATATATATGTGTGTATGTGTACATGTGTATATATGTGTGTGCATGTGTACATGTGTATATATATGTGTGTTGTTGATAAGTGCTAGCACCATCCTTACAGTCATTGCCAATCCATCTTGTTGGGGGTCTTCCTCTTTTTCACTGGTCCTCCACTTTACCAAGCATGATGTCCTTCTCCAGAGACTAGCCCCTCCTGAAAATATGTCTGAAATATGAGAGAAGAAGTCTCACCATCCTGGCTTCTAAGAAGCATACATTCTGGCTAATTTTGCTGCTATGTTTGAGCTCATTGCTGCTGCCACTGTGCTGATCCTTCTTATTGGGGGGGTCTTCCTCTTCTTCTCCGATCCTCCACTTTATCAATCATGAGATTCTTCTCCAGGAACAGGTCCCTCATGATGTTGTTGTTAAGTGTTGTTGAGTCGATTCCGACCCATAGCAACCCTGTATAGGGTTTCCAAGGAGCGGCTGGTGAGCTTGAACCACCGACTTTGCAGTTCAAACGACTTTGCAGTCTGACACATTAGCCCACAGTGCTACACCAGGTCCCTCCTGATAATATGTTCAAAGTATGAGAGATGAAGCCTGGCCACAAAGGCTTCCAAGGAGCATTCCGGCTGTACTTTTTCCAACATATATCTGTTTGTTCCTCTAGCAGTCCCTGGTACTTTTAATATTCTTCTCCAACACTCAATAATTCGAATGCCTCAATTATTCTATGGTCTTCTTCATTGCCCAACTTTCACATGCATATGAGGCTTTTGAAAATACCATGACTTGGGTCAGGCACACTTTGGTCCTCTAACTGACATCTTTGCTCTTGAACGCTTTAACGAGGTCTTGTGCAGCAAATTTGCCTGATGCAATACGTTGCTGGATTTCTTGACTGATACTTCCATGAGTGTTGATAGTGGGTATTTGACAACTTTAATCTTTTCTCCATTTGTCATGATGTAATTTATTGATCCAGTGGTAAGGATTTTTATTTTCTTTACATTCATGTGCAACCCATACTGAAAACTGTGGTCTTTGACCTTCATCCATAAGTATATTAAGTCCTGTTCACTTTCAGCAAACAAGACTGTGCCAAATACATGCCACAGGTTGTTAATGAGTCTCCAATCCTGATGTCAAGTTCTTCTTCCTATAATTCAGATTCTTGTATTATTTGCACAGCGTACAGATTAAATAAATATAGTGAAAGAATACAACCCTAGCGCACATTTATAGCCACCATTTATGTTGTTTAAAAAAGGTCGTTCCAATTAATACACTGTTGATCTTGGAAAATTCTATCATGTGATCTCTGGTTTCATTTCAATCACAAAGGCCATGTTTTATGCTTCTAACTTTCACAGTCCAATCACCAATAATTGTTGCATAAATGCATCTTGGACGCATGTTTCATCAGTTTCAGACTGCGGAAGTTAGTGAAAATCTTTAATTTCTTCATCTTCGGCTTTAGTGGTTGGAGCACAAAATTTAAATAATAGCCATATTAACTGGCCTTCCTTGTAGGCATATGGATATTTTCCTGTCACCGAGAATGGTATACTTCAGAATAGATATTGCAATATTACTTTTTACTGTGAATGGGATACTGTTCTTCAATTTGTCATTCCTGGCATAATAGGTCATATGACTGTCCAATTGAAAATGGTCTATACCAGTCCATTTCATCCCACTAATGCCTAGAATATCAATCTTCAAGTATTCTTTTTCATTTTTGGCAATTTCCAGTTTCCTAGATTCATATTGGCACATTTCGCATGTCAATTATTAATGGATATTTGTGATTGCTTCATCTCAATTGGAGTGATGCCACATCTCTAGATGAAGGTCCTGAAAGCTTTACTCCATCCACATCATTAAGGTCAACTATGCTTTTACAAGGACACTCTTCTGCTGTCATGTTTCGAGTACTTTTCATCCTGAGGGCTTAGCTTCCAGTGCTGTATCTGACAATGTTCCACTGCTATTCATAAGCATTTCAGAAGTAGATCGCCAGGTTCTGCTTCCTGGTCTGTCTTAGTCTGGAGGTTCAAATGAGACCTTCCATATTGGGTGATTCTGCTGGTGTTTGAAATATCAGAGACATAGCTTTCAGTATCACAGCAACACACAATAATCATAGTAAGACAAACTGATAGATGAGCATCCTCAACACTAGGAACCTAATCTTCTCCTAGTTACAGATGGGGAAGCTGAGGCTCCTTTACCCATTCAAAGTAGAAAGCAGAACTATGTGATAGAACCAGAATTGTAATTCAGATCTTTCTAACTGCAAAAGTCTCAGCTTTGTCCCCTCAGAGCAAACCCCCTTCCAAGACTAAGACTCAATGGGAATATACGCTCTGATTGGTGACCACGTTCGTCACCGATAAGGGGAAGTGAGGGAAAAACAGCAATGAAGCTACAAGCTAGGCCCTACAACATTCAATAGCCTCTTGTGAACCCGGGTGGAGACATGGTTGGCCAGCAGTGTGGCAAGACCTGGGGACTCTTGGGCCCAGAGTCAGTGACATAGCCACACAGGACTAGAGTGGAGAGTGAGCGTCCAGCTGATTAGAAGAGAGGGCATATGCACAAGAACACCCACACTTGCAGATAATACCCACTTGACCTGGCTTCAATGACTGAATGATCAGAGCTCAGCTAGAAGAAGAAGAGAAAAAAAGAGTAATCTGATACAATTTGATGAACTTGACATACACCTATGGATGCAGTACCTCAAAAGAGGGAACAAATCTTTATAGCGAGGATCATTCCCACCCCCTCCATACACAGAGTAGACAGGGATGGGCAACTTGGACATTAGCTTCAAAGGCAAGAAGTGACTGGCTTACAAGCTTTCAAGAGGGAACCTAGATCCAGATGGCACAGAGGAAGGTAGAATCTCCACTGAGTAGTATCCAGTTGTCTGGGCAGGGCTGATGAAAGGAGATGCGGATAGGTCTCTTGTGATATAATAGTGAATAATTGTTATCAGGATTGATTGTGAGGGTTGGAAATGTAAAGGTAAATGTTTTGTAGCAAAGGAGGGGAGTGATTGACTTTTCAGTCTAGGAGCAAGCAAAGGTTCCTGGAACCATCAAAGGAGAAGACCAGAGAGCGGGACCCTACCCAGAGAAGCAGTGACATCAGAGATGAAGGCAGAGAAGATGACATGGAGAGATGGAGCAGCTGGGGACTCTAGACCCAGAAAGGGAGAGGGGCTATGTGCTGACAACCAGGGGACAGGCTTGCAGGGTATACCCTTTGGTTGGTTGATGATGCATGGAAGGGATTGTAACCATGGCAATGGAACCATATATGATAGGATGAATGTAAAGCTAATGTTCTCCCATGTAAACTATCACATAATTCACAATAAAAGATTTTTTAAAAAGAGAGAGAGATGAGGATAAGATTCTCAATAGCTGAGTAATAGTTATCATGATTAATTGCAACTATCACAATTGTAAAGGTAGAAGTTTTGTAACAAAAACAGGAGAGTAGTTCATCTTACAAGGACCCTAGGACTATCAAGGGAGAAGAGCACAAGTGGAATGCAAGACCTTATCCAGAGAAGCAGTGACACCAGAGATAGAGGCAGAGATGGGGACATGGAGAGAGGGAGCAGCTAAGGACTCTAGATTCATGGAAGGAGAGGACCTGAGAGCTATCATCCAGGAGGCATACTTGCAGAATGTACCCTTTGGTGGTGGAAATTACCATGTAAGCCTGAGTGGTAAAAAAAAAAAAAAAAAAACTAAAGTGAATACAGAGAAATACTATTAACTGATGGTACATACAGGGGATTATAATCATTGTAATGAAACAAGGTGTATGATTTGTTGGGTGTAAAACTGATGATATCCCCTGTAAACTTTCACTCAATTCACAATACAAACTTTAAAAAAAAAAAAAAAAGTAGGAGGAAAAAAACCACGGAGATATTATTACACATCCATTGTTGTTTTTGTTGTTGTTGTTGTTAAGTGCCGTCAAGTCGATAGCAGCAGTTCGAAACTACCAGCTACTCCGCAGTAGAAAGATGAGGCTTTCTGCTCCCGTAAAGATTTATAGCCTCGGAAACCCTGTTCAGGGTCGCTATGGGTCAGAACTGACTCGAAGGCACATAACAATAACATAGGGTTTCCAAGGAGCAGCTGGTGAGCTTGGACCACTGACCTTGCAGTTTAAATGACTTTGCAATCTGACACGTTAGCCCACATTGCATGTAAAATTAGTTCCAATTCATAGTGATGTATGCACAGAAGAAAGAACCCTGCCAGATCCTGTGCCATCTTCACAGTTGTTGTGTTTGAGCCACTGTGTCAGTGCATCCTGTCTTCCTCTTTTTCACTAACCCTCCACTTTACCAAGCATGATGTTCTGCTCCAAGGACTTGTCCTTCCTGATAACATGTCCAAAATACAAGCAACAAAAACTCTCTTGTAAGTAACATTCTGGCTGTATTTCTTCTGAGACAGATTTCTTTATTCTTCTGGCAGTCCGTGTTGTTGTTAATTGCTGTAAAGTTGATTCTGACTCATAGCATCCCTGTAAGGGTTTCCTAGGAGCAGCTGATGGGTTTGAACTGCCAACCTTGTGGTTCGCAGTCCAGTGCTTATCCTACAATGCCACACCTGGCAGTTCAATATTCTTCTCCAACACCATAATTAAACACATCAATTCTTCTCCAGCCTTCCTATTCGTTGTCCAACTTTCGCATGCATATGAGGTGATTAAGAATACCATGGCTTGGGTCAGGCTAATCTTAGTCACCTTAACTATTGGCTACCTAAAATGAGGGACAATAAAGGCACCAAGTGACTGGCTTACAAGGTTTCAAGAGGGAGTTTAGTTTAAGAGTGTGGTGGGGGAGAAAGACTCCCCACTGAATAGCTACCATCTTGTTTAGATGGGTCTGGTAAAAAGAGATGGGGATAAGATTCTTATGATTCAATAGTGAGTAATTGTTATCATGACTAATTTCTACTGCCACAATTGTAAAAGTAGAAGTTTTGTAACAAAAATGGGGAAGTAGTT
>NW_006408521.1:39645518-39668399 GCF_000296735.1 Chrysochloris asiatica | reverse complement strand
GACTGGCTTACAAGCTTTCAAGAGGGAACCTAGATCCAGAGGGCATGGAGGAAGGTAGAATCTCCACTGAGTAGTATCCAATCTGTCTAGGCGCAGCAGATGAAAGGTCTCTTGTGATACAATAGTGAGTAACTATTATCAGGACTGATTGTGAGGGTTGGAAATGTAAAGGCAGACGTTTTATAGCAAGGAAGGGAGTGATTAACTTTGCAGTCTAGGAGCGGAGGTTCCTGGGACCATCAAGGGAGAAGAGCGGAGGGCAGGACCCTACCCAGAGAAGCAGTGACACCAGAGATAGAGGCAGAGACAATGATGTGGAGAGAAGGAGCGAAGGGGGACTATAGACCCAGAGAGGGAGAGGGGCTGTGTGCTGACAACCAGGGGGGCAGGCTTGCAGAGTATACCCTTTGGTTGGTTGATGATGCATGAAGGGGATTGTAACCATGGCAATGAAACTATATACAATAGGATGAATGTAAAACTAATGTTCTCCCATGTAAACTATCACATAATTCACAATAAAATGTTAAAATGAAAAAAGTCTCAGCTTTGAAGTGACCTCCTCAGGAATCCCAACTCTTTTATGGTTACCCTTTCTGGGGACTCCTAGGAAAGATGTCTCCATCTCAAACAAGCAAGTGTTGAAAGAGAAAGGATTAAATTTTAAACAAACAAGCAAGTGTTCCAAGACAATGGAAAAAGCCCTGACCAGAGAGAGCCAGGAACTAGCTGCTGAGAACTTCTCCTGAGAGACAACACAGACAGGCTAGGTCAAGTCACAGGTTCTCAGAACTCCTTGGAAATCAAGGGTTTTGTTTTTTTTTATTTGTTTGTTTCGGGTGCCTGGGAAACCCTGGGGCATGAACCAGGAGGACAATTTCCAGATTTAGGGTTTATTAGCTCTTCTGGTCCCAAGCAAAATCTCAGGGAGGTGTTAAGGGCTTGCAAATCCCACTCACTCTTGCATTGCCACCTAGTCTGACCTGTGCTTGCCCTGGGTGATGACCTCTTCTCCCTGGCCTTTGTAGAGATTAGGCAACTGAGGTACAGAAATGGGAGGCTGATCTGTCCAAGTCCCACCATCAGTTAGGTTTACATGCCGCCAAGACAGACTCTCCAAGATGTTTGAACATAACTATGAACTGGATGTTCTAAGCCAAAGAGTCACGCTAATGATGGCAATTCACTAGGATCAGGGGTAGTGGTGCACAGTTTCCTACAAGCAGAGGCAGCGCTGAAACCCCAATATCTGGGTCTGCATGGTAGGTCAGCACTGCCATTGGGATTCTCTTAGTCTGAGTTCTCTAGAGAAGCAAAGCTAGTGGATCTTATATGTTGCTGTTGTTAGGTGTCATCAAGTCAGTTCCAGCTCATAACTACCCCATGCACAACAGAAGGAAACACTGCCCAGTGTGGTACCATCCTCACAATTATTGTTAATGCTGGAGTCCCTTGCTGCTGTCACTGTGTCAATCTGTCTCCTTGGGGGTCTTCCTCTTCTTCACCAACCCTCCACTTTAACAAGCATGATGTCCTTCTCCAGGAACTAGTCTCTCTTGATAACAAGTCCGAAGTATGAGAAACAGAGTCTCATCAATCTGGCATCTAAGGAGCATTCTGGCTGTACTACTTCCAGCACAGATTTGTTAGTTGGTCTGGCAGTCCATGAGACTTTTAATAATCATCTCCAACACTGTAACTCAAATGCATCAGTTCTTCTAGGTTGTCAGTGTTGTTAAATGTCATGGAGTCAGTTCCGACTCATTGTGACCCTATATAGGGCTTCCAAGGAGTTACTGGTGAGTTTGAACCACCTACCTTGCAGTTCAAATCAACCTTAAAGTCAAGTGCTCATCCTATGACACTACACCAGAACTCCAATTATGCTACGGTCTTCCTTATTCACTGTCCAGCTTTCACATGCAGATGAGGCTATTGAAAATACCATGGCTTGGGTCAGGCACACCTTAGTCCTCAACTGACATTTTTATTCTTTTTAAGAGAGGTCTTGTGCAACAGAGTTGCCTAATGCAATGCATTGTTTGATTTCTTGACTGTGGCTCCATTAATGTTGATTGTGGATCCAAGTAAAATGAAGTCTTTGACAATTTCAGTCCTTTCTCCATTGATTATAACACTATTTACTGGTCCAGCTGTGAGGATTTTTGTTTTCTTTACACTGAGGTGCAACCCATACTGAAGGCTGGGATCTTTGATCTTTATCAGTATTTTAAGTCTTCTTCATTTCCAGCAAAGGTTGTGTCATCTGCATATCGCAGGTTGTTAATGACTCCTCCTCCAATCCTGATGTCAGCTTCTTCATATAATCCAGCTTATTTGTTCAGCATACAGATTGAATGAGTTGTTGTTGTTGTTATTAGTAAGTACCGTTGAGTCAGTTCTGACACATAGCACCCTGTATAGGGTTTCCAAGGAGTGGCTGGTGAGTTTGAACCATCAGCCTTGTGGTTCAAACGACTTTGCAGTCCAGCGCATTAGCCTACAGTGCCACACCAGGACTCCAGACTGGATAAGTAAATATGATGAAAGAATACAACCCTGACACATACCTTTCCTAATTTTAAATCATTCAGTGTCCCTTTGTTCTTTGTACAGGTATTCATGAGCACAATTAAGTGTTCTGGAATACCCATTCTTTGCAATATTATCCATAGCTTGTCATGATCCACACAGTTGAAAACTTTTGCATAGTCAATAAAGTACAAGTAAACATCTTTCTTGTATTCTCTGATTTCAACCAAGAGCCATCTATCGTTAGCAATGATAGCCCTTATTCCATGTCCTTTTCTGAATCCAGTTTGAATTTCTGGAAATTCCCTGGCGATATACTGTTGCAGTAATTTTTAATAATCCTCAGCAATGTTTTACCTTCATGTGATATTAATGATATTGATCAATTATTTCTACTTATATATGTATATATAAAGATATATATGTATGTGTCAAGTAAATTGCTCACACACTTGTAGAGGTCGGCAAGTTTCAAATCCATTGGTCAGATGTCAGACTAGAGGCTTCTAACTTGAGTAGCTGCAGGGCTGATGAGCTAAGATTGCTTACTCAGACAATAGGCAGGTCCCACAGGTAAAAAGGCAGGCTGCTGATGACTCTCGTGATTGTCAGGTAATACAGCAGGCCACTGGCTGAAGTCTAAAAACCAGAGGTTGGAGGACAAGCCAGATGTAAGATCCAGACCCAGCAAAGAGCAAGCAAGTCTTCCTGAGTGACCAATATCTAGGAAGCAGGCTACACACCGAAGGAAACTTCCTTTCAATTGGCTGCTGATAGCAGACCTCATCATAGAGTTGATTACATTGTATTAGATCTCATCACAGGGGTAACTACATCTCACTCAACTGCCAAACCACTAAGAAACCTGGCTCAATCAAGGAGACACAAAAACCCTAACTATCACAGGGACTTGGCAAGAGAAGGTTCCTGGGGTTCCCTAATGGTCATTTTAGCATCCTGGCCAGGCCACTATCATCTCTAATTTGATTTCTGCTCCCACCACACCCAACTCCATCAGTTCTCCACCCAACAATGAAACTATTATTCCAAACAACAACAACAAATCTGATCATGTCCCGAAACTCATTCAGTGGTTCCCCATTGCTCTCAAGATAAAACCCTCTACCTGTGGCTGCAAAATCTGGCTCTGCTATCATCTCTAGCCTTTTCATTCTCCTGTTGGCCTCTCATACTATCTACCAAAGCAGGTTTCATTGAGCTCCTTGAACATACGCTGCTGCTTCTCCCATTCCGTTTCCTGTGCCATCCCTCCGCTTTCAGCCGAAATGGACACTTCTCCAGGCTGCCTTCTCTGGTGCCTTAGCCCAGGCTAGGTTCCCAACTGGCCCTGCTGTCTTTTTTAGCATTTAACTCTAAACCCCAGGATTTCTGGTACTCAAAGAAATCAATGCAATTTCCAAAACGAACCCTAGTGTTTGTGATTACTCTGGATGACTTCATATGGCTTCCTTCTCAGGTACAACTTCCACGGGGCAAAGTGCCACTTTTCCCAGACTCTCAGGTCACTGGGCCCATGCAGAGGGTAGTGATGTTGGGCAAGGGCAGAGGCTTAAGTACCTCCATCCTGCTACCCTACTGGAGTTAGAGACAGGTTTCCTGGTTGTTGTTGCTGTTGTTAGGTGCCAGTGAGTCCATTCTAATTCACAGAGACTCCATAGGACAGGTTAGAAGTGCCCACATAAGAGTTTCAGAGGCTGTAAGCTTTATGAGAACAGATTGCCAGGTATTTCTCCTGCACACCAACTGGGTGCGTTCAAACTGCTAAACTTGCAGTTAACAGAGCTTACCATTCATTGCACCACCAAGTCTCCTTGTTTGTTGTTGTTGTTGTTGGGTGCCATCAAGTCGGTACCAACTCACAGCGACCCTATGCACAACAGAACGAAACACTGCCCGGTCGTGGCCCAACCTCACAATTGTTGCCAATCTTGAGTCCATTGATGCTGCCACTTTGTCAGTCCATCTAGCTGGGGGTCTTCCTCTTTTTTTCTGATCCTCCACCTTACTAAACATGATATTCTTCTCCAGTGACTGCTCTCTCCTGACAATATGTCTGAAGTACGAAAGACAAAGTTTGGACATCCTGGCCTCCAAGGAGCACTCTGGCTGCACTTCTTCCAACACAGATTGGTTCGTTCTTTTGGCAGCCCATGGCACTTTCAATATTCTCCTCCAATACCATCACTGAAAAGCATCAATTCTTCTACAGTCTTCCTCAATCACTGTCCAGCTTTCACATATCTTCCTGATATGTTGTTGTTAAGTATTATTGAGTTGGTTCTGATTCATTACAACCCTGTATAGGGTTTCCTGGGAGTAACTGGGGGGTTTAAACCACCAACCTTGCAGTTAGCAGTCCAATGATTACCCTATAGCTCCACACCAGGACACCACTTCCTGATGGGTGTTCCCAAATAGGTTCCCTGTGCCATCCATTACCAGGCATCAGGCTGGAGAAATGAAAGCTGAGATCCAACCAGGGCCTAGGTGTTACTGCCGCAACCTGGGACTGGTCCCACAGGGCTCAGCAGTCCAAATGAAGGTGAGCTGCCTCCCCAACTGCTCACTCAGCAAATCTACACCTGTATATCGACAACTCCCATACCCTACTCCCTAGGCACCCGCCTCCCACTGCGCTGACGCTATTATAGGCTATTCAATGCTTCCCACAGGCCCATTCGACCTTCCATGTAGCCCTACTCCTTCAGAGGGCAGGGACAGGCCCTAAGGTCTTCTGAGGCTGGTCTGCAGAGCACATGCAGGAAAGTGACAGATCTACTGGTAGCACCTGGCATGGAGCAGGCAGAGGGGCCTCTGGAGTTTCAAAGTCCGCAGCAAAACAGAATTCCTGTTGGACAGATAGGGCATCAGGCTGAGAGCCAAGGGGAGAAGTAAACACAAGAAACACCAAGATGCTACAAAACCAGCTAATTCTTCTGAGCCTTGACGTCCCTCATCAATACAAGAGGGAGGTGAAGATGTCGGAGGACAATTTTTACTCTAAAATGCTGATTCATTTCTAGAATTGCAGAGAGGCAGAAAAGGAGGCCCTGGGTGGGACAAATTGTTAACACACTCAGTTGCTAACCAATAATACAAGTCTGCCCAAAAACCTCTTGGAAGAAAGGTCTAACGGTCAACCTAAACAAAATCAGTCATTGAAAACCCTGTAAACATACTTCTACTTTGACCCACCTGGGGTCTCAGTGAGTCAGAATCAACTAGAAGGCACCTGGTTAGTTGAGTGGTGAAAGAAGCCAACACCTAAGCCCTTTCTTCTACTATTCTCCCTTCCAGCCCTTTAACACAGAAGAAACTGAGTAAGACTTTGGGGAGGAGGCAGAGTTTATACCCTGCCCCCCAATCTTGAATGAGGGTACTATCCTACTCCCCAATGTCAAAACTTATTTTGCAGGAGTGGACTTGGCAACACACATTTCAGACCCAAAAGCCAGTGGCTTTTGACACCTAAACCAAAGTTACCTAAAATAGGAGATCCAGCCATTAGATTAGAACCTTTTGACCCAGTTTAGGACCAGATCCTGTGTACAGGGTGCTGCATGGTGAAAGGCGCTGTCTCCTCACCCATTCTAAGCTAGGATCCTTTGGTTAGCTAGTTCTTCTCCTCAAATCTCTTCACCCACCCCAGACCTTTGCAGACTTCTGCTGGAGCTCTCTGCAGTGAACAAAGATCCCAGCTGGGAACTCAGGAATCAGCATTCAAGTCGCAGCCTCATCCATCTCTGAGGTTTCTATGCTGCTCAGATGTGAAGGAGGGGGACAGCCATAGTTAACACAATTGCCCCCTCTTTCCCCTTCCCCAGGAAATGTGTCTCTGGGGAAGAGGACAAGGCAAACACTTCCCTGCAGACAGCAGAACACCGTCAACAGCCAGCAGTGTTTGTATCTGCCCAGTGTCTGGGACTGGGATGCACAGCCTGGCTCCTGGGGGCCTGCCAGGCGGACTTACTGTCAGGCACTGTTTGCCTTTCGGGCAATGGGTGCCCTGGGATGGAGAGGGAAAGAAGAGGTTTCAGTGGGGTCAGGAGCAGGGTGCAGCACCAGATCAGAAGCCAGCCTTGGTACACAGCCCTAGCCAGGGTTACTGGTGTTAACTGTCTGCCCAACTCTGGGTTTCAGGCTCAGATGACAGAACTTTTCCTTGGTTCTAAACCAACCCCTCCAAACCACTGTCCTGTCCCTCCCAGGTCCACTGGGGCCCAGATCACTTCTCAAGGCTCTTCACCCTCCTGCTTCCGCATACACACCCTGTCCCCCACATCCATGTTGCCCTCCCCTCCCCACCCCGCCACCCCATCTGAGGAAAGCTGAGAACCTGCCTCCCGGGGTGCAGAGCTGGTCTCCACTCATATTATAGGTCACTGGGTATACAAAGTCTGGTCTTCCTCCAAACTACAGCCTTTGGCTGGCGTTGACCCCTCAGGCCTAGCTCTTCAACCAGACTGTCATCTGACTACCCACGCCAAATAACTGCCCACCCATCAGCTGCTTTCTAACTGAATTGGGTCTGGACCTAGGCTTCACATCAACAACAAAGCAAGGCCTCTTGGACCGACCTTGCCATTGTTGGATGAGGGTTTGGATTCCTAGAGCTCCAAGTACTGGTCCAGCTTCAAAGTGCCACGAACTTAGGGAGAGGGCCTTAACCCCATAAAACCCACTGCCACTGAGTTCTTCTGACTCATAGCAACCCTCTAGGATAGAACCACCCATAGTTCCCAAGGTTGGAAACCCTTGCAGAAATACACCGCCTCATCTCTTTCCTATGGAATCCCTAGTTAGCTACTAGTGCCAAACTTCCCATTAGTAGCTAAGTTCTCAACCAGTATATCACCAAGGCCTTTTAAGAGGGTCTTTGTTGTTGTTGTTGCTAAGTGCTGGCCGGAAGCCCTCCTCAACAGTAGGATGGATTTGATATCACAGAAATGCAACAAGAAGGATTTGAGCCTTTAGCAGAGGCAATTCAAACCACCAGCTAAATAGGGTTCTATTGAAGCACTTACACCCCACTCTGCACAAACATGGCACTTTGGGGAATGTATCACACTTTAAAAGTGTCTACGTTTTTGCATGTACTAGTACATACACAATTTGAGGTTCATGCATACATACTTTAGGGAATATATACACTTTGGGGGTATACACATTTGGGATGGATATGACACTTTGTGTAGACAGTGTCCTTTGTGGGCAGGTCTTTGCTAAGAGCCTTCTGTGAAATGTTAATATGAGTCACTCTGGGAAGACAAAGTTCTGGGGTTAAGAGCACAGACCCTGAAACCAAAAACTGCTGGATGCAAATAGACAAATTTGAGATTCAGTTCCTTCACCTATAAAATGGGTCCCCATTAGTAAGATGGCTTACTCATGTTCCCTATGATTCTTATTTGCCCTTTAATGTTATGTAAATTTGCCCTCAGTTTGAAATTCATGAACCATTCACAACAAATTCTTTATCACAATCACCTCCATTGTAGCTTGTGCAGCTTTTAAATCAAGGAAAAGGCTTTCAGCCCTTTCTCACACTAAAGTAAGGTGAAATAAGAACCATATACACCTGTCCTGACTTACGTACAAATTCAACTTAAAGGCACACTTAGGAAGAGATCTTGTTGTAACCCAGTTGGTTAACTCTGTATGTACTTAACTGCACAGAGAGTTCTTAGAAAGATTAAATGAGATAGTGCATGCCAGGGGTTCACTACAGTGCCTAGCACAAAAGAAACACTTGGTCAAGGTACCATTGTTACTCTGACTGTTAAAGGTGAATATTTTATGATGTACATCTTTTTGGTTGTTCAATTTTTTTAATTAAAAGATAGATACATGAAATCAGATGCTCCTAGAGTCTAAAAGTGTTTGAAGACTCAGATAGCAGACAGGACCGTTTGATTGATATTTATTTCACATTTGATCTGTAAACTTTTTTATTTGGAAAAAAAAAAGTCCACCGCCAGTAGCAACATATGCTAACATTAGATTTTCTTTAGTCAAAGAAAAGCCAGCGCCTTCAAGAGTCTCGTAGAAAGAAAAGCAGATGTAAACACAGGTCTCCACCCTCCTACCCTGCCTTTGGGAGTTCGTCAATGACTTGATCTCAACCAGAAAAGCAGGGGATAAAAAAAAAGACAACACGTTTGATACCTAAGAGCTCTTGGGGCAGGAACTGTACAGTTTGGCAGGCCCATTTGTCTTTTCAAACTGTTTACCTTCGGCAAATTACATCAGGTTTGTTTCTTCCACATAATTTCCACTCTTGTGTCTAAAAACAGCAGCTCAAAGATTTCCCCATAGTCAGCGCTTTCGGGGAGGGAGTGTGCACAGACATACAAGATAGAAACATACAGATTTATCAAGCAATGGCCCCGGAGCAAGGGAGGGGGCACCGGAAGGAGACGCTTTAAAGTAAGTTACTGGTGTGAGCTGTGCGTCGGAGAATGGTTTTATGCGCAGGACCCATGCGAGGCGGACAGGTTCATTTACTTCTGTCTTGATCCATCATTATAATATGTACATAGCAAAAGGCAATTATGCTATTAGGCACAGGAAAAAATGGGCAGAGGTCCCCCATCCCCCCTTTACGAAATCTCAAAGCAGGTCCAGCTCCAAGAGACAGTCACCACCAGTTGTTGGCGGCAAAGGACAGAGGGACTGAAATGACACTAGAAACGGGTTTGCATTGCAAAGAGCCTCGGTCTGACCTGAAGCGCTGTGCCTGCCTCGAGGGCATCTCCAACAGCCAGGATTCCAACGCTGAAACCAAAGCCAACTGGCGTAGGGGACGCGTGTACTATCAAAAATAGTGCATATTTACAGTGGGGGTGAGAAGGGCGGGCAGGGCTGCTCTGAGCATTTGTTAAAAAATAGAAAGGGGAGGACAATTAACGAGGGCCTGGCAACCCCCACCCATGAACCCTTTGTGAACAATCGCCGTCTGGGTTCCTGTGCGGCTCAGAAAGGCCAGGAGAGCTGGATTGGGGGCCGGGGAATGAAATACCTTTGGGAAACAATACTGATTTGGGACGACCCAAGACGCTTCGGGTCTAGAGCGGCCCTAACAACTGGGGAACGGGGGAGGGGGGGCCTGGGGTTGGGGTAGGGCGCGTTGGCCCTCCCAGCCAGAACTTCTCCCTGGTTGGGTAGAGCATATGCCTGCAGGAGGCAGCAGAGTAAACCCCCAGGGCAACAAACGCAGAAGCCGGGTTCAGAATGCCCAGGCTATGTAGGCGCACCCCCGGGTCTCCGCTTCCTGCCATTGGCATGAGTCTGTGCGCCGGCGGTCTGCCGGGAGCTCACACGATACGCTTCCTGTCCCCGCGACACAGGATCTTCTTGAAAGCGCGGCGAAAGTCGTGGTTGAAGATGGTGTAGATGACTGGGTTCAACGAGCTGTTACAATAGCCAAACCAGAAGAAGAACTTGAAGAGCGTGAGCGGCACACGGCAGCCGACGGCCGTGAGCGTGTACGTGAAAAAGAAGGGAAACCAGCACACCACGAATACGCCGATGACCACGGCCAGAACAAAGGTGAAGCGTTTCTCGCGATTCTGCCGACCGCGCCAGCGCGACGCCTTAGAGCCCCCGCCGCGCTCGTCCCCGGGCCCTGCCGCCGGCGTCCCGAGCCCTGCCACCCCCGTCCCGCGCCGAGGCAGGCTGTCCCCAGGCTTCACCTGGCTCGCTCGGGCCTTGCCCTTGGCCCGGGGCCCCCGATCGGGCCTGCGGAGGCCCGGGGGCCGTTCAGCGTGCTCGGACGACGAGCTCTCCTCCAGGTCCAGCGCGTCTGCATCGTGCGGCCCGGCTGGCGAGGGATCCCCCGGGGCGCCGTTGAGCTGGGTGGGCAGCGGTTCGATCTCTGCACCCGTGGGACCCGCGCCACGCTCTGGACCCAGGCCATTGGGCCTGCGCTCCGTGCCCCCCGGCGGCACGGCGGTGGCGTCTGGACCCCGGCGGCTGGGTGGCACGCGGGTGCGGCGCTTGGCAATCTGGTAGATGCGCACGTAGACAAGGATCATGATAAGGCAGGGCGCGAAGAAGGAACCGATGCACGACGAGATGACGTACCACTTCTGGTCGTTGATCTCGCAGCGTGGCTCAGCAGGCTGCGGGCCGCTACCGGCGCCTTTCTTCTCTATAGAGATGAGCGGTGGGAAGGAGATGACGGCCGAGATAACCCACACGGTAACAATGATGGCCTTGATGCGGCGCGGCGTGCGCTTCAGGTTGTACTCGATGGCCTGCGTGATGGACCAGTAGCGGTCCAGGCTGATGGCGCACAGGTGCACGATGGACGAAGTGCAGAAAAGCACGTCGAGCGCCAGGTAAATCTCGCACCACGCCTTGCCGAAGTACCAGTAGCCCATGACCTCGTTGGCCAAGGAGAAGGGGATGACGAGTGTGGCCACCAGGATGTCAGCCGAGGCCAGCGATACAAGGAAGAGGTTCTGGGGCGCCTTGAGCGCACGGCTTGTAAACACAGCGATGATGACCAGCACGTTGCCAAACACGGTGAGCAGCATGAGTAGGCCTGCTAGGCACACCAGCGTCAGCGTCACCTGCAGGGAGTAGGGGGTGGTCCGGGCGCCGCCCCCCGGCGCCTCAGTCCCATTCCAGCTCGCGTTGCCTGAGTCCGGCTGCAGGGAGCCCATGGGCGCGAAGCTGCCCTCGGCCAGCGGCTGCTCCTGACGGAACATGAACGCGGCGCCGCTCGCTTGGGCCTGCTGCCAGCTGCCTTCCGGCCGACGGCCGTAGGTCCTCCTCTTCCTCCCGCTCCCGGCTCGCCCCACCGCGCTCACATGGGGAGGGGTCGGTAGGGGGGACAGGCCGAAGCGGGGAAGCCTAGCGGTCCATGGCCCGGCTCCCGCGAAGAGCACTTGGGCGGCACCTTCTCTCTCCCGGCTCCTAAACAAGCCAAGTTTTATTCTAAGCGGCGGGACAGAGTAACGCGGATCGGTGGGGGTACAAGGGTTTTATTCTTCAAGAAGGAAGAACAAAAATCAACGGTGGTCTGATGACTTGGAAGGATGACAGGAAATTTTATGTATCTATACCTCTCTGTCTTGACTCCTGAGCCTGAGCGAAAGCGAGAGGTCTTACCGTGTGCGGGCCCGCCCCCACCCTGGGAGCAGCCGAGGGTGCTGGCTCGGGCTTGGGTCCTAGGGCTGTCTGCTTACATTCCCGGCTCGATTACGGACTCTCGTCTCCCCTAGACGCGGCGGGGCTGGCCGGGCCAAGGTGCGGACTCGGCTGCCTCTCGGAGCGCCGCGGGACTTCCCAAGTTGCGCGCCTGCTGGGGCCGGGGCGCAGCGCGCGGAGCTCCGGGGTGGCGGCGGCGAGTGGTTCGGGGTGTGGGGGCCGCATGAAGGCACTCCGTCCGCGGACGGACTGAGTCGGGCGGGCGGTCCTCCAGTAGCCGCGGCCGAGCAAGGGGCCTCCTGGGCGTCAGCACGCTCTCCGCGGACGCGAAGCGCTACCGGGCGGCCCGGGATCCAAGGGTGGCGAGCGTTGGGGCGAGAGCGACGGGCTAGGGGAAAGACGCTAGGGAGGCCGGGCGGCGCGCCGGCGGCTAGGCGTCTGCACCGATCAGAGTCGCTGCTGCTCAGCTGCTCTCGCGGTGGACTAGCTTTATAGCCCCAGGATCAAGCCGGCGTTGCCGAGCAGCGGCGTCAGCCCCCACGTGGGAAGCCGACCCTCCCCCGCCCCTCGCACCGCCCCACCGCCGCCTTGCGCCTGTACCCCGGGCGGGACCCTGGCAGCGCTGCGTCTCGGCGGGACGGCCCTTTGCAGAGGCGTAACCTGGAGAAGGGAGTGGGAGCGGCCCCAGCAGGGAGCTGACCAAGAACCCCCGAGGCCGGCCCAACCGACCAACGAGCGCCCGGCAATCGCTCCTGGAGCTGGGTCTTGGGAGAAGGGCGTGTAGAGAATGCCCCCTCCCCCCTGCGGCGTGAACCGCGAGGCGCTGCCCACGGGATCGGCCGCTTCGGAGCAACCTAGCCCTGGGCCAGCCGCCTCCGTCCGCCGGAGCACTTGGCGGCGGGGCTACGCGGGGTCCTTACACTACGCGGATTCGGAATGAGCCCCTGAGGCGGAACGGGCAATACATCCGCGGGAGAAGTCAGACCAGACTTGGCAGCTCCGCTTGGGGGGAAAGGCGGCGATCAGTCGGCACACAGCTTTCTGAGGGCCAAGCGCGGCTGGGGGTCTGGGGCGCGCCCGCTCAGACCGTGGTGGGGAGGGGTCCAGCAGGCGGAGAACGCGCTCCGCGACAGAGCGAGGGCGCACTGACACCTGCTGGTAGCTCGCAGTCACGGCTGGAAGAGACGTGCTGGCGCTGGGCACCTCCTTCAGCCTCTGCGGTTCTCCGGCCCCTTCGCGTTTTCCTATCTCAACACAAGTTTGGGTCCAAGCTTGGGAAAGAAGAACACAGATTTTAAGATGCACTCTGTCTTGTTGCAGAAATCTTCCTGAAATATGTATCCTGTGTGTCTGTCTTCGGCTTAGTAGAGTCACATCACAGCCCCAAGAGAAGGGATACTGCCTCTCCTCAACTTTGCCCAACACTGGCCTTCTAGGAAACGTGAAGTCTTAGTTGAGGCACAAAAGCTTGACCCCTATCCCCATTTCAGAGACACACCATCTTTCAGTAGCAAAGGAAAGAGTATTTTCTAAGTTGTTTCTGATAGGAATCGCATGGGATCGGATGTATGCCAAGTATTTGTGAGCATGTTATATGTCCAAAGATGGTTAACAGCTGTTAGAATAGCAGATTAATCTGTGGCATCTGCAGTTTTCAGATGAGCAGGCAGGCAGTTCAAGGTTAAGGCCCACGAGGATACGAAATGTCAGCAGGAAAGAGATTAGGCCTCAAGAAAAACTTGTCTTATTTAACTAACAAGCCAAAATATGTAATTTACGTTATCACCTAAACTGGTAGTTCTAAGAATTGAACAAAGCACGTCTCTGCTTGCCGGGTGCACGCTCAGGACTGGCTGGGGTTGAGAACTAAATTAAAGACCTTGGGTATCACCTTTAGGCCCAGCCTAAGTTCACAGCCTCCATGAATGATGCTTGATGCTGCCGCATTTGAGGAAAGATAGTCTCAAGATCTTTTCTCCCAGTTTTTGATCCAGTTTGCTGATCTCCCCTTCCAGTCTTGATTCTGAGAGCTCTTTTCATTCTCTTTTCTGGGAAATCTCAAGAAATTTGAAAACGTAGAAGGTCCTCCCTCTGATGAGGCCATCATTTCCCACCTTCTAGTGGGATCTCTGCCTGGGGACTAACGGCAAGTAAGTTCAACTGGAAATGTGACTCGCTCATTTTTGCACAGTAACCAGAAGTGCCAAACAAGTATGAAGCTTGTTGTTGTTGTTAAGTGCTGTCGAGTCAGTTCCAACTCATAGCTACCCTGTACAGGATTGCTGAGGTGCCACTGGTGGGTTTGAACTGCTGACCTTGTGGTTCACAATCCAGTGCTGATCCTACAGCGCTCACTACACCAAGTAAGGGTACACAAACAGGACACAAAACTACAGCACTCTAGGGTCCAACTTGTTGTGAATAGAATTTGAGTTTGGGTAAACCCTCACTGCTCCATCTCTTACACCAGCAGCTGTCAGAAGCAACAAAGGAAATAAAAACAAAAACCTTGAAGCTTTGCACTCTTGAAAACTCTACTGCTAACCTGGGTGTGACACCTCATGTCGCATTTTCTAAACGTGTTCCAAACAACCAGCTGAGAGTTCTTCATTCCTGGGTTTGCAGCCTTTTCTCCTGGTATGTCGACAGGTCTTTCCAGGAGCTAGGGGCCCTGAGGTCAATACACAGTGATTAATAACAGTACTATTAGCTGCCTTTTGTTCAGTAGTTAGCATGTATCATGTTGTTTTTAGTCATCATCTAGTTGATTAAGAATCATAGTGACCCCATATGTACAGAGTAGACCAGACCGGTTCCAAAGATCAAAGCAGTTGCCTTTTGGAAGCAGATCACCAGGTCTTTCTTCCAAGGTGCCTCTAGATGGGTTCTGACTACTGACTTCGGTGGCTAGTAATTAAGCATGTAACGGTTTCTACTGCCTATATGTGCCATGTTGCTGCAAGTGCTGCCAAGTTGGTTCCGACTCACTTCAACCCTGTATAGTGTTTCCAGGGAGCAGCTGGTAAGTTTGAACCACCGACCTCGTGGTTCAAACCAACCTTTCAGTTCAGTGCTTTATCGCAGAGCACCATACCAGATCTCCATGTCATAAGCAGGGTTATATTCAGAGCCCATTTGTATGCAGACTTTTTCCTCTTGTCATATATGCCTTATCACCAGGGGCTCTGCCTCCTTCGTTTGACACTCAGGGTTAGTATTTCTGAACTTTAAGAAGTATCATGAGTGCCATTATTTTCTGCTGGAAGATTTAGTGCTGTTCTAACATTGAGGCAAATGTCCTCCTGAACAAGGAGATGTCCACCAGGACAGCAATTCCTGAGCAGGTCTCTATATCAGTCAGTACTGCGTGAGAAAGTAAAATACACTCAGCCATGCCCACCAGGGGAAATTAGGATTAATTAAGTCTGCAGTGGGATCCAGCAGGTGTGTTTTAACAAAGCTCTTGGCTCGATGCTGAGATGCACACTCTGCTTACAACTCATAGGGCGGAGGGGCAGGGAAGGAGCAATGAACATGTGCCTTGGTGAGGTCACGCCGTGCCCAAATTACCTGGGCATATCTAGCCAGCCTGAGCTAGAAAGAGTGGGCCCCACCTTGAGAACCATTGCCCTCGTGGGTCAGCAGGACTGCTGGGAGGATACCATTGCTCTCCTGGGAGCTGGGGCAAAAAGAGCAGTTGAGAACAACTTGAAAGTTGGGTTTGATGTTCTGAGAATAACTGGGCACACATCTGGGGTTCCATGATTATGGTGACAGTAAGAAGAAACTATTTGACGGTACTGACCACATGCTGGGCACAATGCTGAGCTGTTTGTGTACGGTAAGAGTTAGGTAATTCCCAAAGCAACCCTCAATGTAGATATTGTCACCTGACTTTGCAAATGGGAAGAACAGGCTTAAGAACAGTATGGTCTGTTTTCTAGCAGATAAGTGGCAGGGATAGACTGTAGCCCTGATGAACTGTCTAACTCCCTCTCTCCTTACGGGGTCTCGGCACCTCACCCAGCTGTCACCACTGACAAAGGGGGCCTTGCAGGAACCTCACCAGAAAGGAGAGTGTTGACAGTTGGCAAATCCCTCTGGCATCCCCTTCCTCCCACCCCTTCATGGCCGTTAGCACAGGAGAAGAGCGGAAGGCAAAGACATCTCTGTCTGAGCGTCGGGCACACTCTGCACATACCGCAACAGTCCCCAGTGATGAGCCCGGTGGGAGCAGGCCCTACGCTAGCTGGTAACACAGCTCTGGGGTTGCTGGGCTCCCCCTGGTAGAAGCAACTGCTCTCACTCACGGGGGTGTATATACCAGCAAGCTTTAAGACGTTTGTGGGAAATGTTATGAAAAGATCATGGAATTTTCCATGAACTCTTTGAAGTCCCCTCATATTTCTACCAATGCTCCATTGAAACCTTGCTGCACTTGCATAACTGTTCATTTGTCTAATCAGGGAAAAGGACTCTCCTGTTTGTCTTTGTATTCCCAGGGCATACCTCAAATGGGCATTTAAAAAAATCAAATTCCTGGGACCTTACCCAGGATCGGGCAGTGTTTTGTTCTGCTGTTCATAAAGTCGACTCAAAGGCACCCAACAACAACAACCCCTTGGAAATCCTGGCATAAGAGTACTTGCATTTTTAGTAAATACCAAAACGTAAACTGGACTGGCATAGATGCTTGATAAATGTTTGTGACAAACAAATGAATGGCCACTATTTATGATTAAGCCACCAGAGAGGTAAGAGCTCCCAAAGACAATGGCTAAGATGACTAGCATTCTATTCCCAAATCAGGAATATCTTCAGGGAGATAGCATTCTCTCTCTCTCTCTCTCTCTCTCTCTCTCTCTCTCTCGCTTGCTCGCTCGCTCGCTCGCTCGCATGCTCTGTTTCAGTTTTCTGTAAGGGACATGCAAGTAGAGGGAGATGTTCTATTTATAACTAGGCAATTGAGCAATAAATGAAAACTGCTTAAGCTAAATAATCTGTTTGTCCTAGAATTACATCTGTTATTTGATGTCTCTCTTAGTGTTTTCCTCTTAATTTGATAGTGGCTTCATCTAAAAGGAGTGGGGAACTTGAGTAGAAAGTTTTATTACTTGAATACTTTATTTTAAAAGACTCAATTGTCTAAGAGAAAAATACAACAAGCCAATATTTAGGCTTATTGTTAGGTGCTGTTGAGTAAGTTTCAACTCATAACAACCGACTGTATGTACAACAGAACAAAATACTGTCTGGTGCTCTGCCATCTTCGCAATTGTTATATGTGAGTCCATTGATATTGCCACTGTGGGAATCCATTTCACTGAAGGTCTTCCTCTTTTTTGCTCTTTTCTTCTGCTCTATCATGTGGAAGAAAATGGTGCCCTTCTCCAGGGACTGGGCCTTCCTGACAACATGCCCTGTATGTGAGAGATGAAGTCACACCATTGTCATTTCCAAGGACAGATGAGTTTGTTTATCTGGCAGTTCATGGTGTATTCAAAATTCTTCACCAACACCAGAATTTAGATGCATTGAGTCTTCTATGGTCTTCCTGGTTCATTATCCAGATTTTATAGGCATATGAGGCAATTGAAAATACCATGGCTTAAGACACACCTTAGTCCTCAAAGTCACATTTTTGCTCTTGACACTTTAAAGTAAAAGATCTTTTGCAGCAGCTTTGCCTAATGCAATACCTTGTTTGATTTCTTGACTGCAGCTTTCATGAGTGTTGATTGTGGATCCAAGTAAAATGAAACCTTTGACAACTTTAATGTTTTCTCTGTTTATCATGGTGGTATGATTGCATAGACTATTGCTGCTGTATGCCAGCGAGATGGTTCAGAATCACAGTGACGTTGCATAGGGTTTCTGAGGCTGTAAATCTTTAGGAGAAAAGAAAAGTCTGATTGATTCAAACTGTCAACCCTGGGTCAGCAGCTCAAGTTGTAACCCCTATGCTACCTTTTGCTTTCTTCAGGTATGATATCTTTGATGTCATCCTGTAACTCATCTGGTCTTTAGTTATGAGTGTTAAATGCATCAAATCCACTATTGAGATGGTCTCTACATTCAAGTGGGAATCTACTCAAAGACTTACTTTGACTTTCATGGACTTGTTTTAGTCTCCTCCAGATTCAACTTTAACTTGTATATGAGCAATTAATGGTGTGTACCACAGCAGGCTCCTGACCCTGCTTTGACTGGTAATGTTGAGCTATCTCTTTGCACAGATGTAGTTGATTTTATTCTGGTCTTTTCCATGTGGTGAGGTCCATGTGTACAGTCACCATTTATATGGTTGGAAAGGGTATTTCCAATGAATAAATTCTTGGTCTTGCAAATTCCAATCATGTAATCTCTGGTATCATTTATATCACCAAGGCCATATTTCCCAACTACTGATCCTTCATTGTTTCCAACTTTTGCATTCCAATCACCAGTAAATATCACTGCGTCTTTATTGCACATTTGATCAATTTCAGACTGAAGATATTGATTTAAAAAATCTTCAATTTCTTGTTTGATATTAATGGTTGGTGTGTATATTTGAACCAATAATATATTAACTGGTATTCTTTGTAGGCATGTGGACGTTACCCAACCACTGACAGTAGTTTACTTCAGAATAGATCTGTCTCTCGTTTTGTTGTTTTTTGTTTTTTCTTCTTTTGAAAGGCTAAAGACATTTGTAGCTTATCGTTATTTTTTAAAACTTTGGGTAAGGTTTATAGAACAGATCAGTTTTTCATCCAACAGTTCATACACACTTTGTTTTATGTCCTTGATTACAGTCCTCACAATGTAACATTACAGATCCTATGTCAGCCTTGTATTTACCATTTCATTCCTCCTTCTTTCCTCACCCTCCCTGCCTTCTGAACTTTGTCATTCCAGGAACAGAAAGGGTCCTTAGCTTCTCTAAAGGGAGAGAACCCCCTTTTGGGGTCTGAGTGTTGACAGACGCCTGTGTAGCATAGCACCAGGTTTCATCCCTGCCGGATGAGTGACTGGTCCAACACATAGATGGTGCCGACTCATCAGGCTGTTATATAACCCTTACTAATAGAAGGTCAGCCATAACACCCACAGCCTATACTTGAACACACACTCTCACCCCATCTGGACATGGTGAGTAAGTGGGGAACACAGTGTTCCTACCACAGCTCACGCCGTGGTGCACAGCTAGAACCAAACACTGCGGTAAGCTAGAAAGATCTGTCAACTCACTGTATTGCTGACAAGGGCAATGAGACAGTCACTAGAGAAGCAAGCATTACTTCCTCTGAGCTACTATTGAACACCCCCGCCCTTCCTTGTATCTATGCTAGAGCCTTTGGATTGAAAAGCCTGTAGATTGAAGCTTAATGTAAGTCAGAGAAAAGCATCAATTCTAAGAGAGCTGTGAAAAGCCAAACACCAAACCTACTGCCATCAAGTCAGTTCTGACTCCTAGCGACCCTCTATAGGGTTTTGGAGACTGTACTTTTTATTTACACAGACACCTTCATCTTTCTTCCATGGAACATATGCTTAGAAGTCTAGTGCTTATCTTTCAGCTTATCATCAGGGCTCTCAGGAAGCTGTGAAGATGTGTCTTATCCTTATTTCACGTTTCTCATAGACAGCCAAATTAACCCCCCTATACACACAAAAAGGAGTCCTGGAGTGGCGCTGTGGGCTGATGCATCAGACTGCAAAGTTGTTTGAACTGTAAGATCAGTCGTTCAAGCTCACCAGCTGCTCCTTGGAAACTCTATACAGGGTCACTATGGGTTGGCATCAACTCGATGGTACTTAGCAACAACAATATACACACAAAGGAGTCCTGGTGTGGCACTGTGGGTTAATGCACTGGACTGTAAGGTCAGTTTGAACTGCAAGGTCAGCAGTTCAAGCTCACCAGCCACTGCTCAGAAACCCTATACAGGGTCACTATGAGTCAGAACCAACTCGATGATACTTAACAACAACAACATACACACAAAGGAGTCCTGGTGTGCACTGTGGGTTAGTGCACTGGATTGCAAAGTCGGTTTGAACTGCAAGGTCAGCGATTCAAACCCACCAGTTGCTCCTCGGAAACCCTATACAGGGTCGCTATGGGTCAGAATCGACTCGATAGCATTTAACAACAACAATAACAAATACAAAATCTAGTGAGAAGTCCCACCATTGCCTTCATCTCTTTTTCAGAACACTAGCCCATCCTGCCCCAACCTAGAAAATTAAGCCGGCTGTTTTCTGCCTCTGCAAAGGCTTTTAACCAACACCAGAAAGAAAATAGTAATTGCCAGGGGGTCATCTCTACTTTTTAGGCACCAAGGTTGGACTCCCATGTGGCTCATTGCTGCTACTCCTGAGGACAATTTTGTTTCTACTAAAAGGTGGCTGTTATGGGCTATGAGTATGCCCAAACCTTCATATCACGTATTTCAGTCATAGGGGTCAACCTTACAAAGAAGGTGCCTTTTCTCACTGCACCCTGGTGAATTATCTGGCCTGCTTTGTCTGGAAGCACAAGTAAAAGCAAACCTTGAATCCATTTTGACAAGCAGTGTTTATTTGTTCTCAGGTATAACAGGTGAGCTTGAGCCATCAGCCCTGAGGTGTAAAGGAGATATTTGTTACCCACATTAATAACTCTTAAGCTAACAGTCCATTAACCTAATTAGGTAAGGTGAATCACCCTTCCCATTTACTCAAAGGAACCATGGAGACACTGTGTCTGAAACATACACAGACTGTTTCAGAGGTGGTCTGGCGATCACCACTCCCTGGAAATGACCTGTTGTTTTTCCAGGCTCCGAGTTAATGACAACAAGTGCAAACTGTCCTTCCGAAAGGGACCTCTCACTGCCAGGCCTTGGGAGCATTGGAGTGAAGTCATTAAGAATTTGGACTTTGGAGTTCAATATGCTTGGGTTGTAGTCCTGGTTCTGTCATCCAACAACTGTATTAACTTTTACTTAACTTCTGTGGTCATTAGTTTCCTGATATGGGAAAACAGATGTACATACCTTATGCATACACTTAAGTGAAAATTAAATGAGAGAATGTATGGAAAACACATATCACAGTGCTGGTAGGTGTTCAATATACATTTAGATATATTTGTTTTATTTGGCAACACTTTGTTCTTTTTTTATTTTAATCTTCCTCAATGAGATGCAAATTGACCATAAGATCTTTTCATCATAAAGGCTGATAGTTAGTAAATTAGTATGAAAAATAGGAATGAAAGCAAAATGAAAATGGACAGGTGTGACTTTAATAGATTTTAACAAGAATTTATTACATTTTTGTATGAAAGGCAAGGGATGGAAGCCCATGGGTTGAACTGTTGATAACTATGTAAGGAAGGTACACGTGATGTTTTTTACATTGTTGTTGTTGTTGTTAAGTGCCATCGAGTAGGTTCTGCCTCATAGTGACCCTGTATAGGGTTTCTGAGGAGCAGCTAGTGGGTTTGAACCACCGACTTTGAGGTTCAAACTGACCTTGCAGTCCAGCGTGTTACCCTGCAGCACCACACCAGGCCAAAGAAGGAATACAAATACCAGTGGAGTTCAAAGACCCAAGAATATTGGCCGCAATAAGGGAAGTCTCCCAACAGGCTCATGAAATATTAAATTTATGATGCACAAAAATTAGAAATTGCATTGAGAACTTGAAAAAGAAAGATTTATGTTTGTCTACTGATTTTGAATCAGATGTGGACCTATACTGGGAAGTGTGCAAGAAGTCTAGGACAAAGGGAGTCATCCTAAAGTGATGGAATTTTAGGGAAATAGGATAAATAGCCTAAAACTTTCCCATGGTGCTTGCTTTTATGATAGAAAAGTCACACTGGCACTTGAACATTGACTAACCAAAAATGGGAGAAGTGACTGGCTTACAAGCTTTCAAGAGGGAACCTAGATCCACAGGGCAGAGAGGATGGTGGAGTCTCCACTGAGTAGTGTTCGACCTGTCTGGGAGGGGCAGATGAAATGCAGATGGGTCCCTTGGGATGCAACAGTGAATGATTGTCACCAGGACTGATTGTGAGGACTGGTAATGTAAGGGTGGACATTTTATAGCAAGGAGGGGAGTGATTAACCTTTCAGTCTACGATTGCAGGGCCCTGGGACCATCAATGGAGAAGAGCGGAGAGTGGGACCCCACCCAGAGGAGCAGTGAGGACAGAGACTGAGACAGAGAGGATGACGTGAAGAGAGAGGACGATGTGAAGAGATGGAGTGCCTGGGGACTAGGGATCCAGAGAGAGAGAGGGGCTGTGTGCCGAGGACCATGAGGGGAGGATGGGTAGGATTGTAGGGTATACCCTTTGGTTGGGCGATGATACATGGATGGGAAGATAACTATGGCAATGAGATGATGTATGATGGAATGAATGTAAAACTAATGTCCCCCATGTAGACTATCACACAATACACAATAAAACATTAAAAAAAAGAAAGAAAGAAAAGAAAAGTCACACTGGCTAAAGCAAACCAGAAAATGGATTGATTCACGTAAATGAAATTCGGTTCAAGCCGAGGGCAGAGTTGGCTTTGGGCAAAGTTGACACAAAGTACTGTCGCTAAGAACCTTATTTATTCCCATCTCTCTCTCTCTCTCTCTCTCTTTCTCTCTCTCTCTCTCTCTCTCTCTCTCTCTCTCTCTCTCTCTCTCTCCCATTGGAGGAAGGAAAGAGGATTAAACAAATATCCAGAGAATGGCAGATAGGAGCAATCACGTAGAACCCCCAAAAAGGAGTATAAGGACAAAGCTGCCTAGGATCCTACTAGCACCCCAATTTCCAAGTTTTGCTGTTGTGAAATGGAGGTCATCTCATTTCATGTTGCTTCCTTATTTAAGTCCATTTTGCAAATACTATTTCATGTCAGAAGTTCTATCTAGTATTAAAGAAACTAATGGCAGTCAGATTGGAAAGAAAGAATTAAAACTGACTCTATTCATAATCAACATTATTCCCAAAGAATCTACAACAATAACACCAAATCTAGATTTGATAAATATTGACAAGTGGGAAATGCCAATTAAAACCATACTGATCCAAGACAAAGACTCAATGGGAATACATGCTCTGATTGGTGACCACTTTCGTCACCAATAAAGGGAAGCAAGGGAAAAACAGCAACAAAGCTGCGAGCTAAGCCCTACAAT
>NW_006408521.1:39638220-39642691 GCF_000296735.1 Chrysochloris asiatica | reverse complement strand
TACTGATGGTACATGGAGGGGATTATAATCATTGTAATGAAACAAAGTGTATGATTTGTTGAATGTAAAACTGCCCTGTAAACTTACATTCAATTCACAATAAAAACTTAAAAGAAAAAATTACAGCCAAGGGAGAAAAAAAAGATATTGGAATTCTTCCACAAACTTTGTGTAATCCCCTCATCTCTGCATCTAACAACAACATTGACAGAATTAAAGGGAGAGATTAACCATTTTACAATAATAATTGGACACTTCAACATACCACATTCAATAATGAATAGAACAGGTAGACAAAAGATCAGTGAGGAAATAACATACATGAACAATACCATGCATCATCTAGTGCTAACAGACTTACATAGAATAGTCTAGCCAACTACAGAGAGTCCTGATGTGGCACTATAGGATAAGCATTGGACCACTAACAGTTCAAAACCATCCGTCACTCCTCTGAAACCCAATACAGGGTCATTATGAGTCAGAACCAACCCAACAGCACTTTATAGCAACAACACATTCTTCTCCAACATATTCTTCTCCAGTGCCCATGGATCATTCTTAGGGTTGATTATTGATTAGATCACAAAGTAATTCTCAATAAATTTAAAAATAGTTAAATCATATGAAGCATTTTACTTGACTTTACATTTACATCTCATCAGTGGGATGAAACTAGAGATCAATTAATAGAAAGAAAATGGAAATTTTTGCAACTGTGTGGAACTTAAACAATACACTATTAAATAACCAATAGATCAAAGAAGGACTCACATGGAAATTATGTGATAGAGACAAATGAAACTGGAAGCACGACATCCCAAAACTTACAGAATGCAGTGAAAGCAGTGCTCAGGTGGACAGTTATAGTGCAAATGCCTACATTAAAAGAGAAGATCTCCATAACCTGTTTACACCTAGACAAAATCAAAGTAGGCTCAAAACTCTCAGAACCTACTCCACCACCATCTAGTCGATTCTAACTCATAGTGACTCTGAATAGGATTTCTGAGACTGTGAATCATTGCTGGATCAGACAGCCTCTTCTTTCTCCCACAGAACAGCTGGAGGATTTGAACCACTGATCTTGTGATTAGCAGCCCAACCCACAGCACCAACAGAGCTCCAGAAGGGAGGCAGTAGTATAAATAAAAATTAGAAATAGTGAGGACATTACTACCAACCCTACAGAAATAACAAGGATTATAATACAATACTACAAATAATTGTATGTCAACATGTTAGATAAAATGGAGAAATTCTTAGAAACACATAAACTACCTAAATTGACTTGTTCACTCTTCATGGCTCCTTTGTCACTCATATGCTTGTTTTTATAGAAAGCCAAAAGTTGAACTGAGACCAAATAAAGCAAGAAAACAGTGTCATTATATATAGTACAATATTTCTAAACTAATGGAAATTCCTGAAACCCTTAAGCAAAAGAAACATCACACTAACAACAGCAACAACAAAAGCAGAGGTAAGGGGGTTCCTGGCTGTGCCTTAAAGAGATGTCTCTCAAAACACTAAAAGCCTTTTATTTTCCCAAGCTTTAAATACCTGGGTTTCCAGTTAAGAAATCAAAGAAAACTGCTTTTTTTCATTTAGCTAAAATATTTGCTGTGTATCTGTCAGGCAAACAATGAATATATTTTTTAAACTTCTCCTTTTAAAAAATAACTTCAAGTTTACCTAAAAGTTGCAGGAATATGAATATAAGAATATTCATATATTATTTACCCAGAGTCATCTATTGTTACAATTATATCCCATTGCTTTATCATTTATTTACTTTCCTTCTTCGTACACATGCATGTGCACACACACAATATTACATATCAGACTCACTGGAGAGTAAGTTGAAACTATAATAGCATTTTATCCCAAAATACATCAGTGTATATGCCCAAAAAATAGAAATATCGTTTCACAAAACCGCAGACCAGTTATCCACTTCAGTACATTTAGTCTTGCTACCACTCCTCTATGTTGTGGCTTGCGTGTTGCAGTGTATGCTGGAAGCTATGCTACCTGCATTTTAAATACCAGCAAGGTCACCCATGGTGGGCAGGTTTCTGCAGAGCTTTCATATTAAGACAGACTAGGAAGAAGGAGAAGCAGATGAGTTCTGAATGGTTAGCCACTGAAAACATTTGAATAGTAGTAGAACACTGTCAGATATAGTGCCAGAAGAGGAGTCTCTCAGGTTGGAAAGCATTCACAATACGACTGAGGAAGAGCTGCCTCCTCTAAGTAGAACTGACCATGATGAGGTGAAATGGAGCCCTTTATATGCATATGGGTCACAATTCAAAATGAGGGAAAACAGCCACAAAACATCCATTGATAATAGGACCACGGAATGTACAAAGCATGCCTTTAGGAAAATTTTAGTTGTCAGAAGTGAAATGGAATGCATAAAGACTGATATTCTAGGCATTTGTGAGTTGAAATGGACTGGTATTAGCAGTTCTGGAGCAGACATTACTATGATTTACTATGCTGAGAACGACAAAATGGAAGAGAAATGACATGAAAAATTTTCAAGATCTGTCTTGAAGTACACTGCTGTCCATGATAGGATAACATCCATACGTTTACAAGGAAGACCAGTTAATACCACTATTATCCAAACATAAGTAAGCACCAACCACTAAAACCAGTGAGGATGAAGTTGAAGAATTCTACCAACTATGTATTCCATCTGCTGAGGTCCATGTGTATAGTCATCTCTTATGCTGTCTAAAGAAGGTATTTGAAATGAACAAATCATTGGTTTTGCAGAATTCTATCTCCAGCATCATTTCTATCACCAAGGCCATATTTTCCAACTACTGATCCTTCCTCTTTGCTCCCAACCTTTGCATTCCAATCACCAGTAATGATCAATACATCTTGATTGCATGTTTGATTGATTTCAGATTGAAGAAATTGGTAGAATTCTTCTATTTCATCCTCACTGACTTTAGTGGTTAGTGCATAAATTTGAATAATAGTGGTATTAACTGGGCTTCCATGTAAGCATATGGATATTATCCTATCACAGACAGCGTTGGACCTCGTGACTGATCTGGATATGTTCTTTTTAACAATGAATGCAACACCATTCCTCTTCAATTTGACATTCCCGGCATAGTAAACCATGTAGTCATCAGATTCAAAATGACCAATACCAGTCCATTTCAGCTCACTAAGGCCTAAGATATCTTTGTTTACATGTTCCATTTCATTTTTTACAACTTCCAATTTTCTCAGATTCATACTTCATACAGTCTATGTTCCAATTTTCAATGGATGTTTATAGCTGTTTCTCTTCATTTTGAGTTATGCCCCATATGCAAATGAAGGTCCCAAGGGCTTTTCTCCATTACTGTCATCACAGTCAGCTCTCCTTTGAGGAGGCAGCTCTTACCCAGTTGCATTTTGAGTGTCTTCCAACCTGAGGGACTCATTTTCCAGTACTATATCTGACAGGAGCTCTGGTAACGTAGTGGTTACAAATCGGGCTGTGAACCTTAAGGTCAGCAGTTCGAACCTACCAGCTGTTCCGCAGGAGAAAGAAGAGGCTTTCTGCTCCCGTAAAGATTTACAGCCTCGGAAACCCTGTACAGGGTCACTATGAGTCCAAACCGACTCCACGGCACTTAATAACAACAATAAATATCTAACAGTATTTCCCTGCTATTCATAAGGTTTTCAGTGACTAAATATTTGGAAGTACTTCGTCACTCTTTCTTCCTAGTCTGTCTTTGTCTGAAAGCTCATCTGAAACCTGGCCACCATGGGTGACCCTGCATGGGTGACCCTGCTGGTATTTAAAATACCAGTGGCATAGCTTTCAGAATCACAGCAACCCACAAGCCACCACAGTACAACAAACTGACAGATGAGTGGTGGCCGTTTGGTTTTACATGGAAATGATCACTTTAAATTTTGAGGAGATCTGTGCACGTGCACAGTAGAACCCTTCAGGGATGGGGGTGGGGCGTCCATTTGCTCAGGCATCCCCTTTAGTCACCAGAATGGAAGTGCACAGACAGTGAGAGACCAATGAACAGATACCAAATAAAAGAATGTCCGCACCTGTATCTCCGCGGTTCTGTCAGGTGTTCGTGGCTGTTTTGATCCTTCCCCCGCTTGGTCTCTCCCAAGATGGCGGCTACAGGAGGAGCTGAGCGTCTTGAATTAGAAAGTGAGGCGGCGCAGGAGGCACTCACTCATCTCTGCTAAGAAATTTGGAAGACAACTATCTGGCCGACTTACTGGAAGAGATCCATATTTGTGCCCATTCCAAAAAGACGTGACCCAATGGTATACGGAAATCATCAGACAATCTCTTTGTTACCCCAAGCGAGTAAAGTTTTACTAAAGCTAATACAGAAACGGCTGCAAGCATACATTGACAATGAACTTCCAGAGATTCAAGCTGGAGTCAGAAGAGGCCGTGGAACAAGGGATATCATTGCTG
>NW_006408521.1:39632319-39637070 GCF_000296735.1 Chrysochloris asiatica | reverse complement strand
AACATGCAATCAAGATGCATTAATAATTACTAGTGATTGGAATGTGAAAGTTGGAAACAAAGAGGAAGGATAAATAGTTGGAAAATATGGCCTTGGTGATAGAAATTATGTTGGCATGATAGAATTTTGCAGGACCAATGGATTCATTGTAAATATCTTTTTTTTTTAAGCAAGATGAAAGGTAACTATATACATGCACCTCACCATATGGAAAACACAGGCATCAAACTGAGTACATCTATGGGAAGACACGGAGTCCTGGTGTGGCGCTGTGGGTTAATGCACCAGACTGCAAAGCCATTTGAACCGCAAGGTCCGTGGTTCAAGCTTACCAGCAGCTCCTTGGAAATCCTATACAGGGTTGCTATGGGTCAGAATCGACTCGACAGCACTTAACAACAACAACAACATGGGAAGGCACAGGAGAAAAGCTCAATATCATTATCCAAAATAAGACCAGGGGCAGACTATGGAACAGACTATCAATAGCTCATATGCAAATTCAAGCTGAAGCTGAAGAACATTAAAACAATTCCATGAGAACCAAAATGTTGAGTATTTCTCACATGAATTTGAAGACCATCTCAAGAACAGACTTGATGCATTAGACACTAACAGCTGAAGATCAGAATGAGCTGTGCAGTGACATCAAGAACATCTTATAGGGGCTTCTGGCAAAATGGCAGATTAAGCAGACATGCTACACAGGCCCTCTATAACAAAGATACAGGAGACCAAATGAAACAGACACAGAGATGAATCCTGGAACCCTGATCCTCAGAGGAAAGGTTAGAGAAGTAGATTCTAACCTTCTCCTTTGGAAGGAGAAGCTGAGCAGGGCCAATGAAAGGGGATTGACTGGTGAGTACTTGCTGCCTTGATGGCACAGATTCTAGTGGGTGACAAAAAAAGTGCAATTCTTTCTTGCTCCCTCCATCCCCTCCCCAAAATAACAGAGGATGAGGCTGCCCCCTTCCCCCGTCCCCCCATTTACCCCCAGTGCAAGCCCTGCTTTCCCTGAGTTCAGAGTCACACAGAGTGAGCCAACTGTGCTGCCTTGGTATCTGGATTCATACAGGCTCTGCCAGATGGACAGAACTCACAGAGCCTCCAGGTCAGAATTAAACCAGCAGGAATCTTCATAATCAGCCATGTTGCCCCTAACTGCCCTCTGGTTCTGAGACTGAAATTAGCAACCTGAAGGGCTTCCATGAGCTACTTCCAGATTGGGTGCCCTGAACATAGACAATACCTACACCTACAGGAACTCCCTCTAGGGCTGGAAACTCAGCTGTCACAGCCCTCCTCCATCCACCCACTCTTGAGTACCTTGACTGGCAGGAGTCTCCCAGAGTTTTTTCTAAGTCCAACAAATGCACAGGTTTTTTTTGTTTATTTTTCCTTTCATTGTTTGGATGTTTTTGTTTATTCTTTCTTCTCTTCCTTCCTCTCTTTCCCTTACCTTAATTTTTATCCTTTCTATGTAGTTTTGTTTTTTTCTTCTTTTATTCTGTTTATCATTTCCACCCTCTTCTTTTGTCCTTCTTGATTTTTCTTTACTATTCTCTAGTCTTTTTCTTTTCATCTTCCATGGGTTCTCCCCCCACCCCCACCCCACCCCGCCAGTGTTTGTTTTTTTTCCCATTACTTTTATTTTCTTTATTTTTCTTTTGTTTAACTCTATTTTTCTGTTCATCTTTTGTCTTTTTTAGTTACTATATAATTTTTTTCTTGTTGCTGTCCATTTTAGTTTCTTTTTACTCCTTTTTTATATTATGTTTTCACTGTTGTTTGGTGGTTTGTTTGCTCTCTTTTCCTGTACTTTTTCTCCTCTTACCCTACCTTATGGGAGACAGCAACTGTTCCCATATAGCTCAGCCACAACCATACTCTCTGAAGATTCACACACTGGACAAGAATCAATACCAGCTTCTATACCATCTGATTAATGATGGACAACAACCAAACCAGACAAACCCACTTTAAACTGAGCTGCATGAACAGTCAACAGAAAATGGTACATGTTTCCATTCTCTAGTCACAACCACCAGGAGACAATCGGTGAAAGCCTAGGACCCCACCAACATACATTCATCATACATCATGGTGCTATAGAATAAGCACTGGACTACAAGGTCCATTTGAACCAAAAGATCAGCAGTTCAAACCCACCAGCCACTCCTCGGAAACCCTATACAGGATCTCAATGAGTTGAAACCAACTCAACAGCCCTTAACAACAACAGCAAAACAATGATAGCACAATGTCTCAGAAACAAGACAACTTTAGCTCATACAAAGAAAGAAAGTGGCTCAAGCAAATGACCAAGATGCAGAGCTAGAAAATAGCTTTGAGGAAGAAAAGGTAATGGAACTAACAGAAAAAAAAAAAATTCAAAAGAATGATATTTAGGTACTTTCAACATGTTGATAGAAAGATTGAAGAAAGCAAGAACACAGGAAAAGAAAAAAAATTATAAGAATTTAGGAAAACAAAACAAGAACAAAGAGACAAAATAAATGAGAAGTTTTAAACAACATAAAACCTGCAAATAAAAATCTAGAAGATTAATACTAAGATCTCAGAAATGGACAATACATTAAAACATCAAAGGAATAGATTTGAATCAATGGAAGCCCAAATTAGTGAACCTGAAGATGAATCTCTTAATACTAGTTAGCCAGAACAACAATTAGAAAAAAGAAAGAAAAATCAGAAGAAAACCTGAAATGTATGTGGGTCACCATAAAGGGGAATAACTTATGGGTGATTGGAATTCCAGAACAGGAAAAGAATAAAAAGGATGGACAAAATGTCAAAAAATTGTTGGGGAAAAACAAAAAACAAAAGAACCTCCTTAACATAAAAGATGAAGAGATAACCATTCAAGACACCAAACAAACCCCAAACTGGATAGACCCCAAAAGAAAATCACCAAGACACACCATAATCAAACTTTCTAAAACCAAAACCAAGGAAAGAATCCTGACAGCATATCAGGAAAAATGAAAAACTTACCTACAAAGGAGAACTAATACGACTAAACTTTGACTTTTTAGCAGAAACTGTGCAGGCAAGAAGGCAATGGCATGACATATACAGAACTCTGAAAGAAAAAAATTGCCAACCAAGAATCATGCCTAACAAAGCTGTCCTTCAAATAAAATGGCAAAATTAGGATATTTCCAGAAAAAAAGAAATGAAAGGGATTTGCAAGACCCAGATCAAATTTACAAAAAATACTAAAGGGTGTTCTTTGGACTAAGAACCAACAGCAGCAGAAAACCACCTGAGATTAACACACATGAAAACACCACCCAGAACTCAATCCAGATATCGAAGTATCCAAAGTAAAACAAACCTAAAAGACTGAAACTAGGAAACCAGAGATATCAATTTATAGTGAAGTCAGCTACAAAGCAAAAAGAGGGAGTAGTGTAGATATAGAACTTCCAATTGGCAAGGAAGTCAAGTAGAGTTCAAGATAAACCTGACTGTTTTAAATGGGGGAAAATAATAAACTACAGGATAACCAAAAAGAAAATAAATACACCATCACAACAAAATGTAAAACAGTAAAATTAGAAAGATTTAGTAAACATTAAAACAGCAATGAAGAAAATGAAAAGAAAACCCTAAAAAAAAAATGAACTTAGGACAGAAATGTATGTGGAACAAAAAAAAATAACAACACCAAAATGACAGCAGTCAATTAGCATTGTTGTTGCTAAGTGCCATCCCCTTGGTTCCGACTCATAGAAACACTGTGCACAACAGACCAAAACACTGCCTGGTCCTGAGCCATCCTCACAGTCATTGGTATACTTGAGCCCAATTTTGTACCAGTCCATTTCATTAGAGGTCTTCCTCTTTTTCACTGACCTTCCCAGCTTGATGCTTTTCTCCAGGGACTGGTCCCTACTAATAGATAATATGTCCAAAGTATGTCCATGAGAGACGAAGTGTCCCCATCCTGGCTTCTAAAGAGCACTCTGGGTGTACTTCTTCCAACACAGATTTGCTTGTTCTTCGGGCAGTCCACGGTACCTTTAATAGTCTTCTCTAACACCATAATGCATCAATTCTTCTATAGTCTTTCTTATTTGTTCTCCCATTTTCACATGCATATGAAGTTATTGCAAATACTATGGCTTGGGTCAGGTGTACCTTAGTCCTCAAACTAACATCTCTGCTCTTGAGCACTTTAGAGAAGTCTCGTGTGGCAGATTTGCTTAATGCAATATGTTGTTTGATTTCTTGACTACTGCTTCAAGGAGTGTTAATAGTGAATCCAAGTAAAATGAAGTATTTGAGAACTAAATCTTTTTTCCATTTATCATGTTATTTATTGCTCCAGTGGTGAGGATTTTTGTTTGCTTTACATTGAGATGCAACCCATACTGAAGGCTTTCATCTTCATCAGTTAGTATTTTAAGTCCTCTTGAAATGGATATTATCCTGTTGCAGACAGCATTATACTTCAAGACAGATCATGAAATGTTCTTTTTGATGATGAATGTGATGCCATTCCTCTTCAATTTGTCATTCCGGACATAGTAAACCATGTGATTGTCAGATTCACAAAGATCAATGCCAGTCCATTTCAGCTCATGAATAACTAGGATATCAATCTTTATGTGTTCCAGTTCATTTTTGACAACTTAAAATTTTTCTAGTTTCATATTTTGTACATTCCATGTTCCAATTATTAATGGATATTTATAGGTGTTTCTCTTCCTTTTGAGTTGTGC
>NW_006408521.1:39623814-39631245 GCF_000296735.1 Chrysochloris asiatica | reverse complement strand
AACTTTTCTCTAGGAATCTACTAAGGAGGTTTGGTGGCACAGTGGTTAAAGCGGTTGGCTCTGAATCTAAAGGTTGATGATGATTCAGACTCACCAGCCGCTCCACGGGAGAAAGATGTGGCACTCTGCTTCTGTAAACATTCAAGCCTTGGAAACTGTGTGAGACAATTCTACTCTGGCCTCTATTGGGTCACTATGAGTCAGAGTCAAAGGCACACAACAAGAATTTATTAATTTGAAAAACCAACTGTTGTAGCAACCATAAATTTGGACAATTTAGATTAAGTTCCACACCTCTTTTCTTTCCATTTTTTAAACCAAATGCAGTATGAAAATCAGAGAAATTTAAAGTGCTAGACTTAAGTTTGATAATATTTATTTACTTAACTTACTGTTTTTGTTTAGGTAATCTTTCATGTTTATATGTGAAATGTTTACTATCACATTTTTGTTTTGGATAAAGACTTCGTTGAAGGTCAAAGAAATCATAGGGACCATATTTCAGAAATAAAACAGTACCCTATTTTACAATGGGTTGCACCTCAATGTAAAGAAAAGAAAACTCCTTGCTACTGGACAAATAAATAATATCATGGCAAATGGAGAAAGGATTGAAGTTGTCAAAGACTTCATTTTCCTTGGATCCACCATCAACACTCACTGAAGCAGCAGTCAAGAAATCAAACAATGTATTGCATTAGAGAAATCTGCTGCACAGACCTCTTTAAAGTGTTGAAGAGCAAAGATGTCAGTTTGAGGACTAAAGTGCTCCTGACTCAAGCTATGGTATTTTCAATAGCCTCATATGCATGTGAAAGTTGGACAATGAATTTGGAAGACTGTAGAAGAACTGATGCATTTGAGTTATGGTGTTGGAGGAGAATATTAAAAGTACCATGGACTGCCAGAAGAACAAACAAATCAGTACTGGAAGACATGCAATCAGAATGTTCCTTAGAAGCCTAGATGGTCAGACTTTGTCTCTCATGTTTTGTACATATTATCAGAAGGCACCCGTCCTTAGAGAAGGACATCATGCTTGGTAAAGTGAAAGGATAAAGAGGGAGACCCCAATGAAATGGATTGGCAGCCACAATGGGCTCAAGTGTAGCCATAGCTGTGGGGATGGCGCACAACTGTGGCTATGGTGCAGTGTTTCATTCTGTTATACATAGGGTCGCTATGTACTTGATGGCACCTAACAACAACAACAATTTTATGGATAACTAAGCAAATACAAAGAGCATTTAAGCCATCTGGCTCAAAAAAAGTACAGTGGAATTAGGGATCACCTCCCCTAGAGCAGTGTTCTACATAACATTTATGGAGTCCCTAAGTGGTACAAAGGAGCCCTGGTGACCCCGTATGATAAACATTGGACTATTAATCATAGGTTGGCATTTCAAACAACCAACCACTCCAAGGGAGAAAGATGAGACTTTCTGTCCCCATAAAGTTTTCCAGTCTCAAAACCCTATAGAGTCAGAACGACTTGAGTCAGAATGACTAGATGGCAGTGGGAATATACAACAGAATGAGACTTTGCAACACACTCAGTCACTCCTACGTTTGAAGTCATTGTTGCAGCACTGTGTCAACCCAACTTGTTGAGCATTTCCTCTTTTTCACGGACACTCTACATTACCAAACATGGTGTCCTTCTCTAGGCACGGGCCTCTCCTGGTAGCATGTCCAAAGTTCATGAGACAAAGTCTCACTATCCTTACTTCTAAGGAGCATTGTAGCTGTACTTCTTCCAAGACAGATTTGTTCATGCTTCTAGTAGTCTGTAGTATATAGAATACTCTTGACCGTTATAATGCAAATGTACCAATGCATTGGTCTTCCTTATTAATTTCCAAGTTTCCCATGCATATAAGGCGAATGACAATGCCAAGCTTGTGTCAGGCACACTTTAGTCTTCATAGTGACATCCATCCCACGCAATAGGTCTTTGATTTCTTAACTGCTTTTTCCATGGGCATTGATTGTGGATCCAAGTAAAAGGAAATCTTTGACAACTTCACTTTTTTTTCCCCCATTAATCATGATTTTGCTTATTGGTCAGTTGTGAAGAATTTTACTTTCTTTACATTAAGGTGTAATCCACATTGAAAACTGTAGTCTCTGGTCTACATCAATAAGTGCTTCAAGCAATCAAGGTTATGTCATCTGCATATTGTAGGTTGTTAATGAGTCTTCCTTCAATCCGGATGTCACGCTATTCCTCATATAGTTTACCTTTCAGATTATTTGCTCAGGATACAGATTGGATAAGTATGGTGAAAAAGATAGAGCCTTGACATACACCTTTCCTGATTTTAAACCATGCAGTATCCGTTTTCTGTTTGCAAGACTGCTACTTGGTCTATGTACAAGTGAGTACAGTTACGTGTTCTAGAATTCCCATTCTTCACAATATTATCCATAGTTTGTTATGATCCACACAGTTGGATGCCTTTGCATACTCAATAAAACACAAGTAAACATCTTTCTGGTATTCACTGTTTTCAGCAAGATCCTTCTGATAGCAACAATGATAATTCCTCCTTCCATGGCCTCTTCTGAATCCTGCTTGAATACCTCTTAGTTCCTTGTTGATGTACTGCTGCAATTGTATTTGTGTTACCTTCCACAAAATTTTGCTTGCATGTGACACTAATGATATTATATGATAATTTTCACACTTGCCTGATGCAATAATGTTGTTTGATTTCCCGGCTTCTGCGTCCATGAATTTTGATTGTGGATCCAAGCAAAACGAAGTCTTTGACAACTTCAATCTTTTCTCCATTTATCATGATGTTATTTATTGCTCCAGTGGTGAGATTTTTTTATTATTATTTATTTACAATGAGGTGTAACCCATATTACTGATGAAATACTTCATCAGTAAGTACTTTAAGTCATCTTTGCTTCCAACAAGCAAGATTGTATCTCTGCATATCACAGGTTGTTACTCCAGCTTCTCAGATTGTTGTTCAGCATACAGATCTAATGGCTCACACTTTTCCTGATTTTAGAGTTGTTCTGTTCAAACGGCTGCCTTTTAGTCTATGTACATGTTCCTTATGAGCACAATTAAGTGTTCTGGCATACCCATCCTTCACAATGTTATCCATAGTTTATTATGATCCACACAGTCAAAAACCTTACATAGTCAATAAAGCATAAGTAAACATCTTTTTAGAATTCTCTATTAGCCAAGATCCATCTGACATTAGCAATGATATCCCTAGATCCCCATCCTCTTCTGAATTTTGGTTGAATTTCTGGCAGTTTCCTGTTGATACACTGTTGCAACCATGTTTTAATTACCTTCAGAAAAATTTTATTTTCCTGTGATATTATTGATATTATTAGATGATTTCTACATTCCACTGGGCCAGCTCTCTTGTAATTGATTGGCCAGGTGGTTGTCTTCCATATTTCTTGGTATAGATGGACAGATTCGTCATTATTCTTAAACGTAGCATGGTATTCCATTGTGTGTATATACTAATGTTCGTTTAACCATTCTGTTGATGGGCATTTAGGCTACTTTCATCTGCTACTGTGAATAGTACTGCACTGAACATGGGTGTGCATATGTCTATTTGTGTCACAGCTCTTATTTCTTGGATATATACCAAATAGAGAGATTGCTAGGTCACACAGTATTTCTATCTCCAAATTTTTGAGAAAGTGCCATAACTTTTTCCACAGTGGTAGCACCATTTTACAGTCCTACCAACAGTGCAGACTCCTGTTGTGGCACTGTAGGATCAGCACTGGACTGCGAACTACAAGGTCAGCAATTCAAACCCAACAGCTGCTTCTTGGGAACCCTATACAGGGATGTTATGAGTCAAACCAACTCAACAGGACTTAACACCAGCAGTGTAGGAGGGTCCCATTCTTTCCACTCCTTCACTAGCATTTGTTTTTACTTTTTTTTTTTTTTTAACTATGTTATCAGTGCTGGGTTAAGATGGTATCTCGTTGTTTTGATTTGCATCTTTCTAAATGCCTAATGGGCTGCCAACAAGGGCGGCAGTTCAAAAGATTTCGTTGGAAACCCAATACAGGGTTACTATGAGTCAGAACTGCTAATGATCTTGAGCATTTCTTCATGTTAATTGGCCACCTGAATGTCTTTAGTGCAGTGTATGTTTATGTACTCTGCTTATTAATTGGATTATTTGTCATCATCTTGTTGAAGTGTTGTATACATTTTAGAGAGTAGTTACTTGTCTGTCATTGTCAAAAAATTTCTCCCAGTCTGTGGGTTTTCTTTTTAACTCTTTTGGTGAAATTTTTTGATGTACATGTTGTTGTTATATATTGTAGAGTAGGTTCTGACTCGAAGCAACCCTGTATATGGTTTGCGAGGAGTGACTGGTGGGTTTGAACTGACAACCTTGTGGTTAGCAGTATAATGATTACCTTACAGTGCTGTCTTAGTCATCTCTTTTGTCTTCTGCTGTTTGTGTGGTGTCTTATATTGTTTCGTTTTATATTGTATTTATGCGATGTATCGGAGCCCTTGAGTTTTTCCTAATTGTTTCATTGATGATCCTTATAGTTCTAGGTTTAATATGTTGTTTGTTTATAGTATGGGATATGGGTATTTTATTCTTCTGCAAATGGACTTCCAGCTTTGCCAGCACCATTTGTTGAAGAGATTATCTCTTTCCCATTAAATGGGTTATGGCCCTTTGTCAAAGGGATGGGTTTACTTCTGGATTCTCAGTTCTGTTCCACTGATCTATGTGTGCCTTTCATTGTACCAGTAGCAGGATGTTTTCATTACTGTGGCTGTGCAGCAGGTTTTGAGATCTTGAAATGAGAGGCCTCCTGCTTTGTTTTTACTTTTTATTAATGCTTTGTTTATCTGATATTTCTTTCCTTTCTTTCTACAGTTAAGTGATCGTTTTCCCATCTCTTGTTAGAATCTGGAATGGGATTGCATTGTATCTATGGATTGCCTTGGGTAGTGTTGAGATTTTTCCAAGTCTTCCTATCCATGAGCATGGTATATTCTTCCATTTTTGTAGGTCTCTTGGTTACTTATATAGTGCTTTGTAGTTTTCTTTGTGTAGATCTTGTTTCTCTGGTTAGATTTATTCCTTAGTATTTCATCTTTTTGGTGGCTATTGTAAATTGTGTTGTTGTACTGATTTCCTTTTCAGAGCTCTCTTAGTTAGTGTAAGAGAATCCAACTGATTTTTGGATATTGATCTCGTACCCTGCCACTTTGCAGAATCTTTCAATGAGTTCCAATAATTTTCTTGCAAAGTCTTTGGGATTTTCTAAGTATAGGATCATATCATCTGCAAATAGACAGTTTTACTTCTTTGCCAATCTGGATGCCTTTAATTTCTCTGTCTTGCCTTATAGCTCTGGCTAAGACTTCCAGCACAATATTGAATTGTTGTTAAATGTCATCAAGTTGGTTCTGATTAATAGTGACCCTGTATAAGGTTTCTGAGGAGCAGCTTGTGAGTTTGAACTACCAACCTTGTAATTCAAAGAAACCTTGCAGTCCAATATGTATTGAATAGGAGTGATGATAAAGAACATTCTTGTCTGGTTCTTGATCCAAAGGGAAATGCTTTCAGGTTTTCATTGTTCAGAGTGATGTTGGCTTTTGTATTATACATATGCCTGTAATTATATTGAGGAATTTCCCTTCTATTGCTATTTCGCTGAGTGTTTTATCAGGAATGTTTTGGATTTTGGCCAATGCCTTTTCTGCATCAATCAATATGATCATGTGGTTTTTTATCCTTTGTTCTATTTATGTGGTGAGTTATGCTGAGCATACATGGTGTGACTCCCACTTGGTCATGATGTATTATTATTATTTTTTTTTTGATATGCTGTTGGATTCTGTTGGCTAGGATTCTGTTGAGAATTTCTGCATCTATGTTCATGAGGGATATTGTCTGTAGGTTTCTTTTTTAGGGATGCCTTTCTCTAGTTTTGGTTATCAGGGTTATACTTGCTTCATAAAATGAATTTGGGGATTTTCCTTCCTTTTCTATTTTGAGAAGGTTTGAGTAGAATTGATGTCAGCTCTTTTCTGAATGTTTGGTAGAATTCACCAGTAAAGGTATCTGCACCCAGATTTTCTTAGTTGGCAGTCTTTTAATGACTTGATTTTTTTTTTTTTTTTCCGTTATAGGTCTGTTCAAGTTTTCTATTTCAGGTTGTTAGATACATTTCATGTTTTTATAAATGCATCCATTTCTTCTAGATTTTCAATTTTTTTATAGACTAATTCCTTGTATTGTTGCAGTATTATCCTTTTTATTTGTTGGTTCTTTTGTAATGCCACCCATATCATGTATTCATGTTATTTGCATCTACTTCTTTTGTTAGATTAACTAATGATTTGTTGATTTCACTAGCCCTTTCAAAGAACCGACTTCTTGTTTTGTTTTTGTATATTATTTATCTCTGCTCAAACCATACTATTTTTCTTCTTCTGGTGACTGGAGACTTACTTTGCTGCTCTTTTTATAATTATTGTTCCTGCAGTACTTTCCTTACTTCTTCCTTATTTTCTTCAACCCCTTTTTGGAGTATTTGAATTTGTTTCCATATCATTCTTCTGAATTCCCTCTCAGGCATATATCCAGAACCCACTCATCCTCCTCTATAAAGCCTTTGTCCGTCTCTAGCTCATTTGCATCAGCTGCTCTCTTCTGGTTTTGGATGTGTTTCGATAGGGTTTTTTGTTTCTATTCATCATGATTATTATTATTATTAATTAATATGATCAAGAGATAGGCTTACCTTATTGCCTGTAATGCGTAGCAGGTGTTGTTAGGTCTTGTCTCAGTGGTGGAGTATTATGGTGCATTCTTATAGTGTGGCTATATGGCCACAATTCCTGTCTCTTCTTAGGTGACGTAGGGAGGAAAAGCTCCCACCTCCGGGAAAGATATGTGATCAAAAGAACCAAAAGCCGAAGTAATATAGACACATAGACAAAAATCACCACTTTGGAGCAGAGATGTGGCTTTGGTCAACTTTCCCGTGCTACTCCATCAGTGTGTGTGCACATAGAAACCTCCAGCAGGGGGTGGGGTTGACTCCTCTTTCAGGCCCCTCCTCTAGCCACTACCGTATTGTTGTTGTTGTTATGTGCCGTGGAGTCGATTTCGACTCATAGCGACCCTACACAGGGTTTCCGAGGCTGTAAATCTTTACAGGAGCAGACCGCCTCATCTTTCTCCCGCGGAACGCTGGTAGTTTCGAACTGCCGTATAGGTGGGCAGATATATACTGGGGAGTTAATGGGAGAAAGATCGCCCACTCTCTTTTTATAATTATTGGAGGTTGAATTAAGGTGTTAATGTTTGTTCTTTTAGGATGTGTGCTTTTATTGTTATAAATTGCCCTCTGAGCACTGCTTTTGCTGTGTCCCAAAAGTTTTGGTATGTT
>NW_006408521.1:39616768-39622894 GCF_000296735.1 Chrysochloris asiatica | reverse complement strand
CATGCAATTAAGATGTATTGGTCATTACTGGTGATTGGAATGCAAAAGATGGAAACAAAGAGGATGGACCAGTAGTTGGAAAATATGGCCTTGGTGATAGAAATGATGCGGGAGATCGCATGATAGCATTATGCAAGAGCAATGATTATCATTGCAAATATCTTTATTAAACAACATAAAAGATGACTATAGGCACGGACCCCATTAGATGGAATACACAAAAATCAAACTGACTAATTACATCTGTGGGAAGAGATGGTGAGAAAGCTCCATATCTTCAGGCAAAAACAGGCCAGGGGCTGCCTGTGGAACAGACCATTGCTCCTAAGCAACTTCACACTGAGGCTGATGAAAATTAAAACAAGTCCATGAGAGCCAAAATTTGACCTTGAACATATCCTACTTAAATTTAGAGATCATCTCAAGAACAGATTTGATGCATTTGACACTAATGACTCAAACACGGAAGAACTGTAGGATGACATCCTGAACATAATGTATGAAGAAAGCAAAAGGTCATTAAGAAGGCAAGAGAGAAAGACCAAAATGGATGTCAGAAGAAACTCTGAAAGTTGCTCACCAGTATAGTGATCTAAAAGTAGGTGGAAGAAATGAGGAGGTAAAAGATCTGAACAAAAATTTTCAAAGGGGAGCTCCAGATGACAAAGTCATTTTATAATGAAATATGCAAAAACCTGGAGTTAGAAAACCAAAAGGGAAAAATAAGCCCAGCATTTCTCAAACTGAAAGAACTGAAGAAAAAATTCAGGCCTCATATTGGAATACTGAACAATTCTATGGACAAAATATTGAATGACACAGAAAGCATCAAAAGAAGATGGAAAGAAATACAGTCACTATAGAAAAAGAAATGGTTGATGTTCAGCCATATCAAGAAGTAGCATATGATCAAATACTAATGGTACTGAAGGAAGAAGTCCAAGGTGCATTGAAGATATTGGCAAAGAACAAGGTTCTGGGAATTGATGGAACACAAACTGAAATCTTTCAACAAACTGATTCAACACTGAAGGCGCTCACTCATCTCTGCCAAGAAATTTATAAGAACTACCTGGACAGCTGATTGGAAGAGATTCCTATTTGTGCCTATTCCAAAAAGAGGTGACCCAATGGAATGCAGACGTCATTGGACAGTATCATTAATATCACATGCCAAGTAAATGTTTGCTAAAGATAATGAATCTTAGCTAAAAGCATAGAAAATCAGAAAGAAGCTTACCCGTGCTTTATTGACTATGCAAAAGCTTTTAGCTGTGTGGATCATGATAAGATATGGTCAAGATTATGGAGAATGAGTGTTCTGGAACACTTAATTGTGCTCATGAGGCACCTCTACGTAGACCAAGACACAGTTGTTCGACAAGAACAAGGGATCACTAAATGGTTTAAAATTAGGAAAGGTGGACGCCAGGGTTGTATTCTTTCACCATACTTATTCAAACTGCACATTAAGCAGCTAATCCAAGAAGCTGGATTATATGAAGAGCGTGGCATCAGAATTGGAGGAAGACTCAATAACAAATCTGTGATATGCAGATGATGCAACGTTGCTTGCTAAAAACGAAGATGACTTAAAATACTTACTGAGGAAGATCAAAGACCACAGCTTTCAGTATGGGTTGCGCCTCAATGTAAAGAAAACAAAAATCCTCACCACTACACCAATAAATAACATTATAATAAATGGACAAAAGATTGAAGTTGTCAAAAGACTTCATTTTAACTTGGATCCACCATCAGCACTCATGACACCAGTAGTCAAGAAATCAAACAACATATTGCAATAGGCAAATCTGCTGCACAAGACCTCTTTAAAGTGTTCAAGAGCAAAGATGTCAGTTTGAGGACTAAGATGTGCCTGACCTAAACTATGGTATTTTATTTTTCAACTTTTTATTATGAATTGGGTGAAGGTTTACAGACTAGATCATCAGTTTTACAAAGAGCAAATTATATACTTTGTTTGATCTCAATTACAAAATTATCCTGCTTCCTCCTTGTGACTCCCCACTTACATCTTATTTTCACAAAAGAGCAAAACAAAAGTATTTGATGTGTACATACAAAACAAAAATATACATTCATTTAAATGCCCAAAGGGCACATTTTGCAAGCTAGCCTCCTGTCTGCAGGTACACAGCCTTTCTCAGTTCATGGGTCTAAAGCCTGCAACCCACGGTATTTTAAAAAGCCTCATATGCATGTGAAAGTTAGACAATGAGGAAGGGAGACCAGTGTATGCGCCTGTGTTATGGCATTGGAGAAGAATATTAAAAATACCAAGACATGTTAGAAGAATAAACAAATCTGTGTTGGAAGAAGTACAGCCAGAATGCACTTCAGAGTCCAAGTTGGTGAGACTTTCTCTCTCATACTTCAGACATATTATCAGGAGGGACCAGTCACTGGAGGAGGACATCATGCTTGGTAAAGTGAAAGATCAGCAAAAAGAGAGGAAGGTCTCCAATAAGATAAGATTGGCACCGTGACAACGGCAACGGGCTCAAGCTTAACAATGATTGTGAGGATGGCACAAGACTTGGCAATGTTTTGTTTTGTTGTTCACGTAAGGTCCTCATGAGTCAGAATCAACTCAACTATACCTAACAACAATGAAGACACATAAGGTGTATCTTTAAGTTATTAACTGTTGTCAAGTCAGTTCTGATTCATAGCGAGAGATATAGGGTTTAGGGTTTCTGAGGCTTTACGTCTTCATGGGAACAGAAAGTCTCAGCTTTCTCCCGCAGAGTGGCTGACTGGCTAGAACCAAGGACTTCGTGGTTCAAAATCCAGTATTTATCATATGGAGCTTCATATTTCAGAAATTCAAAGGCCATTCACAAACATTCTTCATACTATTCCTAATAAATATGGCTATGTAGATGTTTGAACAGTGAGCACTAAAGCCCTCCCTTGTTGTTGGTAAATGCCATCAAGTCACTGTGCTGACTCACAGTGACCCTGTATAGGGTTCCCAGAGTAGCTAGTGAGCTTGACTCACCGGCCTTGCAGTCAGCACATTAATCCATATTACCACATCAGGACTCCAACACCCTCCCTTACTAGGAAGTAATTTACATTAAAATTAGAATCTTTCTAACGAAATGAAAAAAGTTAGTGGTAAAACCTGCTTAAAAAAAAAAAGATGATTCTTACTTGAATCTCAATTTAATCAAGTATTTAACTTCCTCCTTTTATTGAATTATATAGCTGGTTTTTTCTGTTTATTCTTAATAATTTATTTTAAAATTAAATAAAATATTTTATTGGCTCTTGTAGCTTTCTCTTCTGTAGCTCCATTTCCTTGTTCTCTTTTGTCTTCATAGTAATTATATTCTTTTTTCTGGCTAACGCCTGTTTTTTTCTTTTCTCTCTTCTCATTGTTGGTTCCTTGTTTATTGTTTTGTTTTCTTGTATGTGTGTGTAAGTGGGGTGGGGGTTCTCTTTCCCACCCAAAAGGAAACAGCAACTGTGCCCTACAACCCAGCCACAACCATACCCTCTGCAGCTCCACCCACTGGGCAAGAGCCAATACCAGCTCCTATACCACCTGATCAATGATTGACAGCAGTCAATATCAGCCAAACCCAACCTAAACCGAGGTGCACATACGTCGAAAGGAGAATGGTGCACATATTTCCATTTCAAACCACACCCAAAGGAGACAGTTGGTGAGAGCCTAACAACATATGACCCTCAATTAAAAATAAATATTACAATCCCACAATGCCCCAGAGACAACAAACAATTTTAGCTCCCACAAAGAAACGAGAGAATGACTCAAACAAACAAGAGAGATTTGCAGAGCCAGAAAACTTTTCTGAGGAAGAAAAGAATTCAAAAGAATGATATCTAGGTATGTTCTTAGGAATGACAGAAAGATAGAAAAAAGCAATGAGAACACAAAAATAACTTAAAAACTTTAAGTTGGGAAAACACTCCAAGAATAAACCGACGAAATAAAAGAAAAATTTGAAACAACAAAAACCCTGCAATTAGAAATCCAGCAGACCAATACTAACATTTCAGAAATAGAGAGTACTGAAAGGACAAAGGAGTAGATTCAAAGAAATGGAAGCCCAAATTAATGAGCTTGAAGACAGTCTCTTAATTTTAGCATGCTAGGAAAACAATCTGAAAAATGAATGAAAAAATTTGAGGAAAGCCTAAGTTATGTGTGACACCATAAAGAGGAACAACTTATGGGTGAATTGTAATTTCAGAATAGGAAGAACTGGCAATAAAAAGAACCGAGAAAATTGTCAAAGAGTTGCTGAAAGAAAACTTTCCTACCATAGACACAAGCAACTGAAAAACCCCAAACAGGATAGATCCCAAAAGAAAAAAAAACCCAAGAGATATCATAATGAAACTTTCCGAAAGCAAAGACAAAGCAAGAATCCTGAGAGCAGCTCGGGGAACATGAAAAGTTACCCACAGAGGAGAACCAATAAGACTAAACTCTGATTTCTCAGCAGAAACCATACAAGCCAAGAAGGCAATGGGATGACATATACAATATTCTGAAAGAAAAACTGCCAACATAGCAAAGCTGTCCTTCAAATATAGTGGCAAACTTAGGACATTTCCTGATAACCAGAAATTAAAGGAATTTGTAATGATCAGACCAACTTTACAAAACATACTAAGGGGTGTTCTTTGGACTGAGAACCGACAACCTGAGATTACCATACATACAACACCTCCCAGAACTCCAGCCAGTTACAGAAGTATTTAAAGTCAACTAAACCCACAAGACTGAAAATAGGGAACTAGAGATAGCAATTTGTAATGCAGGCAACTAACTACAACGCAAAAAGCAAAAAGTGGGAGTAGTGCAGACACATAAATTCTAAGTGGGCAAGGAAGTCAAGTAGTTCAATGTAAAAGGAAACAATAAATTACAGTGTAACCACTAAGAAAATACACCTGCACATCAAAATGAAAAAAGGGAAATCAGAAAGGTTTAATAAACATTAACACAGCGGAAAAGAAAACCCACAAACAAAATGAACTCAATGCAGAAAATTATGTGGAACAAAGAAACCAGCAGCATCACAAAACAAAACAAAACAAAAAACCCACAGCAAAATGACAGCCATCAATCCATACCTACTGAGAATTACACTGAATGCACCAGAAGAGACAGAGAACCAAATGGATAAGATATAAGCAGGATCTTTCCATATGCTGTCTACAGGATTTTTTTTATATTTTATTTTTGCTACACACACAAAAAAGACGGAGACAGCCTGAATGCCCATCAACAGAAGAATGGTTAAACAAATTTTGGTACATACACTAACGGAATACTATGCAACAGTGAAGAATAACAATGAATATGTGAAGCACGTGAAAACATGGATGAACCTGGAGGACATTGTTGTTGTTGTTAGGTGCCAATAAATAGGTACCAACTCACAGCAACCTATGCACAGCAGAACGAAACACTGCCTGATCCAGGGCCAACTTCACTACTGTTGCAACATTTGAGTCCATCAATGATACCACTTGGCCAATCCATCTTGTTGGGGGGCTTCCTCTTTTTCTCTCACCCTCCACCTTACCAAACATGATATCCTCCTCCAGTGATTGGTCCCTCCTGACAATATGTCCAAAGTATGAGAGACGAAGTTTGGCCATCTTGGCCTCCAAGGAGCACTCTTGGTTGTACTTTTTCCAAAATGGATCTATTGGTTCTCCTGGCAGCCCATAGTACTTTCAATATTCTCCTCCAATACCATAACTCAAAAGCATCAATTCTTCTACAGTCTTCCTTATTTACGGTCCATCTTTCACATGCATATGAGATTATTGAAAATACCATGGCTTGGGTCAGGCTCACCTTAGACTTCAAGCTGACACCTTTGCTCTTCAACATTTTAAAAAGGCCTTGTGCAGCAGATTTACCTAATGCAATACATCCTTTGATTTTTTGACTGCTGCTTCCATGAGTGTTGATAGTTGATCCAAGAAGAATGAAGTCCCTGACAACTTCAATCTTTTCTCTGTTGATAAGAATGCTGTTTATTGGTCCAGTGGTGAGGATTTTTGTTTTCTTGACATTGAGATGTAATCCATACCAAAGGCTGTGTGCGCTTT
>NW_006408521.1:39594815-39616533 GCF_000296735.1 Chrysochloris asiatica | reverse complement strand
CACAGTGTTGTCCATAGCTTGTCATGATCCACACAGTCGAAAGCCTTTGCGTAGTCAATAAAGCACAGGTAAACATCTTTCTGATATTCTCTGCTTCCAGCCAAGATTCATTGGACATCAGCAAATGATATCCCTCGTTCAACGGCCTCTTCTGAATCTGGCTTGACCCTCTGGAAGTTCTCTGTCAATGTATGCTAGCAGCCGTTTATAACCTTTAGTAAAACTTTACTCGCATGGGTTATCATGAGTTCCACATTCCGTTGGGTTACCTCTCTTTGGAATGGGCACAAATACGGATCTCTTCCAATCAGTCAGCCAAATTATCTACTTCATTAATTCACAAAAAGCTTTTTAAAAGTTTAAACATCAGCCAATGAGGATGAAATAGAAGAATTCTACCAACTTCTTCAATCTGAAATTGCTCAAACATGCAATCAAGATGTATTGATCATTACTGGTGATTGGAATGCAAAGGTTGAGAGCAAAGAGGAAGGATCAGTAGTTGGAAAATATGGCCTTCGTGATAGAAATGATGCTGGAGAATGCATGATAGAATTCTGCAAAATCCATGATTTGTTCATTTCAAATACCTTTTTTAGACAGCATAAGAGATGACTGTACACATGGACATCACCAGATGGAATGCACAGAAATCAAATAGACTACATCTGTGGAAAGAGGTGATGGAAAATCTCCATATCATCAGTCAAAACAAGGCCAGGAGCTGACTGTGGAACAGACCATCAATTATCATATGCAAATTCAAACTGAAGCTGAAGAAAATGCAAACAAGTCCATGAGAGCCAAAATATGACCTTGAATATATCCCACCTGAATTTATGGTTGTTAAGGTAACATTATGCAGAGTTAAATAAGTCAATCATAAAAGAACAAATATTGCATCTGACCAATGTTGTAAAAAGTTAACAAAACATTTTCTTAATGAAAGAAACAATCTATGATAGTTGGGGTGGGAGTGGGGAAATTCATGGGTTAGACACATGTAAACATGGGTGACAGGGGAAGCAATATACAACAAGACGAAGGTCAGTAGAGGAAAGAAAAAGGTAGCAGGAGACACAGGGAACAACGCAATAGTTAAAGTGAACAGAGGTAAATACTGTTAACCATTGATACACAGAGGTGAATGTAATCATTGTAATGAAGCAAAGTATATGATTTGTTGAAAGTAAAATTGATGATCTACTTCACTAATTCACAAAAAGATTTTTAAAAGTTTAAACACTAGCAGACTAATCCTTTAATCTAAGCAGTCACTAATAGCCAATATCTTAATCATTTAATCTAAATGCTTCTACATTTCATAATGGAATTTCCAAGCCAGAATATTTTAGTGTACTTTAGTATTATGCCCTTTCCAAATAAGGATATTCCGTCTCTTTCCAGGCCTGAATTTTGTTAGCAAGTCTCTAAATCCATACAAATTTAGTTCTTTAGCTAGACTACATAAACTAGTCTTGATGAAGTTAAGAATGCATAAACATGGATTGTTGTATCAAATCTAACCTATTCCAGAAGATTATATATAAAGTGAAGAAAGAGTTAAAAAGTCAAAATGAAGAAAGGTCACTGTCAGCTAGTTTATTATTTAAAATCTGGAAAAGAGCAAACAATAAAAGTAAACAGAAATACATAAAAAATAAATCCCATTTTAAGATGGCATTTCTAGAGCTAATTAATAAAGGGAAAGTTAAAATGATACAAGATTATTGGAACTAGCACCCTACTTTCCATCTACCTCCCCTCTTGGGGAAATAAAACTGCACACACATCTAACCTGAAAAACAAGCACAGAGGGAACCTTCCTCTCAATTTCCACATTAAACACCCGTTCTGGAGAATATGCAACTACAGAGAGATCTACCCAACAGAACTTTCTGTGGTAACAGAAGCACTGTCTACATTGAATGAAATGAGCTACTTTCCTAAATACCATTTTCCTGGTTTCCTTACAGGTCCTGTCTTTGCAGTCTCCTATCTATATAAAAAGGAGCTCTGGTAGCGTAGTGGTTACAAATCTGGCTGCGAACACCAAAGTCAGCAGTTCAAAACTACCAGCTGTTCCACGGGAGAAAGATGAGGCTTTCTGCTCCCGTAAAGATTTACAGCCTCAGAAACCCTGTACAGGGTCGCTATGAGTCGGAACCTACTACAGTGCGGCACACAGCCATCACCATCAATATAAAGGAGTCATGGTGTGGTGCTGTGGGTTAATGTTCAGGACTGCAAGGTTGGTTTGAACCACAAGGTTGTTGGCTCAAGCTCACCAGCCACTCCTTGGAAACCTATACTGGGTCGCTAATAGTTGGAATTAACTTGACAGCATGTAACATCTACAACATATATGTAAGAGCTCAATGTTACAGTTTATCAGAATTCTAACCTAGTTCTAGGATGGCACTGTAGGTTAAGTACTGGACTGCTAACCTCAAGACAAGTGGTTCAAACACACCAGCCACTCCTTGCTCCTTGGAAACCCTCTACAGGGTTGCTATGAATCGGAACTTACTCGATGACACTTAACATCCTAGACCCCTACCCACTGTATGAACTCTCCCTGGGAAATCCTTACTTCAATCACCTTCTATATGTTCGATCATGCTTCCAGAAGTAATCGTCTATGTACTGAATCTACCTACCCAACTGCTTGACATCTCCACTTGCATGTCCTATAAGTACTAGAACACATCTGCTCCCATCCCAGCCCCAAACAGAGCTAAATAAAAAAACAAAGTGAACTTCGTCCTCCAAAGTTATTTAGTTTAGTAAATTCATCCAGATGCTTAGGCCAATCTGCAAGTAATCTAATTCTCTCACCTTATCCAGAGAGTCCTGGTAGTACAGTGAAAGGTGTTAAAAACCAAACAAAAAAGCACTGTCTCCATGAGTTATGGTGAACATGATAAAGACAATTAGACTGGGGGATTCAGAGCATGAAGGAATACCTATAATTCCAGGTTACCACTACAGTGCAGTCTTCATTGTAGATGCAGTCTTTATATTTTCTAACAATCGCATCTAAAATATCAACAGCTATGGCGTTTTATGAGTCAACAAAAACACCACAAATAATTCACTGATAGGACACTATTGTTGTGTCCTTTTTGGACACTCTTATGAATGGCATTTGCCATTTCGAGTTGTTGTTAAGTGCAGTAGTGTGTGTGCCAACTCAGAGCACTCCTATGCGTTAACAGCATGAAACACATTCCGGTCTCGCACTATCCTCACTGCTGCTGTGACCTATGAGTCCATTGTTGCTGCCACTGTGCCAGTCTGTCTTGTTGGGGATCTGCCTCTTTTTCACTGACCTTCACTTTACCAAGCATGTCTTTTTCTGGGGATCGATTGCTTCTGGCAAGAACAAAGTGTAAGACAAATAGTTACGCTACCCTCACTTCTGAGTAGTATTCTGGTTGTACTTCTTCCAAAACACATTTGCTTGTTCTTGTGGAAGTCCATGCTATTTTCAATATTCTCCTTCAACACCATAATCCAGGTGTATTGATTGTTCTCTGGTCTTCCTTATTCACTGCACAACTTTCATGTGAATATGGGCATTCAAAAATACCACAGCTTGGGTCAGGCACACCTTAGTCCTCAAAGTGATATCTTTACTCTTGAACACAAGAGGCCTTGTGCAGCAGATTTGTCTAATGCAATACCTTGCTTGATTTCTTGACTGCTGCTTCCATAAGTGTTGATAGTGGATCTGAGCAAAACAACTTCAATCTTTTGTCCATTTATTACGATGTTATTTATTGGTCCAGTGGTGAGAATTTTTATTTCCTTTACATTGAGGTACAACTCATACTGAAGGCTGTGGTTTTTGATCTTGCAAGGTTGCATCATCTGCATATCTCAAGCTCTGTTAATGTGCCATAGCATAATGTGCCCTGTTAAAACATCATGGAAACCTAACCTTTTCCAGGAGAAAAATCCAAACTTAAACACTGTTTTCAGATACTGTCATTTTTGTACTGCTCCAACTGTGCCTTGTATATGACTTGGGGTATAAATTATTGTATGTTTAACTAAAAACAACTCTGATAGGAACATTAAAATATAATTGTGGCACTGTAGGAAAAGCACCGGGCTGTTAACCGAAAGGTCAGCAGTTCAAACTCACCAGCCGTTCCTCTGTAAACATTATATACAGGGTCACCCTAAATCAGAACTGACCAAACAGCACTTACCAATAACAACAACATTAACCATAAAAAAATGCTTTGTTGCATTTTATTTAGCAATAACAAGACAATTTTCTGAACTCATTAAAATGGGTTTTGAGGTGGAAAGGAGAAAAGCATTAAATGAGAAAAAAATATATATACATATATACTTTGTAACTAGATATTAATATTTAAAACATGACTTGAGCTTTGCACTTAATATCCCCTGTACTAGCTGACACCAGCTAGCTAGAGGAATAGATTTACTGAGTAATCAATCATTTCTTCCAATATCATGAAGAGAGAATGGTAACATATGTTAACTGTGCAACTAAGCCCCACCTGATTTGTGGAAGGTTTGATTTTCCATGCAAACATCATTACAGCAAAAAGGTAAAGGACAATACACAGGCCATCTAAATAATTATGGTCACTGATAAAACATCCATAGACTCTGATGAGTTTTTCTAAAACAGACCATTTTCAGGATTGCACGAGATAAAAAAGAAATATGCAATTACTTAAAACATATAAAATGCTTAAAATACTATTTTCATTATTAGGATTGCTAAAGGTGAAGATTTATTAACTAACACACAAATTACACCTCCCTGCTTAAAACTGTCACTCAGGCCACAGGGCACTTTTGTGTGAGGGAAAAATATTTCTTCCTTAAGACTCTTCCATCTGACATAAAGTTGACACCATATACGGAGTTTGTTGTAATTAGGAATTTTGCTAACATGTGCTGAGAAATACTAATATACAGAACTACATGTAGTGTTGTACTCTACACAACCTGAAAACCCCCTCCCTGAGGGTCCTGCTCTGGCCACTCCCCACACTGGGGACTATTCCTCTTACCACACTGTGAAAAGGTCCGGGCTGAAACTCACAAATGGGTATCTACATTCAAAACCGCATATATTCAGAATATAAACTGTCAATGAAGTAACTGACAAGTAATGAGGGCTTTTATACGTTTTAAAGGTAATGACCAACTCGTTTTTAAAAACGACAACTCTACAAACTCTTCCTTTATAGCTTATTTTTCAAAGTTAAAAAATAACCTCACAAATGTTTCCTCAAAATTATGAGGTTTAGAAGGCAGTCTGATCAATAATTATGCCATTTTACAACACATTCTCAGAATACTTCTACAAAACATTCAAGATACTTCTGTAGATACCAAGTCAGTGTGTCACCACTCTTGCATATTCAGATGGTCGAAGAATTACCATCAAAGATGGACTGTCATGTGTTTGCCAACAGTCCTCTAACTGACTAAACCAGCTAAACTGGACAGGAGGGTCAAGAGAATGAAAAAGTTTTATCTAAGATATTTGGTTTATGATCTTGCCTCTGGGAACAGGCTAGAGAGCCTTTATTCACAACTGACTTAGTTAAATTTGGTAAAGCTCAGGGACTTACTCTTCTCTTTATTATTTTAGATTATGCTGTGTATTTGTCTACTTGTACTCATGAAACAGTGACAACATACCCTGGTTTACCAGAAAGTTCTAATTTATGCCAACTGGAACAAACAGTGCCCACTTTCGGTTTCAAAAGTTTCATTTTTGCACTTAACCATGGCCCATTCTTGTTGATAAAAGTTACACTTCTGAAAGCTGAAATAAAGTGTCATTTTGCACTTACCCATGACCCATTCTTGTTGATAAGTTACACTTCTGAAAGCTATAATGACTCAATACACGACTTAGAAATAACTCAGATGTAAAGCAGACGGTTCTCACCAAAGAATTAGATAAACTTATGCAAAACAACTAATCCACTTTAGATGATTTGGGCTGCACAAGATAAATTAGAAGTATGCAATTACATTTTTAGAGCTCATTTTTTATATATATATATAAAACATGAGCCAACATGGATGTAGGGAAGGCCTTTTTCATGTGTGTTAAAATCAGAGAGGCTTCTCAGTTCTAGCCTGGTTCTGCCACTTGTAAAATTTTGGATACATGATTTCAGGTTTCTATGTTGAGTCTCCTAAAATGAGGTAATCCCTTTCAGGTCTTTTAGTAATGGCAAACATATCAAGACTTGGGCAGTGTTGCCCTACCCTCAGATGTCTGTAAATCTGCTCATGAAGATCCATTCTTCCTGTTCTGTGGGTCCTTCTTAAGGCTGCTTGGAAGCCAATGTTCCCTCTTCTTATGTGATTAGCTATGGGACTTCAGGTTGTCCACTGGCCTGTCTGAAGTGTGGTATCCTCTCCTCTGGAGAGTAGGCATGATTCTAAATGCCTTGTTTCATGGGGGAAGAAAGAGATTGGACAGAAATTGATAGCTAGGTCTGTCCTAACCGTCAGGCAGGATACAGTAAGAGGGAAGGCAGTTGCTTGTCTTCTACCTTTTTATGTGTATTTTCCCCTCCAAGAATTTCTATCTTCTACTGCATTAAGTCCATAAATAGTTTAGCATCTCCCTTTTATTTTGTATGAAATGATGACTTAGCATAAAAAGCATTAAACTCTCATAAAAGAAGGCCTCTTTGTCACTACCATTGCTTTTTTGCTATACTAATACTATACATTAACAAAAAGCAAAGTTTAGAGCAATGTTGCATTCTATGACATTCTTGTCATTTTAGTTACTCATATCAACTTCATGGAAAGACTAAACACACTTTCTTTAAAAGAACTTTTGGTTATATCAATTAATCCCATTGCAGTTTCAGGAAAAGTATTAGCTCATTCATAGTCATTCAACAATATCCTTTAATACAAGGGGGCTTTAAAAAGTTTGTGGGAAAATTCCATTATTTTTTAATCTCATTTTTACAGGAACTTTTTGAAGTCTCCTTGTGTATTTCCACAATCTACCTATTAAATGGAGTCCTGGTGTGGCGCTGTGGGTTAATGCATCAGACTGCAAAGCTGACTGAACTGCAAGGTCAATGGTTCAAGCTAACCAGCTGCTCCCTCAGAAACCCTATACAGGGTCGCTATGGGTGGGAATCGACTTGACGGCACTTAAAAACAACAACAAACCTATTAAATATCTTGCTATCACAAGGACATCGTAATTAGAGTACATCGGCGTTTCATGGTGAAGCAGTAATGAAATTTATGGCCAAGGTGGGCGCTACACTACAGAAGACATGTTTTATGTTCCCTTACCTCTGCACAGACATTCACGTAGCACCGCTTTGACGTATAAGATTGTGATTGTTTTACACTCCTATAATAGACCAGTACAAATAGAGATCGGGGAACCAAGATGCTTTTAAAAAAAACTGTCTCTATTTTCATTTTACAAAACAGCCACCCTTATTGTTTTTCAAGAAAAGACATTATATTACTGCCTTTAAAATTCAAGTTCCATCACCTTAATATTTAAACACACCTGGATGCGAGATTTAAAAAACCACACACACACACAAACTCTAGATAGAGCTGTAATAAACAAATTTCTTTTATAAACAAAATTTTAACTGAAAAGCCACAGTAGATGGAAAAAAGGAAGGATATTACTTGGTAAAATCCAGTGACATCTACAATAGTTTTACAGCACATTTAAGCATTCTAGGGTTTTATATCTTCACCTGCCTTCCATTTCTACACTGCTCCTTACAAAAATGCCAATTAAGAACATAGGTTCAACCTCAAATCTAGTACTGAATGTGTATACCAGGAAAAAATAAAACAGCACTCCAAATTTATATTTTACTATTTTATAGCTTTAGTTTTAAAATGTTTTGTTTAAAACACAATGCCCATCTCTAAATGGCAAAACAAAACAAAACCAAGCAGCAATACATAAGGATACTTCATCCATTATATGAGAATGGTTTCTTTAGGATGCTGTCTAGAAGGTACTTGCTCTTAGAGTCTCGTCAACAATTGACCAACACTACCAGAAGTAAAAGTACTGTATAGGGGCACACACTTACAATACTGCTAGTCTTAAAAAGCAGTAAAACAAAGGAAAGATATCAAATAGCACATGCATAGCTTACAGAACTTCCACTTAACTATCAATGGCTTCTATGCAATGTGCCTCTTTTCAAGAACTGTAGTAACAACTACCAAGAAAGGAAAAGATGAGATTAAAATTAATGGTACTGAACTGAATTGTGTGAAGCCAGGGCCCCACATGTGGGAAAAAGTGCATTTAGTTCAGCAGCAACACAGCACAGTGTGAAGATATTGTGCTTAGACGCAGATATTCCAGAATTGAAAGGTGTACAAGGCAAGGCAAGATATAAAACCATAGTATACTGTTAAATAACCTTGAAACATACATATATTGCAGTGTTCAAAGAGAGACATTCATTTCTTTGTACAAGGATAGGGAGAAATCCTTAAAAGTTACCTATTGTAGTTTATGATATAATAAATACATATCTGTATAGCATTGTATATACATATATAGAATGTGTGTGTCTAAGTGTAAATTTTTTTTTGGCCAAATTGTTGTTTTGGATCTGCAACTTCCAGGAATGAAAACTTTTCACCCCAAGTTTTGTTTCTCAAAACTTAAGAATATATTTATAATAGAAATGGTCCTGTCATCCTCCCCCCAGCTAAAGACTCACTTCAGAGATTTTGTTTAAAACTGTTATCAGAGAAACACAATGAAGGGAAGTCTAGAATTTTTTCTCTATCCTTTCACTCTGCTGACTGTCTCAGCAAGTTTCTTTTCATATTTAAACCAGCCAATTCAAGATCTTTAGCAGAAGATAGGAAGTTCTAGATTGGATTAACACAGAGCAAATCGAAACTTAAAAAAAATTAATCCAGCGATTTACTCTGACTGTAAACAATATATAAAATTTAAATCTCAAATTTCAAAATAAGTTAAAGAAAAATTCTACCTCAGGGTCTGTAATACGAAAAAGGTATGACAATTGGTAAAGGGAAAGTGTATATGAAAAGTTGCAACAAAACTGCCCCATTATTTTTTCCAAGAGAAAGTATACCTAACTATACTACCTCTGGTCCTTAAATTTAATAACTTGATAATTTGTTGGCAAATGTCTTAAGCATACTGGCATATCAGATTACACAAGAGAAAAACATCCATCAAGTTCAGCAAAGAAAACTTATATAAGCTTTTATACAGAATTTAAAAAAAAAAAAATCTAAATGGCTATGATTCCTCTATTAGCATAAAACACATAATGCAGTCTTTATAAATCTGCCATATATATCAATATCTACATAAATAGATACAGATAAAGATATGAGACATTAATGGCAGTCTATTTTTGAACAGTGTGTGGGACCAGTGGATTTGTATCAGACCATGGCACGATATGGACCCTGCATCTTGAGGAACTGGATGATGAAAGAAGGTCCCCCAGCAACAATCTGAGGTGGAAGGTGACTGAGCGGACAGTTCTCGATACTCATGATTGAAAGCTTGCTGCAGAGAGCCAGCTCAAAGGGAAGGCTATGTAGGTTGGGGTTGTCATTCAAATACAGTTCTTCTAGGTTCTCCAGTGTACCTGTTTTTTAAAAAGGAAATCAATGATTATATATAACAAAACAAGTTATTATTTAAAAAGTTCAACTAGGTATAATGCTTTCTGGGCATTATAAACATGAAACACGCCATTCCTCTTTTCTTAATTTGAAAACTCTGCAACCGTGGACCTCAACCTGTGCTGTATATTTAAAATCAACTGGAGAGACAGGATCATCATTCAAGTGCTAAACACGAAATTGGCAGTTTAAACCCACCAGCCACTCTTTGGAAACTCTATACAGGGTCACTATGAGTCAGAACTGAGTTGACGACATTTACCAACAGTATTAAGAGGAAATCTTTATTTATCATTCGTTTTCAAGCTTGAAAATTTCAAATAAATACACATGTTCCAACCCCACAGATTGTGTGGGACAGCTTGATATCCTTAGATTTCATTTCAAAGCCCGGAGAAGAGTTTATTACACAGTCTGTGTTTAGAATAACTTCTCTTATAGACAATGTGACAAATGTATACTTAGTAGTTTTCTCATATATAAAAGCTCTTCACTAGAGGTTAACACATATCTGGCATTTAGCAAAAAACCAATTTATATATGTAGTATGTTAAAAAAAATTCCTTAGATTGCCTCAGGATACTGTACTATCTAGGCAAATGCTTCAATCAATTATGTGAAGTCAGTTGAATATACCAGAAATACCAGTGTAGAGTTGCATCATGTAGCTCAAAATTTTAAACGTCTATATATAAAATATCAGAAGCATGTAGATTAATAATACTAAAAGTAGCAAGTAATGAATTCATTTACATGTAAGATACTATTTAATCTTCAAAACAACCATTTGGGAAGTTACTATTATTATTTTACAAATACAAAACTTGAGGCTTAGATAGCTTATGCACACCTTGTCTAAACCCACAAAGCCAGTAAGCAGTACAGCTAGATATTCAATTTCTATTTTATTCCCAAATCCATTCTTAACCACTAATCTATAGTAGTTCCTATGGGACAGCACAGTATAATGTTGCTGTTATGTGCCGTGGAGTTGGTTCCGACCCATAGCGACCCTGTACAGGGTTTCCAAGCCTGTAAGTCTTTACGGGAGCAGAAAGCCTCATCTTTCTCCTGTAGAACAGCTGGCAGTTTTGAACTGCTAACCATGCAGTTTGCAGCCTGATTCGTAACCACTACGGCTACCAGAGCTCCTGCATAGTATAATACGAGACCATAATACAAGGGATTTACTTACTGGTGTGGCCCTGTAGGATAAGCACTGGACTGATAACTGAAAGACTGGCGGTTCCATCCCACCATCCACTCCTCAGAAACTCTATACAGGGTCACTATGAGTTGGAATCAACTTGCACTTAACAGCACTTATCTTCCTAAGGGAGTATGGTGGTTCTGTAGGAAAATCACTTGACTATGAACCACAAGGTCAGCAGTTCAAGCTCACCACTCACTCTACAGGAGAAGACGAGACTTACTGAAAAGATTTACAGCCTCGGAAACCTTATACAGGAGCACTATGAGTAGAAACCAATTCAACAGCACTTAACAACAAATTTACTTATTAAGTGACAACTCTTTCTTTGTAAAAACAAAAATTCAAAGTGATCATGTTGATTACATGAAATAATGTGAAACCACTCAGTGTGGCAGTGTGAGTTAATGCACTGGACTTCAAGGTTGGTCTGAACTGCAAGGTCGGTGGTTCAAGCTCACCAGCTGCTTCTTGGAAACCCTATACAGGGTCTGTGTGAATCAGAACTGACTTGAAGGCACTTAACAAAAGCAACATCCCATGAGAAATCAACCAACCAATCCATGGTGGCTCAATTAAAAAAAAAAAAAAATCTTGAGCCTGATGTCACCTAAGTTTACAAAAATAGAAAATAGATCTGTCCTATTTGTCTGAAATATTTCTTGAACATACAAGAAACAGTCATTAGCAGAAAGCCAAGCATTCAAAGAGTACATACCAATTTCCTCAGGAAGGTGAGTAAGTAGATTCTCTCCAAGGCCTAGATGTGTAAGATTGGTAAGGTGACCGATGCCTCTGGGAAGAGTGGTCAACTGGTTGTTTGTCAAGACTAATTTCTAAAAGATTAACAAGATAAAACAGAGTTTTATATATATATATATATATAAAAGTATATATATAGATATATTTCCCACAACTGAGGTAAACTTAAAATAAGACACCCAGTAAACCAATAAAATACATTATAGAATTTAGGTGGACTAGACAAGAATAGCCTAATAAAGAAAAGAAGTCATTTGTCAAGAACACAAAAGCAGAGAGGTTATACAGAGAGGCTTCAAAAAGCTCATGGAAAAATGGAATGAAAAGTTAATGGAATTTTTCCATGAACTTTTTGAAGCCCCCCTATTACAAATATAAAATTCAGTCCTATCAATGATTTAATAAGAAAATCTTGTTAATGAGACCAAAATATTTTTTAACATGCAATTTAGAATGGATTCTAAAAAAATTAATCAAGAAACTATACAACCATCATAATAAACGTTTTACCTGTAAATCCTTAAGATAAGCAATTTCGTTTGGCAAGGATTCCAATTTGTTCTCCTCTAGATCCAGTTCCCTTAACTTCCGAAGGTTTCCAAGACCATGGGGAAGCTTCTTTAGAAGATTATTTGATAATATTAGAACCTAAAGAGGAAAGATAGAGATAGTGTCAGGAAACAGGATTATCAGCAGCGATTACTGTGTGCCTTAAAATGTAGGGTTATGTTAAGTGTTGTTGAGTAGGAACTACTGACCTTGAGGTTAGTACTCTAGTGGTTATCCTACACTACCACAGAGGATCCCAAAAATGCATGAAGCAATTCTAAGTTTTCAAAACAGTAAATACTGAAGGGAGCAGATAGCCTTATCTTTCAACTATATGGAGTTCTGGGGTGTGGTGCTGTGGGTTAATGCACTGGACTGCAAATTTGCACTCTTCAGAAACACTATACAGGATCGCTATGGGCTGGAACCAACTTGACGATACTTAACAATTTAACAGCAAGTTCAATTATATAAAATATGTAACCCAAAAAAAGAAATCATTAGTTAGAAATAAATATTTTTTAAATGAAGTAAAGGGGAAGAATTAAATTAAAAAACCAAAAAACAAACTTTATTGTGATGTGAATGAAGCTACAGAACATATTGATTTTCCACTCAACATTTTGCTTCATGACATGTTTTCAGTACCCACCATATAACAGCACTCTTCTCACTTCCTGTGTCAACTCGTTTTAGCTGTCCTTCTTCCCTATACATTCCTGCCTTCTGTGTTTATTCCAAGGCAAAAGTAATTTAAATTTAACTACATTTTTTTAAAAAAGGAAACTATTTAACTACTTGCACTAAGATTCACACAAATGGTATTTTGAGATTGAATAGCTACAAATCTCCATCTAATAGGAAATCACATTATTTATTAAAAATCCCTACAAATTATCATTAAGAAAGATAATAATTGATGTTTAAACTGACAGTATCAATCCAGTACAGGTTTTACTTATTATATTGTAAGGGAAACTGCAAGGTACTGGAGCCAGGGAAACGGCTGCGGAATGTAGTGCCTGCTCTCAGAGAAGCTACAGTCTGGGGGTAAAGAACTGGGGATGTGGGGAGTTGGGGAGACAACAATGGATATGAGGTAGTGAAAAGAGCACTGAGTTGTAAATCTACATAAAGTTCTGGCTAATGTTTTGTGTTTATTTATTTTCTCCCAAAAGGGCAAAAAAAAAAAAAAAAAGTCTTGATGTGACACTGTAGGATAAGTTAACTGCAGGAGTAGCAATTTAAACCCATCTGCCACTGCTTGAAAACCGTACACAGGGCTTCTATGAGTGACATTTAACAACAGTAACAACAAAGCAAACACAGTAAGATCAAGACAAGAATCCTCACTGCAGGGCACTGGACTAACTGCTTCATGTACTTTATCCAAAGTACAATCCAGTGGGGAAGACACTGTTATCCCCATTTCAAGCTGAGGAAATGGAAGCCCGGGCTGTTTAACTTCTAACTAGGAAGAGACAAAAGTAGCAGTGCACCCAGACTTACTTGACTTCAAAGCATATGCTTGTATTTCACCTTATGAAGTAATAAGAGAATAAAGTAATTAGAATTGTTTTTTTAAAAAGCATGAATCTAGAGGAAGAAATTTTAATATACATAAATCTATTGTTGGTAAGCTTTTTCACCAAAAAAGAAGTACAAACACAAAACTCGAGGATTACTAGACAGGAGAAATGACACTGGCCAAGGAAGGATAATGAAATAGATCTTAGTTATGGAAAATCATTTTAAAACAAAAATTAAGAGATGAGAAGAAGGCATTCTATATGTGTATGAAAGTAGAAATATGGACATCACATTTCCAACAAAGAAAAGTATTTGACTAGGAAATAAAGTGGTGGTGGTGTTAACTGCCACTGAAGTTGGCTCTGACTTGTGTCAACCCTGTATAGGGTTTCCAAGGAGCGGCTGGTGGGTTTGAACCACTGATCTTGTGTTTTATAGTCCAGTACTTAGCCTTACTTTTCCAGCATGTGGGATAAGTCGTACAATGAAGAGATATGAACGCCAGTCTAAGGAATTCGTAATTATTTTGGTAGATAATGGTCCTGGTGTGGTGCTATAGGATAAGCACTAGACTGCTAACCACAAAGTTAGTGGTTCAATCCACCAGCCACTCCTCGGAAACCCTATACAGGGTTGCTATGAGTCATAACTAATTCAATGACACTTAACACCACCCCTACTTAAGCAGTGTTAACAAAACAATGCATACTAAAGATGCTATGTTTTAAGGGCCTTTGCTTTCAAAGATACGTCACTGCACTCAAACCTATCAACTATTCAGTGGGCAAAAGAGATTCAGAAGCATCAATTCTAGAATAATTAAATCAACACCTCATAATTCTAACGGGGCTGCATGTTTTAGAGGGCTGTATCTTATGTTCTTTATCCAAATAGAAATTGCCTATTTTAATTTGGAATTTTCCAAGTAAGATAATTGTAGAAGGAATATGAGCAATTTTCAATGTTCTTTCAGACTCACCTCAAGAGAAACGAGACCAGACACATCCTCAGGGATCTTTGTCAGCTGATTAGTGGCTAAATTCAATTCTACCATACTGGTCCAAGTTCCAAAATCCAAGGGAAGTGATGTTAACTGATTGTCCTGGCAAAGACAAAAAAGAAGCATCCAAGATAGAAACCCATAAAAATAAAGCCCTATATAGATCACTCTTTTTATATAAAGAGACAGGACCTCTGGTAACACAGTGGGTTAGGCATTGAACTGCTAATTGCAATGTCAGATAGGTCAAACTCACCAGCCACTCTGTGGGTGCTCCCTTAAAGATTTACAGCCTCAGATAACCTATGGGACATTTCTACTCTGTCCAACAGAGTTTCTATTGACTAAATGGCAGGGGGATTTAGAAAGAGAATTCTTGCCCAAAACTTTATTCCCTTTTTTTATATAAAAATACAGAAAACCCAATAAAAACTATCCTTATAAAATTTTCATCTGGTTATAGGTTGTTTTTTCTGTTAGGATTTTTTTTTTTGGGGGGGGGGGAGCTTTTTACTGTGAATTGAATGAAGGTTTACAGAGCAGATCATCAGTTTTATATCCAACAAATCACACAATGTTTCATCTCAATGACTGTAATCCCCTCCATGTAACTACAGTTATTCTACTTCCTCCCTGTGGTACCTAGTCTAGCCCATCCTCTTTCCCAACCATTCTTGCCCTTATCCCCAAGTAAATGTTACCCTTTTAATCTTGAATGGTTGACCATTCTATGGTGAGCATACCTCACTGGTGTGGTTGTCCCTCCTATGTATCTATCCACCAGTTGGTTGAAAATTAGGCCACAAGGATGAGTTCCATTCCAGGCCTGAAGGGTAGCCCAGTATTGTAGTCTCAAATGTCTCCAGTATTTAATATACAATCAAGCATAATAAAAAGAACTTTACATTGCATGGGCTAAGTGGGACAGAGGTAAATAATGATGCATGCACAACCTTGGAACAATAGGGCTCTGGGAAACAGAGACTGAGGCATGGTTTGAATGGGTAAAACGGGGGAAATAACGTTAAGATGCATAGATGTCTTTTGAATCTTGGTTTCCCTTGCACACCATTATAAAATAGACACAGGGGGAGAGAAAGGAACAGCCAGAAATATCACCATAGAAAGCTTGTAAGTTTGTCTTCTGCCTATAACTGATTGGAATACCTAAAATGAGGTTACAGCTTGCCCAGTGAAGGAGGCTTCCTGCAGAGCCTCTGCATTACATAAGACTATAGGTGGAATCCTGAATCCCATCCAGAATCTTCTGAGGTGGGAAATTTCTACTAGAAAGGACAAGCAGACCAGGCTGCAGTGGCTAGAAGAACAGAAGGTAGTTCTTGAAAGAAAGACCAACAGGAAAATTAAAAACCAATAACGGCAGTCCAAACGACTACTATTAAGAACAAGGAGCCATCAAGGCAAGTGGTTTGGTCCCCTCAGGGCAAACCCCCTTCCAAGACTAAGACTCAATGGAAATATACGAGCAGACATGCGTTCTATTGGTCACCAATAAGGGGAAGTGAGGGAAAAACAACAGTGAAGCTGCAAAAGCTAAGCCCTACAATGTTCAATAGACTCCTGTGAACCTGGGTGGAGACCTGGTTTGCCAGAAGTATAGCAAGACCTGGGGACTCCTAGGCCCAGGGTCAGTCACATAGCCACAGAGGACTAGAGTGGAGAGTGAAGCATCCAGCTGATAAGAAGAGAGGGCATATGCATAAGAACACCCACACTTGAGGGTAATATCCACTTGACCTGGCTTCAATGGCTGGACAATCGGAACTCAACTAGAAGAAGAAAGAGGAGGAAAAAAAGAGTAATCTGATACAATTACTTGACCTACAGCTATGGATGCCGTAGCTCAAAAGAGGGAACAAATCTTTATAGCGACGATAATTCTCACCCTCCTGGATACACAGGGTAGGCAGGGACTGGCCACTTGGACATTGGTTACCCAAAATGGAGGGCTACAAAGGCAATAAGTGACTGGCTTAGAAGCTTTCAAGAGGGAACCTAGATCCAGAGGGTGTCGAGGAAGATAGAATCTCCACTGAGTAGTATCCAATCTGTCTTGGGTGGGGCTGATATAAGGAGATGGAGATAAGACTCTTGTGGTCCAATAGTGAATAATTTCTCTCAGGACTGTGAGGTTTGGAAATGTAAAAATAGACATCTGATAGCAAAAGGAGGGGAGTGGTTGGCTTTGCAATCCAGGAGCAGAGATTCCCCGGGACCATCAAGGGAGAAGAGCGGAGTGCGGAACCCTACCCAGAGAAACAGTGACGCCAGAGATGGAGGCAGACATGATGACATGGATGGCACAGCTGGGGACTCTAGACCCAGAGAGTGAAAGGGGCTGTGTGCTGAGGACCAAAGGGCAGGCTATCAGGGTATATATACCCTTTGGTTGGTTGATGATGCATGGAGGGGATTGTAACTATGGCAATGAAATGATATATGATAGGATGAATGTAAAGCTAATGTTCTCCCATGTAAACTATCACATAATTCACAATAAAACACTAAAAAAAGAACTTTATAAAATTACATGTGGGATAAGATTACTAAATAAACTGAGTATTTCAACTGATGTTTAATCTTCTAGATTATCACTTCTAACTGTTGTTGTGCCATCAAGTCAGTTCCAACTTATAGCGGCCGAGTACAGGATTTCTGAGGAGCAGCTAGGCTGGTGAGTTTGAACCGCATACCTTGTGGTTCAAACCAACCTTGTGGCCCTTCGCTTATCGTACAACACTACACCAGGACTTCTATGTTGTTGTTGTTGTTGTTAAGTGCTGTCGAGTCAGTTCCGACCCATAGCGACCCTGCATGGGGTTTCCAAGGAGCGACTGGTGAGCTTGAACCACTGAGCTTGTAGTTCAAACGGCTTTGCAGTCTGGCGTATTAACTCACAGCACCACATCAGTTGTATAGTATTCCATGAAAGGTGCCTTACTTTTTATAAATTAAATTCCTAATATAAACTGATACCAGAGTTTAAGTATCTGCAATAAGTATCCCTTCAACTATATTTTAACGGACATTCATGATTATATCTTTAGGACAAACTCCTAAAACCTCACTACCATCAAGTCATTTCTGACTCACAGCAACCCTATTAAGACAGAGTAGAACTGCTCCTCAGGGTTTCAGAGATTGCAATCTTCAGTAAGAGCAGACGGCCTTGCCTTTCTCCCATGGAGTGGCTGGTGTGTTTGAGCCACTGACTTTATAGCCCAAAGCTTACCCACAGCACCATTAAGGCTCCTTAAATTCCTAAAGGTATGCACAACTTTAATATATTTGCCGTCTAACACAAATTTCTCTTAAGAATCTTTATCAACTGAGCCTCTATTAGCAAAATAGGAGTACCTTTCCCCACACCAATTAATAAAACATATACATTAGTAGTAGTACTAGCAATAGTCATATTTTAGTGTACTTCCCCCCAATTAAAAAACACAGGCTTACCTTCATATTCAGCTTACTTAATACTTTTGCTCTGGAGAAAATTCCAAATGGGATTTTATTGATTCGATTGTGTTCCATGTTGAGGGAATAAATGGTGGAAAACTGAGATGGACCACCCATTGGATATAACTGAAAGCAGTTTCTAGCTAGGGTCAGACTATTCAGTTTCACAAGACTTGATAAAAGAGTCTGCAAAAAATGAAATAAATATGAGAATTAGAAATGAACAAGACTTTAATCTGTATAGAGAAGCAGTCCTAACACAAATGCCTCAAAGGCAATAAATGGCTGAAACTGACTGGCTGAGCAAGTTTTGTGACCCCTCACTTTGAGACAGTCACTACTCAGCTCTATGTAATTCCTGCTATGTAGGAATGTGAATACAATGTAGTCAAACATCCAGGTTTTACAAGAAATTAGAAATTTCCTGATTTTTATGCTTTAGTTTCAATTTACTAAAAACACACTATGGCGTACAAAAACATATCTTTGAGACCTTCTACAAAGCAAAATCATTGGTTTCAAGTAAGTTCTGGGTCTGAGTACTGGTTCTGCCACTAGGTCTTATTCAGTCAGTTCCGACTCATAGAGATGGTGAATAAGGTGAATAAGGTGAGTCTGAAACGCCAACGTTGTGGTTAGCAGTCCAAGTGCTTACCCTACAAAGGCACACAAGGACCAAGATTAAAATAATACTGGCCCAGAGTAATAATTAGCTGATATTCCGTGATTTTAATGGTTCCTTTTGATAATTTAATGGTTGTAACTGTGTGCTGTCCAGTTGATTCCTACTCATAGCAACCTTGTACAGGTTTTCTGAGAGAGGCTGGTGGGTTTGAACTGCCCCCCTTGTAGTTAGTAACCCAGTGTTTATCCTACAGCACCACACCAGGGTTCAACAGTTCCTTTTAGGAAAATTAAAATTCAGATGATTATATTTCTGAATAATACAAGATGTTGCTTTCCTATATATATATATTTCTGAGGCAACGTGCATCAAACAAGTATTTACTCAGCACATACCCTCATCATTCCTACACCCTCCTACCATGTAATCCTAGTGCCAGGTGTATTATAAAACAATCTGTGCCATAAAGATTAAACTCTATTTAAAGGTAGGAAACCATTAGAAAAGAACACATGGTTTCATATAATCAATAATAAATTACAGACCAGGCTCTGGCTACTGAATGTGCAGTTAAAGGAAGAGTAGTAACAGCATCCCCTGAGGGCTATAGACAGGCAGACACATTTGGGATCCACACCTACAATCAAAACTGACATTTTACCAGGATTCCCAGGTGATCTGTATGCACATGAAACTTTGAAAAAAGGCTGGTACAGGTTATAGAGTAATGTGGCTCTGTGGCTTTAGGCAAGGTACTTCTCTGAACCTCAGTTTATCTGTAAAATGATGGCTCCTTTTCTGTAGATCGTAGGGAGACGAAGAAAAAACCTAGTGGTGTCACAGTTAAAGAGGTTGACCCCTAACAGATAGTCAGTGTTGGAGCCCAGCAGCCACTCCACAGGAGAAAAGAGCAGGCAATCTGTTCCCAGCAAGCCCTACAGGCAGCTCTAATCTACTTTATAGAGTATCACTATGAGTAGAATTGACTCCCCAGCACACAAGAGGAAATACCTAAGTGGCTTTATAGTATCTGGCACATAATAAATGGTTAAATTCTAAATCCCTTCTCTATTTAAATTCAAAGAAAAGAAAAAATACTATAACTGGAAAAATAGGAAGGAGCAAGAGCATGAGCTAGATAGATCCTGAATGATGAAAAAAATTAAATTAGTAGAGAAGCAGAAGAAAAATCCCTAGATTGGAGTAAAAGTACAAGCAAGGAGAATGTGTACAATATGAGTTGTATGTGTTTCAAATAATGTTCAAACCTCAATCAACTACCAAGAGCAAATTCAAGGCATGGTACCTGGCACAGACAGAACAGAAGCTGCAATCTACGATGGACTGAGGCTCGCTCTTTATACTGAATGTTAAGAAGGTATTCTTATCGTTTGTCTAGTGTCATACACAAAGCAAGAGCAGAGCTATGAGTGGTGGTGAGAAAGCTGTGCTGAAAGTCAACCCAGGAAAACCCATGTCTACAGTGTATATTTCATTGAGAATACAGGAGCCTCACTGAGTCTGACGGTGTCCTGGTGTGCTGCTGTAGGATATGCACTGGACCACACAAGATCAATTTGAACTGCAAGGTGGCAGTTCAAACTCACTAGCCACTCCTTGGAGACCCTATGCAGGATCACTGTGAGTTGGAATCAACTCGACAGCCCCGTAACAACAACTCAGTCTTATGCAAAAGTGCTAGTGCTATTACAACTGACTACTGAATTGATAGTCTTTGATGAAAAATGTTAGTATATCTGAGAGAGGACAACAGCAAAACAGCTCTCCAACCTTTCAGTCTTACGTCATATTGTGAAGCAACTAAAGCTTACTGTTGCTTTTGAGTCAGACACGTTTGGGTTACTACCTCATCTTCTATTCACTACTTTTATGGCATTTGATGAATTAGACAATTAATATACTCTTCACTGTAGTCCCAGAAAAACATTCAAGGTAATAAATTTGCTCAAAACAGAACTTCTCTAAAGCATATTTCCTAATCTACTCGATGGAATTCCTCAGAGTACCTGGCAATATGTTTTGATCACAGAATATGTTACATTTATTCAACCCCTGTTCTTTGTGTGTATGTCCACATTAAAATTAGTACATTTCCAGATAGTCTTCAAATGGAAAAGATATGGTCATTTTATCAGCTCTGGTTTCAGCAAGATAATGAGTCCCAGTTCAATTGAAAACCACTTCCCTGATTTTTTTCTGCCTAACCAAACTTGAATGTTTCATTAAGTGCTGTCTAATGGATTTTGTTGTTTTCCTTATTGTGCTTATTATAATGCAGATAATTACACATTTGCACAAAGAATATGTTGCTTCCAAAGCACAGAGACTATTTTCAAAGGCCAATCCAGGGCTTCCCTTATAGCTTCTCTCCTGAAAATGGGTCAGTTTACAAACCAACACATACCATCTTCCACATCTAAGGAGATCTGTCCTCTATAATTCTGTCAAAAGTAAATCTTGACTTATTTCAGTTTAAAACATATGAGAAAATACATGAAATACAAAAGTCCCTAGCACAATACATCTGTATCCTAAAAAGTACTCACAGTTATTCACTTCCTTTCACGGACAATAAGAACTTTCAAACACTCAGTCTTATGCATATTGATACTGTAAAAGCTTTCAGCATTACTTAAGCTGACAAATCACAACCAACAAGGTCTAATTAATGTACGAATCATTTTATATGAGTCAGTGTTAGAAAAAAGAAAGACATGAAACAGAACCCCACCCCTTGTGATCATATACCACAGAAAGACAAAAATCCAGACAGTCAAGTTCTCAGGGCTGTATCTAAATCTGTAGATTCTACTCTTTATCCCACTAGTGTTAGCACGAACAA
>NW_006408521.1:39577217-39594680 GCF_000296735.1 Chrysochloris asiatica | reverse complement strand
TCACAACAGTACTCTTTCTCACAACAGTACTCTTTCTCACAACAGTACTCTTTCTCACAACAGTACTCTTTCTCACAACAGTACTCTTTCTCACATGTAATAGTAGTCTTAGTGAACTAGTGCAGTCTAGAAATTACAGTCCTGGGACACTCATCTCTGTTCTTTAACCAAGGGATTTTCTGAAAACTCAAATTAACAGGTGCTGGTGTGGCACTGTAGGATAAGCATGGGGCTGCTAACCACAAGACTGGAGGTTCAAACCCACCAGCTGCTCATCAGAAACCCTATACAAGGTTGCTATGATTCAGAGCTGACTTTAGGGTACTTAACAACAACAACTCTGGTTATATATCTTTTAGAAACAAATGAACTGAATAAAATTTATAAATTAAGTGCTACAGACCTATAGGTTCATCTTTCTAAATGGTTCTTCATCAATTATAGTATAAATCTTAAAAGCAGTTATCCAAACTACCTTTAGTCTCATTCATAGATAGACAGACATATACATACATACACACATACACAGAAGCATTGGTAGTGTTGCTGCATAAGCAGTGAACTGCTAACCACACAGTCAACAGTTCAACACCTAACAATTACAATACACAAACACACACACACGGTGATGTATCAGAAGGTGAATATGCCTGCTCTAGCAACAGTTACAACACAACAGGCTTAACAACAAAAGTATACTCCATATTTTAAACAATAGGGCTACTTGTATAAAACATTTTTAATATTTACAATACTCTAAGTTGTTGCTATGCTAAAATAGTAAGCAAAGGCAAAAATAACACCCAAATTTAAATGTATTTAATATTAATCTTGATAATAGCGTGTTCTATCTAGTTTATTGTCTTACATTTATCATCTTACATTATCTTTTTTTTAGAAATTTTCAAAGAAAAAGTTTAGTTTCAGAAACTGAGTTCACCATTTATAAATACACTAAAACAGATTCAGTGTAAATTTATATTAAGCACAGACACAGTCTCGTAATGAAAGGACAATGCTTCTAAGAGATCCCAGGCAAGTGAGTGGGTCACCTGTCCATGGAACGCTGAACTGCTCAAAGTGAGGAAACGAATCCCAGTCTCAGAAGAAAAGCACAAACACCTGAAGCTTCATTCTGATGTTCTTGAGATTCAAAAATGCCCACCCATGGCTGGGGCTTCCCATTCTGGAAGAGAGCCCCGGATACCTAAGGCTACTCTACAGCTGTGATGGTTAACACTTATTCTGTGGATAGGACCTCTCTTCTGAAAAGAATTTCACACACAATTTGAGCAAACTGGGAATCAGAGTAGTTTCTGAAAGACAGCTTCATGGTGTAGACAGGCTAGCTGAGAGCCTCGGAGATCTAACACGCTGAACTTCTAGCTGTAAACTTGTCCTAGGATGCACTAAGTCATAAATGTGAAATTACAAACCTTAAGAACATTTCAAAGGAATTCATTATAAATAGCTGGGACATCTCTGAGTTACTGACAATGGGAAACCTGAATGTAAAAACATAAATGGGAAGTTTCTTGACCAAATTACCACAGAACAGAGATTCTACAATTCATCTCAGCTCAGGGTGTTTTCAAATGCTCTGTCTCTGTGGCAGTAGGCAGTCATCTTCCGAGTAATCGTCCAAGTACTTCAGAGCGTGGGCTACAACTGCCTAGAAGGATGGCTTGAGTACACGTCTCAGGCAAGGACCACAAACGCTGTTGTTGAGTGTCACAAATTAAAGCAAGGCTTAGCTAAAAGACAGGACCTGATTTGTGGTTTTACAGAATTGAGTAAAAAACCTAAAGAATAGGATTGCTTACAACTCTCCTGCTGCTCTACGAGAATGAATGACTAACCCCCAACTTTAAAAATTAAAACAAACAGTTTACAGTGATGAATATCTAAATGAATTAAAATCTAATCGCCATACTTGACAACACAAGCTACTTCTAGTGAAGTTCTTAGGAGAAAACGTACCTACAGCATCTGGCCTGAAGGAGGAGGAGTAAGGCACATGCAGACATGGCAACAACATGACCTTTTAAAAACGGAAATGCGGAAGGTTGTTTAGTTTTAAAACCAGCCATACAACTTTTCTTTAGTGATTTTACTGCCAGTTGCCAAAACATGAGACAGATTTACACAGTAGTTGTGATAAAGTTAAGGTTTTGTGTCAACTTGGCTCAGTGGTTTAGTTGTTAAGGTGTAATTATAAACTCCAAGATGGCATCTAATATGATGCAATCATTCCCATGATGGGATCTCTGCTCTTATGTGATTATCCCATGTGTTGTAAATCCTCACTTCTATGATGTTACTGAGGCCAGATGCAATCTCTAGGATTATGCTGTATCTTGAGTCAATCTTTTTTGAGATACAAAAGGAGAGAGAAGCGAGTTGAGTTCAGAGGAACTCAGTGTCACCAAGAAAGAAGAGCAGGGAGTGGAGGGCATCCTTTGAACCTGAAGTCCCTGCACTATGAAGCTCGATGTCAAGACACAGGGAGAACTCCAAGGAATGTAAGGCCGATTGATGCTGAAAGGAGGCAAGGACCTTTCTTCAGAACCAGTGCTCTGAATCTGGACTTCTAGCCAAATGAGAAGATATGAGAGAATACATTTCTAGTCATTAACGTAAAGCTACCCTCCCCCCCGGTGCTATTTTTGTTATTGTAGCACTAGAGCATTAAGACAGTGCCAAAATGGAACGTGATATTCCTAGGACGTGCAAACACTTAATGAGCCAAGCTGCTAATTGGAAAGTTGGTGGTTCGAGTCCATTCAGTGGCACCTCAGAAGAAAAGCCTGGCAGCCTATTTCTGAAACAGTCATTGAAAAGCCTACGAAGCACAGTTCTACTCTGACTCACATGGGCAACTGGTATATTGATTCTCTTAATTTCTCCACATTAAAGAAAAAAAATGTTTATGCTCCTGAAATAGAAGGAACTTTGGAATTTTTCTTTCTCATCTGGAATTTTTCTTTTATTGGTAGCTTTTTATCCATACCATGCTCCTTATTTAAGTAATGCCAGTCACCGCATCATTAATCCAGCTATAAAGAGTTTGTACTTTCCCCCCTTCATTATGTTACAGAGCTATGTTTCAAATTACTCCAAACCCACTTCTTACCTCTGGCAAAGTAGATATGTTATTGTTCTCTACATTTAATTCTTCAAGTGCACTACACTTTGCCAATGACCGGGGTATTGCTGACAGCCTGTTATATCTCAGACCAAGACGACTTAAACTGGACAGGTTTCCTGCAAATACAATAAAAGGAAATTTATTTATTTATTTTAAAATCTGATGAGCCTCACTGTCATGGGTTATCACTGGGATACTTATAAATCACTTTAAAGTACTATTCAGCAAGACTCATAATTTCTAATACTCAGGAACCACATCTATCAATTAGGATCAAACTAAAACCCTTCTGTGCCCACCTGTCTGAGAGAAATAATGTTAATACATAGCAGTCAAGTCAATATTAAAACTAAATTATTAGAAAGTTTTCACACACTGAAAAAAATTAGCCTTATCTAAGGTCTAATTTAATTGCATCAAAAGTAGTATATATTTTAATACTGTTATTAATTATCCCTTTTGTATCTCTGATTAATTTAGAACAAGTGGTTGTACATAAAATATACATATAAATTAAAGAAACCAAATTCTAAATTTCAAAACTGGCATAATTTAAAATGTAAAATGTAGAATTAATTATGTGTTAGGTCAGAAAGGTTCAGTTTTTCCATTCATTTAAATGATAAACATTTTTAAATTTCTCTGAAAAACAATACAAAAACCTAAACTGATGGTTAAAAAATAAAACCCCAAAATAAAAAAAATTACAAACAAAAAGGTAAGTCATAGTGCCTTTTACTAATCATATATATATGTATATGTCTATCTTAAGCACAAACTAGTCAGTATTGAATAAAAAAAAAGCAAAAAAAAGGGCATATTTTCTAGTTCTACTGACAAGCCTATATTTGAGTAAACTACAAGGTTCGTGGGTCAAGCTTACCAGCCACTCCTCAGAAACCCTATACATGGCTGCTATGAGTCAGAACTGACTCAAAGGCATTTAACAACAACAACATAGAATACATGAATTCTATATCTGTTATCATTAAAGGTTCAAATCTAATTTAATTTCCTAAACAACATATAATACACAATACAAATACTTTCACTGTTTTACCTAGAAAAGTAATAGTAATAAGAGTTTAAAATAATGTATTTATCATGGATGATGAATTTCTCTTCTTTCTGACTGTAAGTTACAATTCTTGCCATGATATCTATCCTTGGATGGGTCGTGTTAAAATGTCAAATGTAGCCTCTACTTTCAAATGAAACAGTTGTTTCTAATATTAGAAATTGCAGAATTAGCTAACTATGTCACAACCCTTTAAAGACAAACACCTTGATGCCTTTCAACTTGCAGCAAGCTTGTTTCCTTCTTTTGGGTTTGATAAATTTCTCAAGAAACTGTTTCATGATCAGCTTTGTATCTTAAATACAACATTACTACAATACTTACAGAAACAAGTTTTAGCCTCCAGTAAAAACTGATCATGACACACTGGGAAGGCAGCCACTATGCAATATAATCCTTACATATATATCACTTAACTGCGTTTCTCCCTTTTGCTGAAAAAAATGGACTGAAGTTGTTTTTTTAAAAGACTAATTGGAGTTAATTTTAATCCTTTACAATTCTCAGGCAGACACTATAGTTACTGATAAAAATGTTCTGATGGGTCTATATACTAGGTTGGATAAGCTGTTTAATGTAGGGAAATTTAGCAACCATTTAGATTTTTCTATCTAGAACCACTGTAGAGGTATGCTGTGCTCATTAACATACATATTACTCTTCTATAACAGTGTTTGGAAGCTAGGCCAAGCATTTGCTAGTCCTGATTCAGTACGATTTTAGGAGACATAAAATTGTATTTGAAAGCAACAACCATAACTATCACTTAGCAAAGACAAGTTAATTTTGCTTTAACTTCTTACTAAACTCTTCATGAGTTTAGTTCTGACAACACTCTAGTGACATGTGTTAATGTCTGAGGAGGGAAATTTAAAAAACAACAACAACAACAACAACAACAACAGAGGACTGGCTAAATTTAGCAGTCCCTTAAAATTTAGCAATTAGAAATAAAGTTAGTAAATACAGGAGGAAGCTTCAGAAACTTAGTAGGAAAATTCTATTACCTTTCAATTCCATTTTTACATGAATTTTTTGAAGCCCCACCTCCCACTGCCATCATGGCACTATGATAATGCAAGTGATACAAATATTACTTAAAAGTTGAGGCACCATAGAATAATAGAAATATCAAAGGATTTTACATCTTCAGCTGTAAATTGGAATTGACTCAACAGCACTTAACACAACAATGTCACTACTACGGGGAGTCCTGCCTGGTGTGGTACTAATAGGATAAGCACTGGACTGCTAACTATAAGGCTGACAATTCAAACCCACCAATTGCTCCTTGGAAACCCTATACAAGGTCACTATGGGTTGGAACCAACTCAACAGCACTTAACAACAGTAACAACATTACTATAGAGTCCTGGTGTAGTGCTGCAGGATAAGCACTGGATTGCTAACTGCAAAGGTGTTGGTTCAAATCCACCAGCCACTCCTAGGAAACCCTAGATAGGGTTGCTGTGAGTTGGAACCAACTTGATGGCACTTTAACAATATTACTATGGCCAAATTAACCTCTCTGAGTCCGGTTCCTCATCCATACAGTAGGGATACTAACACCACATATGATAGAACCTCAAAACGTTTGTGGAAAACTGTTAAGACACTTAAGAGTTGTTCATTTAATCATTTTTATTCTGTATGTATATTCTATAATAATGTTACAAAAATGTTAAGAAACTTTACGTTATGCTGTCAAAACTTTAAAAGCCAAATAAAATTGTGCTTTTTTTTTTTTTTTAATCTCAACAACGTAAAAAACACATACATTGAAAATAATAGAAAGAAAATACATCAGGACCAGTTACCTTTGCACAAAATTATGGGAGATTAATTTTGTTTTGGTTGCATTTGTCAATATTTTCCCAAAGTTTCTGTAGTTTTGTAATTAAAAACTATTTAGACAAAAAGATTTGATTATTCTAAAGCCATTCTACTTACACAAAAGAAACACTGTGATATCTTTCCACTCTCCTTTTTCTCTAAAATAATGTTTATAGAAATGTTTTATACTAATGTGAACAATTTGCATAATATGGATGTTATGTGTTTTTTAGAAGCATTTTACAATATATACGTTTATATCCATTGGAAATGCTCTGTAAATATAAATTTAAAATCTGTAAATAATCCTTGAATGTTCAAAAATACTGTTTTTAAGCAAAGCATTTTTGCATGTCATTCAGACATTCGAAAAGGCAGCATTTTATCTAAGCTAAATCTCACATGAAAAAAAGCAAACCTAAAAAAAATTATGTATTATTCAGATAATTTTTTGATTAGTCTAGTATTGTTGTTAGATGCCAATGAGTCAGTTCCTACTTATAGCGACCCTATGCACAACAGAACGAAACACTGCCTGGTCCTGGGTATCTAAAAATGATGTCTACTTTGTAAGTTTTTGTTGGGAATAAAATTCCCCTTAGAAAACCTTGTTTTTATTTTTAGGTACCGTCAAGCTGGTTCCAAATCACAGTACCCTATGTACAACAGAATAAAGGACTGCCTAGTATTGTGCTGTGGGTTAATGGACCAGACTGTAAAGCCGTTTAAACTGCAAGATCAGTGGTTCAAGCTCCCCAGCTGCTCTACGGAAACCCTATACAGGGTCGCTATGGGTTGGAACCGACTCGACAGCACTTCACAACAAGTGTTGTGCTAACCTCACAATTGTTGTCATGTTTTGAACGTATTTGTTAGAAGCACTGAATCAGTCCATCTGGCTGCAGGTTTTCCTCTTTCCCTGACCCGCTACTTTACCAAACATGATGTCCTTCTCCAGGGATGGGTCCCTCCTGAATACATGTGCAAAATACATGAGACATGTTTTATAAAACACACTTTATTCAGGCACGTTGTTGTTGTGTGCTTTTGGGTCAATTCTGAATCATAGTGACCCTACTGTTGTTGTTATGTGCTGTCAAGTCAATTCCGACCCACAGCAACCCTGGATGGGGTTTCCAAGGAGTGGCTGGTGAGCTTGAATCACCGACCTTGAGGTTCAAATGACTGCAGTCCAGCACATTGACCCACAGCGTGACCCCATAGGACAGAGCAAAACTGCCCCCCAATAATGTTTCCTAGGCTGTCATCTTTATAGGAGCAGATCCCCAAGTTGTTCTTCCCACAGAGCAGCTGCTGGGTGTGAACCACCCATTGTTTTGGTTAGCAGCCAAACACTTAACCATTGCCACCATCAGAATGCATGGCATTTATTTTTACATTTTACAAAAATATATGTAAATGAATTCTTCTAAAATCTTTTGCAGAGATTATTAGCTACGAGTAGGCAAAAGCACCCTCAACTAAATATCATGTGACAGACGATATTTGCACAAACGTATTTGTATGCACTGTAAACATATCCTTGTTTATAACAGAACAAACAGGGGCAAAGGTATGTAAACTCATCAGCCATAACCAAACACCAGGAGGGAATGAGTCACTGGACCTGAAGGCTTGGGACCACAGTCCGGAGGGACTTCAAAGAAAACTGACGTAACATACTTCACAAAGATAACGGTCGTTCTACTTCTGCAAGTAGCAACTGAGGTCTTAAGAGTTTGCAAAAGTGGCCATCTAAGGTGTTGCTACTGGTCTCTCCTCATCCAGAGAAAAGAAGAATGAAGAAAATTACAGACAGGAAACATGAACCTCAGTTTTTACCACCCTGGTACCAAACGAACTAGATGGGTCCAGCTACCACTGCTGACCACTCCCAACAGGATCACAATAGAAATGTTCCAGAGTGGGTGAAAAAAGTGGAACAAAACTCAAAATCTTAAGACCAGGCTAGATAGAAACTGGTAAAAACATTGTGACTACAGCCCTTAGTCTCCCTTGAGGCCAGAAATAAACTCATACCAGTAGTTCTGTTTTCAGTTAAACAACAGAGAGGTCTATAAAATGAACAATCACACTAAGGGGACATGCACTCCTCAAAATAATCAACCATTTGAGACCAATAAGGCAATATTTTCCTCAGAACAGAGTTCAGAAGGTAGGACAGAAGAAGGGAAATGAGAAACACAGGAGAGAGTGGCATAAGTGGTCTACAATCAATGACATGAAACAGAATACCTATGAACTGATGAACAGAAAGTTGACTGGCTCTGTAAACCTTTATCCAATTCACAATTCAAAAAAAAAAAAAAATGTCCATGAATTTTTCTCTGGACACCCAAATTCCAAGTGTACAGACACATCCCCACTGCCACAGAGTTCAATACCAACTCATAGCAACATTACAGGACAGAGACCAACTGCTCCCTGGGGGTTCTGAGGCTATAAAGCTTTATGGCTGCAGACTGCCTCATCTTTCTTCTCCTGCAGAGTGGCTGGAGGGTTCCAACAGTCAGCCTTTTCCACAGCTAGGCTGATAAAGGAAATTTTCCTGCAAGTAGGAAAATCATGTCTATTTACAAAAAAACCACTTCAACATATTCCGATAAAACTTCAATTTGATGTATATAACTTAAGATAAAAAGAGGCCATCCACCTTTAAAGAGCTGGAAGTAGACACGACCATCCCTTTCTCTCTTTCATACCACTGCTTTCCCTATGTGGAAAAACAAAAAACCAAACTCTATGCCATCACGTTAATTCTGGCTCAAAGCAACCCCATAGGACACAGTAGAACTATTCCACAGCGTTTTCAAGACTATAAATCTTTTCTGAAGCAAGCAGCCTCATCTTTCTCCTATGGAATAGTTGGTGGATTTAAAATGCTGACCCCGTTGATAAGCAACCCACTATACCACCAGGAACCCTTCAGAAGAGGAAAGGGATTATAGTCGAAAGTCTCCATAATTTTGTTCCAGTCAACTGGCATACCTCATTCAATCACTCCTTCCAGTAGACTGGTTTTGTTATTAAATTGGTTCTGGCTCATTAGTGACCCTGTATAAGGTTTTCGAGGAGTGGCTGGTGAGTCTAAACTGTCAATCTTGTGGTTAGCAGTCCAGTGCTTACCCTACAACAGCATGAATACTTTAAATGTTTTTTATTTTGGTTAAAATTTTTTAGCCAGTTCTAAAAGGTTCTTGAGGAAACAAACATTGTAAGGTAACCAAATTCGAAATGCTTTTCAACTGAAAAGACCAGCAAATAGATTTTTGAAACTTCTCTTCCAAAAGCAAAATAGTTCGTAAGTTTCTCACTTTTCACACCCGAATACACCATATACCAGTTGCTGTCAAGTGAATTCTGGCTCATGGTGACCTTCTGGGTGTCTAAGTAGAACCGTGCTCCACAGGGGTTTCCAACAGCAACTGTTAGAAACAGATCTCCAAGGCCTTTCTTCTGGGGGGTCTTCTTGATTTGAATCCACCCAGTCTGGACTCAAAAATTTATAAAATAAAACATGATGTAGTAAAACTGCTGAAAATCATTGTTACTGCTGTTTAAGTACCATCAACTTAGCTCTGACTCACAGCAATGCTACCTACATAGGGTTTCTGAAGAGCTACCACCACCATTAGTGGCAATTTTAATGGGAAAAATGGTAGCTCCCACTTTTCTGGACCTTGGTTTGAACTCTCCAGCCCCTACCCTTCTTCCTTCTTTCTTTTTTATTGGTGAAGTAGAGGGGGCTGAACTTTTAAAAGATGTCATCAATAAGAATATGTTATTCTGAGGCAGAAATCCACATTTGCAAAGGCCTTATAATTTTACAGGAGAGCATGGCATGTTTAAAGAGTCATCCACGTAACTCTCAACTACTTCAAAAGAACTCTACATCAGAAGTCTGGCATTTACTGTGATTCACCCCCCACAGTGGTTTCAACTCTAACCCTCTTTCAATAAGCGGTTTCAACCACAAACTAAACTGCAACCTAGAAATCAAGCCATAGCTTGCTGTAATGTTGAGCTGTTGTCGCAACTAGGAAAATCAATGTTGCTGAGCTTCAGTGTATCAAATGTAGGCTGATCTCTGCCAATCAGAGCCATTTAGCTTTTAAGTGCTTAAAGTCTGATTGTAAATTGCTCTGTGCTCCACTTTGACAGCTTGCTTTCTTATGCTGTCAGATTTTTAAACATGGTTAAATTGCTATGAATTAAAATAAGATGCTTTCAATTTCAGCAAATATAATCAGCATCCTTAGGCTAATTTAGCACACCTTTTGAATTAAGACTTAATGGTCTTAATCTTATTTTAACAAAGCAGTAAAAACTCGGGGAGAAGGTCACACCATTCTAGAGATGAAATAATGTCACAGGTACGATTAATTTTTCAAGAAAGATTAAAAAACAAGCAATACAAAAATTCTTAAATGTCAAAAACCCAAAGAAAATCACCATTTAAAAAAACCCTAGTAGTTCTATATAAGCTGCACGGTAATTGCCCATGACCTAAACAGTAACATTCTATCAACTGAAGAAGCCATACTTTCTGTAACATTTCTTCAGAGCCCAGTGCAACAGAAAAACTTTGATTGTCCTGTGCCCTAGCCTTTGAACGCAAGCTCTGTTGCATATGTCTCATTTTATTTCATTTTGAAAATAAATAAAAACCAAAATATTTTCCCTACTTCATACTGCTTTCGATTTCTATAAACCCTAATATATCCAGAAAGTTTAAAGGATATCAGATCGTTTGAAACAAAATGACTACTGAAATGAAGATACTTTTTTTCTTTTGTTCAAAGGTGATTATTGAATTTAAAAACATTTACATGAAAGAAATATTCATTATTCAACAGGCTAAGGCTAAATTGTGGCGCTGTGGGCTAATGTGCCAGACTGCAAAGTCATTTGAACTGCAAGGTCGGTGGTTCAAGTTCACCAGCTGCTCCTTGGAAAACCCTATACAGGTCAGAATTGACTTGATGGCACTCAACAATAACATGTATTTTTAGCACTCTCATTTAAGTGCAACCAGCTATCCCTTCCCCATTTCCTTCTGTCTCTTACCACATCCTGTGAACTACTGTCAGTGATCCTGGTACTGCTGAGATGGCAGTATATACTCTCAAGGCAAGGAGCTCTAGTGGCGTAGCGGTTAAACACTTAGCTGCTACCAGTACAATCAGCAGTCAGAACCACTGGAAGATCTGCTGGAGAAAATACCTGATGATCTGTGCCCGTAAACATTTCCAACTTGGAAACCCTATGGGACAGTTGGATTCAGTACTAAAGGGTTGCTATGAGTTGGAATCAACTCAATGGCACAAAACAACTCTCCATGCAGGAGCCCTAGTGGCACATGGATTAAGCACTTGGCTGCTGTTAACTGAATGGTTGATGGTTAGAAACTACCCAGTACTCTGTGGGAGAAGAGCCGTGGCAATCTGCTCTGTCACACTGAGTGACTATGAGTGGGAATCTACAGCACAATCAACAACAATTTTCAAAGATTGATAGCCGGTATAGGGGTGTCCATGTAAAGTAATGAAAAGGGAAAAACAATCCATCTAACTTATAATAATTAAAAATTTTTTAAAAAGAAAAGTAAGTAGTTTGGGAGACGGTGATAGTAAGATTTGATTTTCAATGGTTGGTTTAGGGCCAGATTCTTTAGTCCACAGAAAATGAAGTAGGGTAGCTGCTGCAGGAATACCATCTACTCTCTGGGATAGGTGATGGGTTTTGCATTTTCCATTTTAAGTTATACAACTCAAGAACCAGACAAGAAGAAAAAAGTAAAAATATCAGGAAAACCATATTCAATTAAGTTTGCCAATGACTATTTTCAGTGAAATGATCCTGTCACTAAATCAGAGATCTCAAAAGTCAATTAAGACTGTTGAAATTTGTACCAGACAAAAACCCAAATATTAAAATTTCTCACTAAATCTCAACCATCTGCTACACAATTAAAAAAAAACAAAAAAAAAACAATGGGGATGGGAAGAATAGGAAACGGATTTTTTTTTAATAGCATGATATTAAGATAAATGATTTTAATACATGAATACATTCAATGCTACTGTTGTTAAATGGTGTCAATAAACGACAAACACTACTTTTTCACTTTGCCATTACTGGGAAGAACAGCTGTCCTCTTCTTGCTGGTAACTATCAAAACAATAAATGTGAGACTTTTTTTTTCTTACTGGTCATGTTTCAATTTTTACTGATTTACAATTTCTATCTGAAATCTGAACATGTTGGATGTACTAAAAATGAAACACATATGTTAATCTGAGATATTATTAACTCTCATTAAGATTAATAATACAATGTACAACACATTAATGAAATGAAAAACTAACATTATTAATCATAAGGAGAGTTAAGAGTAATTATCTCAGAATACCATATATGTATTTATTGCATACTAATAAAAACATTAAATGATGACTATTAAATTAATAATGAAAATTAATGTTTTCATAATAATAAACACACAACATACATAAGAAGTGCTTTTGAGAGAAGAGAGAGAGAAATGTAAAATGATGAAAGCCAGGACAGGAGCTAAATCCAAAGCTGCAAAGTTCTACTTAGAGACGATCTTACCATCCCATCACCAGCTACGCTTTGTTTGTTTGCAAGGACTATTCATGTGAGCACTTTAGTCTCCTTTGGGTTGTTATTGTAACAAGAAAGGGATAGAGATATATACATATATATCTTTTCTCACAAAAATACTACCAAGACCACTTGAAAGTGAGACCACAGATGATTGATACCATGTCCTATACATCCACGTGATTAGCTGACTCAGTAGAGAAGTGAGTTACATAGATATTTGGTGGAGAAGATTTCTAGACAAAAGGATGGGATAGTGCAAAATCCTAGAGGCTAGAACATGCCTGACATGCTCAAGAAAATATAAGGTATCCTGGTGTGGCACTTGTCTGCAAGGTCAGCGTGAACCACAAGGTTGGTGGTTCAGTCACCAGCCACTCCTCTGAAACTCTATACAGGGTTGCTATGAGTCGGAATCAACTTAACGGGACTTAACAACAACAACAGTATCTATAAGATCCTAAGAGATACACACTGACTAAGCTGTGGCGCTGTAGGATAAGGCCTGGACCACAAGGTTGGTTTGAACTATAAGACTGATGCAGGGAGGGAGGAGAGAATTAAAGGGCACAGGAAACTTTTTGGGGTGATGGACATGTTCACTAGCTTGATTGTGGCAGTGGTTTCACAGATTTAGAAATATGTAAAATATCAAAACATATTCAACTGTATACTTTGGATAAATACCTCAATAAAGTTTTCTTTTTTTGTTTAAGGGAGGGCAAAAGTATGCTTGTTAGGTGCCATCAAGTCAGTTCTGACTCAGAGACCCTATGCACAATAGAAGGAAACAGTGCCCGGTCCTACCCCAAACTCACAATCATTGCTATGTTTGAGCCCACTGCTGTTGCCACTGTGCCAATCTGTTTCACTGGGGGTCTTCTATATACTATATACTAGTGAATGCAAACATGAAAAATATCATATACGGCAAAATATAAGCTAAAGAGTATATCAGGAAATGTTTAAAAGATGTATTATAATACTAGAGAGTAAAATTCGTAATTCGAAGATGGTTGTTGCTGTTGTTATGTGCTGTTAAGTTGGTTCCCACTCATAGGGATCCTATATAGGGTTTCCAAGGAGCAGCTGGTGGGTTTGAACCAGCAACCTTGTGGTTAGCAGTTCAGTGCTGATTCTACAGTGCCATACCTTGAGTTCAATGCAAATATTCTTACTTTGAAAATCTCTGTAACGACATAGTTTTAGCACTCATAAAATTGAATACACATGAGATAAAAACAAAACAGTAAATTGAAATGATCTTTCTTGGTCCTTCCTAAATTAAATTAACAACAACAACTAAAGGAACTAGAGAATCCTGCTTAAAGAACATTTAGAAAATCTAAATGACAAGCTATGAAAAACAGTGTGGAGAATGAGTATTCCACAACACTTAATTGTGCTCATGAGGAATCTGTACAAAGACCAAGAACAGAACAAGGGAACACAAAATGATTTAAAATTAGGAAAGGTATGCACCAAGGTTGTATTCTTTCACCATACTTTATTCAATCTGTATACTAAGCAAATAATGTGAGAAAATGGATTATATGAGGAAAAATCAGGATTGGAGGAAGACTTAATAAAAACCTGTAATATGTAGATGATACAACTTTGCTTGCTGAAAGCGAAGAGGACTTAAAATGTTTACTAATGAAAATCAAAGACAACAGCCTTCAGTATGGCTTGCACCTCAATATAAAGAAAATAAAAATCCCCACCACTGGACAAGTGATCACCAGCCATATAAATGGAGAAAGACAGAAGTTGTCAAAGACATCATTTTGCTCTGATCAACCATCAACACTCATGGAAGGAGCAGTCAAGAAATCAAACGACTTGCACTGGGCAAATCTGCTCCACAAAGAGTTATTTAAAGTGTTCAAGAGCAAAGATGCTATGAGGCTGAAGATGCACATTGACCCCAAGCCATGGTATTTTCAATACCCTCATATGCATGTGAAATTTGGACCATGAACAAGGAAGACCACAGCAGAATTGATGCATTTGAGTTATGGTGTTAGAGTTGAATATTGAAAGTACCATGGACTGCCAAAAGAACAAACAGAGCTCTGTTGGAAGAAGTGCAGCCAGAATGTTCTTTGGCAGCCAGGATGGCCAGACTTCATCTCGCATACTTCGGATATATCAGGAGGGACCAGTCCCTGGAGAAGGACATCATGTTTGGTAGAGTGGAGAGGCGGCAGAGATGGGCTCAGGCTTAGCAACGATTTTGAGGTTGGTGTGGGACCAGGCAGTGTTTTGTTCGGTTGTGCACAGGGTCACTATGAGTCCATGCAAACTCAATGGCACCTAACAACAACAGCAACCATAATTAGACCACTAATAAAACTTTGTAAGTTATAAAAGTTAGAAATAGTAAAGACTATAGTTTATGATCAAAAGGCAATTGCATAAGAAAATAATAAAAAGCTCAGGAAATAAAAAGTCCCTTATATGTACAAATATGAAAATTATTAGATCAAAGAAGAAATGCAAATTAAAATAGTAATTTGTTGTTAAGTGCTATCAAGTCAATTCCAACTCCCAGAGACCCTGTACAGGGTTTCCTAGGCTTTAAACTTTTGTGGGAGCAGAAAGCTTCATCTTTTTCCCATGGAGCGGCTGGTGGAGCTCAAACCAAGGTGTGTAGTCCAGTGCTTATCTTATGGACCCACCACGCTCGCTTAAAATAACAACAGTCATTTTATAATGATAAGAAAACATGTCAGAATTTCAGAGCACAGTTAAAGTAGTACTTAGGGAAAAAAAAAATACATAGTCTTAAGATAAAGCAATAATTTAAAAAAATTATTTAAATACCTAATTAAGAAAGGTAGTAAAAGCCCAATATAAACTACAGGATAATAGACAGCAAAGAAATAACTAAAATGAAGCAAATTAATGTGGCAGAAAACTGAAAAAAAAAAAAAAAAAGAGTTGACCTAATAGAATTTAAAATTTAGTGCTCTATATGATGAATCAATACAATAGAATACTATGCAGCTATAATAATTAAAAGAAACATAAAGCGCCTCTTTATGGGCTAATATGAAAAGCTGGCCATATAGATAGCAAAGAAGGAAAAAAGCAAGACATACTTGTATACTACCATTTACCAATGTTTTGTTTTGTTTTTTTAAAAAAGATATGTAGTAAAGTAAAGGTAGAGCTTTATTTTTATTCATGGTCTGGTAAATACAGCTATACTCTGGAAAGATCCATAAAACATTAATGTTGTTGTTAACAGTCAGTTCTGACTCACAGCAACCCTGAATAGCGTTTCCATGAAGCAGCTGGTGGGTCTGAACCACCAATTTTATGGTTAGCAATCCAGTTCTATCCTACAGTGCTGCACTAGGACTTCAAACGTTAATTGGTGTTGTGGCTGAAGCGCTATCAAGTCAGTTCTGATTCATAGTGACCCTGTATAATAGGGTTTCCAAGGAGCAGCTGGTGGGTTTTAACCTTAGGCCTTGTGATTAACAGTCCAATGCTTATTCTACAGCACCATGCCAGGACTCCCCAAACATTAACAGAAGTAGTTAATTCTTTGGGAGGAATTAGGGAGAACTACAAATGGGGAACAAACCTGGGGTCTTGTCACTGTTTCTCTTATTATAGGTTTTGTGTTTTGCTTTGAACCATGGGAAAGTATTATTTATTTAAAACAAGCTTAGTTTTTAAACTTCTTCCAGGATGTATCTATTGCATTATTTTTTTTTCTTGATAGATAATTTCAACCTTATCTGGATTTCTCTAAAGTTCAGGGAAGTACGCACAGCCGTGGCTTTCCTTTTCCCACAATCCTTTGCGCTCTTCCTTTCCAACCTGATTCTATCGCTATGGCTCCTGCAAAGAAGGGTGGTTCTGCTATCAACAAAGTGGTGACCAGAGAGTACACCATCAACATTCACAAGCGCATCCATGGAGTAGGCTTCAAGAAGCGTGCCCCTCGAGCACTCAAGGAGATTCGGAAATTTGCCATGAAGGAGCTGGGACCACCAGACGTGCGCATTGACACCAGGCTCAACAAAGCTGTTGTCTGGGCCAAAGGAATCAGGAATGTCCCGTACCGGATCCGGGTGTGGTTGTCCAGAAAACGTAATTGAGGATGAAGATTCAGCAAACAAACTCTATACACTGGTGACCTATGTGACCTATGTGACTGTCACCACCTTCAAAAACCTACAGTCAATGTGGATGAAAACTAACAGTTTATGATCAAATAAATGCATAAATCTGCAAAAAAAAATAATAAAGTTCAGGGAAACATATTAAAATTATATTAGTATCTTCATTACATGACTTCTATTTTCATCCAAAAATTCCTAGTCTTATCTCCCATGACTTTTTAACTTTACACTTACTTTGTACGTTTTTCTGTCTTTTTATTCTGTGTCCTAGGAATCTTCCTCCACTCTATCCTTCAGGTCACTATTTTAATCTTTTGCTGTGTTCACTGTGCTATACAGCATTTTCTAGTACATATTGGCAAATACGTTGTTGTTGTTGTTAGGTGCCATCGAGTCGGAACCAACTCATAGCGAACGAAACAATGCCCGATCCTGGGCCAACCTCACTACCGCTGCCACACTTGAGTTCATCAATGCTGCCACCTGGCCAATCTATCTTGTTGGGGGTCTTCCACTTTTTCTCTGACCCTCCATCTTACCAAGCACGATATCCTTCACCAACGACTATTCCCTCCTGACAATACGTCCAAAGTATGAGAGACGAAGTTTGGCCATCT
>NW_006408521.1:39571129-39576942 GCF_000296735.1 Chrysochloris asiatica | reverse complement strand
TCTGATACCAAGAAATTATTCGTGGCACCTGACTGATGTTTAATAGCAGATGTGGGGAACCCTTTTTCTGTCAAAATGTATATAACATCATTCATGAGCCATACAAAATTATCAACTTAAAAATTAGCCTGCTATATTTCATCAAATTAACTCAACAACAATGTGATGGCTAGAACTGCAGTTGCCTTGGCAGAGCCAGACCAAATGATTTCTCGGGCCATATATGACCCATGGGTAGGATGTTCCTCACCCTTGTTCTATAGATACAGTAAACCAATTAAACAAGAATACTTAATCTTTTGTCACTATGAATAATAATATGATATAAAAAGCCCTGGACCAAAAATTAGAAAGCTAGATTACTGGCAAAAAAGAAGTCTCAGCCTGCTTTTTTGAAAATCAATAGTTGTCCTATAAAACTTAGGACAGTATACTCTAACCTATAAAAAACATTTTCTAACAATGGCTGCTTCTTTTCATGTAGACTAGGTAAATTCAAACAAACCCTCCCATTTAAAAAATAATAAAACAAATAAAATAATAAAACACAAAACAGCATCCAAAAATAGAGCACTAAGACAACAGTGAATAATTACCAAGTCAGAAGATAGGCTTAGAAACAGTGTAAAACAGTGAAGAGGATGTTGCCTCAAGAATGCTTCATTAACACACCAGAAGATGCAGCGGAAAGGCTACGGCATGTTTCTGGAAAAATCAAAATCAAAGGCCTACCACAGGTGAGGACTCTTGAAATCGGTATCCAGCTTTAGAAGGGGCACCCTAAAGGGTTGTACCCTCCTACTAGGCGTGAACTGGAAGTAAAGGAGCACTCCAGTCAGTCTATAGCCTGTGTCAGAATCAGTTAGAGGACCAGAAAAATCTTGAGCACTGAAAATTGGTAAGTTAAACTGGTCCTCCTAGGTAGGTGACAGAAGCAAATAAAAGTATTTCTGGGGAAAGATAATATCATCATAGGTCTCAAACAATAAGTAATAATAAAAACCTCTAAAATAATAATTATAATAAAAAATACTTCATATAAAAATTATATGAAGTACAGAAAAATTTTCCAAAGAATCATTATTGTATCATTATGCCACACCAATAACTAAAAATGTGTCAAGAATGTTTTAATTCTATTTACTACTTGCATAAATTTATGGCATTTGAATAAACAAGACTATATAAATAAAGACCATATCTCAGTTAGCTTAATTAGACCTTTTTTGTTTGGCTAAGTCCTGGAAACATTTATCGCCTCAATATTACAGATGAACAAACTACGCAACATTGGCAATGCTTTTAACACTAAACAGCACTGGCTTGACTATTCCTTGTGGTCTACATTAGTAAAAGAAGTGATCATACAATATACAACATTGAAAATTATCATGGGATATACATCTGACTGAATATTCTATTTCTATAATCTATTATTTTTTTCTTGCCAGGAAATGAAAATGGAAGCAATTTTAAAATACTCTTTTCAAAGTTTTATTATTGTGATCATTTTGAATTTAATCTCCTATATTTTCTGGTAGCGTAGTGGTTACGAATCAGGCTGTGAACCGCAAGGTCAGCAGTTCGAAACTACCAGCGGTTCCACAGGAGAAAGATGAGGCATTCTGCTCCCGTAAAGATTTACAGCCTTGGAAACCCTGTGCAGGGAGGGTCGCTATGAGTCGGAACCGACTCCACGGCATTTAACAACAACATATTTTTATTACCAAAATGGATCAAAACTAGTTTCTTAGTATCCAAATAGGTGCAAATGACTATCATTGCCTTCGTTCTCTTCTCATACCTATAGTATCTGGGAGGTCTAGCAGTTCATTGTGCTGCAAGTCAAGTTGGTTATCTGTGTGCAGTTTCCAATCTCCTTTGGAAGGTGTTCAAGTTGATTGTGAGCTACATCCAGCGTAATGAGGTTACATAAATCACCTGCAAATTGACCAACATAAGAATTTAATAAGTATTATTAATATATTAAATATTATCAAGCAAAGTATAATTTTATTAGATATGCAACTTTTATGTGAAATGGGTAAATTATTAGTGAACACAATTGCACTATGAGAAAAAGATTTCATTTCTGTAAATCATAATTGCAAGCTCTTTCTGAAACAGTGAAAGTCAAATAAAAAACCTGAAACCCTTGTTACAAAATGATACTTGATAAAATGATTTGAAATGATACGAATCCGTATTTAAATCTAAGTGGCCAGTTCAACCATAAACTTTTATATCTGTATAGTCCAGACTTTAAAGAGCTGAATAATTTTTTAAACCAAATTTTGCACAATATCTGATAACATCTTAAATTCAATTTGACAGTCATCCTGTTGTCAAGACAAAAGTTCTGATGAGATATAAACATACACATTGAGATCTATAAATCAAAGCTTCTAAACTTAACAGGAAGGAGCTCTGGTAGCGTAGTGGTTCCGAATCGGGCTGCGAACCTTAAGGTCAGCGGTTCGAAACTACCAGCCGCTCCACGGGAGAAAGATGAGGCTTTCTACTCCCGTAAAGATTTACACCCTCGGAAACCCTGTACAGGGTCGCTATGGGTCAGAACTGACTCGACGGCACTTAACAACAACAACAACAACAAACTTAACAGGGCTCTAAAAGGTAAGAAAATAGGTGCGCTTTTCGTGATTCTGGTGTAAAGGGCTGCAATGCTAACTTAAATTATTCTTAGTGTTCTTCTACCTTTAAAAACCTTACTGTTTTGTATCATTGAGTTGATTTCAATCCATAGTAATCCTAGAATCATACTACTTAGAACAAATGTCTTAGAATTCTCATGATTTCCCTATTTATTTAAAAGAAAGAGGTTAAGGTTAGAGATGCTGAAAAAAACTGCATGAAACAGAAGTGTGTGTAGTACAGTATCAAAGTCAGAGATAATAATCCTTATATACTGTGTTTTGACACAAATGACGCATACATTATATTTTTATCAGACCTCTGAGTTTCCTCATACACTATCTTCCTTTGCATGTGATATGTGTCTGTGTGTTACATATGTGCATTTACGGTGAAAACAATACAGTAATTGAGAACATTCCATATTATCTGAGAATTAACCAGCATCCTCAATCAAACAAGTACTCATTGATCTGCTTGTTGCTGTGGAGTCGGTTCCGACTCATAGTGACCTGTACAGGGTTTCTGAAGCTATAAATCTTTACGGGAGCAGAAAGCCTCATCTTTCTCCCGCGGAACAGCTGATAGTTTTGAACTGTTGATCCTGAGGTTCACAGCCTGATTCGTAACCACCACGCTACTAGCTCCTCACTGATCTGCTTATTGGTCATTGATTCCAAAGAGGCTGATTTATCTAAAATTTTAAACAGAATACATCCCTATGAAACAAAATCCAACTATTGTACCAGCCTGACAATTAAGATATCAGCCATAACTTAATTTCCCAATATTCCAAGTACACATTCTCTGTGTTAGTATGTCCATGATTCATAACTATGCCCTACTCATTCATGGTAGACATATATATATATATATACACATATATATCCATTCACCTACAAGAAGGACCAGTTAATAACACAATTATTCAAATTTACACACCAACCACTAAAGCCTATGATGATGAAACTGAAAAAAATCTACCGGAACAAACAAGATGGCGGATAGGGTGGAAGTGCAGTGAAGAGGACCGCCAGCAACAACAAAGAATACTGGACCAAGCAGTCTTAGGGGATGGTCCCAGAACTCTGAACCACATATAAAGGAACATTTATAAGACTGGAAGACTTACAGCTGGGGAATTTGTGGCAGAAGCAAGAAATCCATTGCTTTCTAGTTCGGAATGCTCAGCTGCTCCAGGAGCCGCCATGTTGGGTGAGACCAGGCGGGGGAAGGATTGGAGCGGCCACAGACGCCTGGCAGAACCGTACAGATAAAGTTGTGGACATTCTTTTCTTTTGGTAGCAGTTCATTGGTCCCTGGCTGTCTGTGTACCTCCATTCTGGTGACTATAGGGGTGCCTGAGCTAGTGGGCACCCTAGCCCCACCCTCGGAGGGTTCTTCTACACATGCAAACAGATCTCCTTGAAATTTAAAGAGACAGTTTCCAATTAAAACCAAATGGCTACAGACGGCCCTGAACTCTTTACAACTATAAAAAAAGGGCCTGAATGGGAATTGTGGAGTGGGACAAGCAGACAAAAAAGGAAACAGACTGAAAATTAAATCCTAAGTTACATCAAAAAGACCAACAGTGGCATCTTGAAACTTCTCAAGAAGAGTGCGAAGGGAAGCCCATTTCTTGATCACATCTACTTGGAGGCAATCAGAAAGCATACAAAATATCAAAATACACACCCATCTAAGTATTAAGGCCACAGATAACCCCTGAATATGACCAAAAAACAGAAGCAGACAACCATATCTGCACATGTCCAGAAACGAGATAAAGTGACTGAGGCAAATGAGCTGGAAGTAGACCTACACTCCGTACTGGAAGATGGGCAGGCTTTGGAAATGCAGGAGAAGGAATTCAGAAAAATCATTATAAAATGTATCAAAACACTATACAATGGAGTTGACAAAAATAAGGAAGAAGTCAGGAAAGTGCTACGGGAACAATCAAATAAGATAGATAGAGCATTAGAAACAATTCAAAACCTACAGAAAGAGATCCAAACGATTAATAATAGAATATCAGAAATGGACAATACACTGAAAGGGCAAAGAAGTAGAATTGAAGAGATAGAAGCCAGAACTAGTGAGCTAGAAGATAAATCTCTCAACACTACTAAGATAGAAGCACAAACACAAAAAAGGATAAAAAAAATCTGACAACGGCCAAGATTCATGATGGATAACATGAAGAGGAATAACACAAGAATTATTGGCATTCCAGAACAGGAACAATCACACAAGTCCACAGAGGAGACAGTTGAAGAGCTGCTGGAAGAAAATTTTCTTAACATCCTGAAAAACGAAAAGATGAGCATTCAAGAAGCTCAACGAACCCCTGGATGAATAGACCCTAAAAGACAATCACCAAGACATATAATAATCAAGCTCTCCAAAAGCAAAGGTAAGGACAGGATCTTGAAACCAGCTCAGGAAAAGAAAAATATAACATACAAAGGCAAGCAAATCAAATTAAGCTCAGATTTCTCAACAGAAACCATGCAGGCAAGAAGGCAATGGGGAGGCATATATAAAACCCTGAAAGAAAAAAACTGTCACCCAAGAATCCTCTACCCAGCAAAGCTGTCAATCAAATACGATGGTGTAATCAAAACATTTCAGGATAAACAGAAGCTAAGGGATTTTGCCAAAGCCAACCCTGCTCTGAAAAACATCCTAAAGGAAGTTCTGTGGACTGAGAACCAACAAGAACAGACAACTACAGAATGACGTACGTGGCATCATCAACCTGAACTCGGTCGACACATGGAAGAGTCAAGAACAGAATAAATTTATAAGAACAGAGGATCTGGGAGTGAGTCTATGATCAAAACAATTATAATGTGCAAGAAGGTAAACACAGAGGAACAGAGATCCAGATGGTGGAAGGTCAGGTAGATTACTGTATAAAACAGACTGTCTTAAATGGAGGGAAGAATGAATGGAATATAATAAGGTAACCACAATGGGGTTGGGGTGGGGGATTTAGTTTAGGTGTTGGGGAGGGCAATCCAAGAAGGGGAGAGGAGGCAGAAGAAAAAGATAGACAGGGGAACACTGAGACAGGTTTGCATGGCCTAGTGGGACAGAGGTAAACAGTGAAGCATACTCAACTTTGGAACAACAGGGCTCTGGGATACAGGGAT